>NC_079170.1:75586790-75931790 GCF_947568905.1 Ostrea edulis
GATGCTCAAAATTCGGAGGAAATCTTGCTACTATACTTAATTAGAGTTCAATATATGTTCATAGTTAAAATCAGTTTGGTACAGCTTAAAAATGTAGTTTGATATAATGTTATTTTAATGTATGATTTTATAGTTGAATATACTCTACTTTAGAATTTTTAGGGACATCATTACTGTTTGAGAAGGACTTATTGAGATATTTTTTCTTTTCAGTTTAATATACGGTAGTGTATGTAAAACTTATACGGTACCAATTTTGATGCACCAGATGCACATTTCGACAAATAATGTCAACCGAAATGATTGAAATCCGAAATAACAATAAACTTGTAAGAGCTATTATAGGGATAAACAGAGTGCCAAAAAACCGGAGTCAAATTCATCTAAGGATAAGAGCTATGCATGAGGGAGATAAATTAGGGGTATCATACTATTTGAGAGGGACTTGGTGACATATGTTTTCTTTTATAAATTTCAGGAAGAATTCATGCGTCTTTTGGATGGAGGAAAAGAAGAAGACGAGTTTGATAGTTCTTCAGATTTCGAAGCTGTCGATAAAACTAAGGAGCTTTACCGGTAAGCACCCCTTGGGCACCTGTTGCACCTCTGGTTTGTCCAGGGGTCCGTGTTTGCCCAAATCTCTTGTGGTTTTGTACTAAGTTAATTAAAATCAAAACAAAGAATGATCCCCAGTGAGTTATGCATCGATTTGAATCCCCACTATACCCAAGAGACATGCATAATAAAAATTAAGAAGGAACAAGGAATTCCATTTGGTTAACAATGTGTACCCTAATTGTTTCTTGTGTTTAAGGTTGTCAGATGCTGGTGGTTCAATGGAATTTTCGTCAGAAAAGAAAGGTCAAATCACCTTGGGCGACTTTGACAGCAAAGTAAGTCATTAACTCCCATATAAGGCATCTCCTGATGCCCTATCACCCAAATAATGTATAAATGTTTCTACCATTTATCAGAAAGATGTGCGTTCATACACACAAATATGTTAGACCGTTGACTCCAGAAACATTTGCTATGTAGTTTTTAAAACTTAAGTGCAGAAAATATCGCAAAATGTATCTAAATCATTCCATACCATAGTAATTGCTGTTATGTGCTTTATGATACATTTAATGATTAAAAGTTATTCCTGCAAATACATATAATACCCGAAACAAAAAAAAACTTAGTGTGGATGATACAGGGGTTTCAACAATCTTGTTTAAAGTCAGCATTTCGAAAATTTTGTCGTCGTTATAATGATCGAATTTGAAAACAAAGCCTGTCGCTAGATGTAATGCCGTTTGGCGTGTTCATACAAATTGTGAAACCAGATTTTCATCCCATTTTAACAATATCACCGACAATGACGATATCTCCATATGAGTGAAAGATTCTCAGGAGCGACGTTAAACAGTATATAACCCTCCATTCATGTAGATTTTGATTACGGAATGACTCGTGTACTTGTGCATTGTTTATAGCGTTAACTATTGCTCATTATCGTTCATCAAAACCAGCATCATATTCAAATTGTTATCCTGGCACATCGTGATTCTTTCAAGTTTATAATTCATTCAGTGTTTGGCATTTCGTCCACGCTGTCAAACACTTATAAACAGGTTACCATTCTTTTATCTAGCTGTGTTGATTCTGATAACTGGGGCTCACATCCCCACCTTGCCTGTTAAAATTCACGAGAATGTCACAAACTTCCCGCTGTCACATTATCTTCAACTTCCAGTGTTCACGGTGGTGCACTCTATTTTTCATTGGTGAAAGACTCTTGTATTAAAAATGCCGTAATGAACTGTATGTCCTTAAGAGAGGATGATGTATCAGATCAAAATTCAGTTTATCTGGAACTAGACATATGATCCAAACCTACGGTTTTCTACAAACAAATTCAATATAGAAATATGTTATATTTAATGGGTTTTAATTTTAGGATATGAGAAAAACTCGGTCGATCATTCAAAACAAGTCATTTATTAGTTATTTTTAGCGCCCCCCCCCCCCCCCCCCTCATTCTTTTACGTTTAACATGATCGACGACTTCACCTTCATTTATTGATATGGAGCATTTAGGTAGTTATTTTTGTAAAAGATTTCTATTTCCTAAAACTCTGATATCAACTGAGACTGTTGAAACCCATGTAACATCAATTTATCTCGTACCCCTGAATCACAGATTAGTCATACAGCAGACAATGTTCTCTCGTATCGAACACAAATGTACCTAGAAAGTTGAAGATAGTGAAGCTGTTCGACATGTTTTTAAAGTTGTTAGTTGCATATAGCTATTTTTTAATGATTAAATCTACAACTGATTAAATCAAATTAAAACGTACAACTTCACAAAATGGCTATATGATATCACTATGCATTGGAGTTCCCGGCATAAAGGGCTTGAAAATTGAAACCTGGCATTGCCCTAAAGTGTGATACTATTTTTATCTTTATTTGCTAATGTTACAGGATGTGTTCATATTTGACACAAAAGAGGAACTCTTTGTTTGGATCGGAAAGGGTACTACTCCAGCAGAACGCAAGAATGCCATGACGTACGCACATGTAAGTGTATATCAAAATTTGGGGGGGAAAATCCCCAAAATAGGTTCCTAGAAACTGTATTTCAGACATTTCTTCTGTAATTCAACATTTTGGTATCCTACAAATTAGAATCTCCTCCAGTCAGTCCACCATCCGACGGTCTGGGAAAAATATTCTATACAATACCAAAGTTTCCTCTTGACTAGAGTTTATATATTTGTTTTTCCTTTATATTATGATTCTCGACAGAAGTACCATGCAGAATGTCTGTTCATTTGAAACCAATATGTAACACCACCAAAACAAATTTTGATTTAGGATTTGAAGAATTTGTCAAATTGATATTTTTTCGTTCAAACGCCCAGGTATTGCAGGGTCACACTGAAATTTCATAATTAGAATGACCTTAAAGACACAAAATTACACTAAAATTTGAAAATATGCTTCATTATATAATGGTTATTTAAAAAACATTACCCATTTGGGTGGGGTGGATCCAAAACAGGAACTTATTTTCATAATGGTGTATGCTTTGAATTTTCTTCTGATGGAACAGAGGAATATGATGATTTTTAAAATATTATGACATGGATAGCTAAAGTGTGTGCATCACCATGTAGTTTACATTCAAATATCTGTTCTCCAAATGTTCTCCATACTCCTTATCATGTTTGCGTAGACATTCTTACAATCAATATCTTATAATTTGGTAAAATAATGCTCAAAAATATATGAATTCATGTATGTACTTTCGTTTACAGTGCTTCGACTGTTGAGTACACGAATTATGTACGGAATCTTTTTCAGAAAATAAAACAGAAGTATTTCTGAAAATGATGTATGATGAATAAAAGTAACGAACAGCGACGAATCTCGTAAACGAATAATAGTCTGATGAAATACTTTGGTAATTTTGGGGGGTATCTTTTAGTCTCCAAACGTATGAATCTCAACTAGTTTCAGCAAGGTGACGATTGTAGCTTATGATATTATTAAAATGTAAAACTTATACGGTACCAATTTTGATGCACCAGATGCGCATTTCGACAAATAATGTCTCTTCAGTGATGCTCAACCGAAATGTTTGAAACCGAAATAACAATGAAGTTTTAGAGCTATTATAGCCAAAAACAGCGTGCCAAAAAAAAGGTGGAGTCAAATTCGTCTAAGGATAAGAGCTATGCATGAGGGAGATAATCCTTAATTTTGAAATGAATTTCCAACTTTTATAACAGCAATTATATATACATCCGTATTTTCAAGCTAGTAACGAAGTACTTAGCTACTGGGCTGTGGAGACCCTCGGGGACTAACAGTCCACCAGCAGAGGCCTCGAAAATAAATCACCGCACAGTCTTGAAATACCTACATGCATCCCCTCGTTTTGAGCCCCCCCCCCCCCGTGTTCTGTGATAATCTGTTCAGTAACAATGTATCGTGTAAATCGTCTGATGGGTCTAGAGCAATGTCACACTGGGGTTTCATTGATCGTATAGGACAGCATGTGCATTGTATAATACAAAGTTAATACCACTGTATGCCCTGTCCTGCCTCTCATTCAAGGCTTTTCGTGATGTACTGTACACCAAATGGGCTTTCGACAGTCTATGTAATAGCAAACCTGGTGTGTCCTAAAACACCGTCGTATTGACGTTGTAGTTAATCGGATTTGGAGAATATGTATTTAGTGCACTTTACAGTTGTTCCGTTTCCACCATAGAATCATATACATGTAATTATATTAATACTCTTGTTTTTATAGAACTACCTGATGAAGAGTGACCATCCTTTACTTCCCATCAGCTGTCTGAAAGAGGGCCGCCTATCGTCCAAGTTTACTTCAGCACTAGCCGCGTGATCTGTATGCAACAGTGAATCAGGTCCTGTGTCAGCGGAGTATATCTGATACAAGCATATGAACTTAAGTGTTTACATGCATAAGCCTTCTGTTATGTTTGTAATGGTTTCTCTATAAACGTTTTGTAATATGTTTTTATTTACTTTGTAATATCATCGTTTCACAATATTTTTGATATTGCTGTTCTTTACGTGACCTTTTGTTGATTTGATATCTGTATGTAGAAATAGAATTATATTGTCCATGAATACCACATCTCTCTAATCATAATCTTATCATGACATTGCAAAAATAAACTGGCATTTATGAAAGTGAAAAAGAACCGTATTTGTTGATGCAATATTGAAAGATAAACGCAATTAGCGGCTTTCACCATGCTCCAGCTGTAGACATTGCACTCATTGGCTGAGAATTATTGATGCCGTGTTCATTGTATCCAACTATTAAGTGAATCAGGATTTGTAGTACGGGGACTTGTAATCCATACAATTTATTACACGGAATATCATGACGACATGCGACTTGAGTATTAATGATCACACGACCATCACTATATGCGCGTGACCATCAATACATACCATGGAGAACAACAAATAGCACCAAGTTATAAATTCTACATCATTTGGATCTATTTACGCCATCCCCAAGAATTGTATTTGCACCACTTGCTAGATTTAGAGTGTACGTCTTCAAAATAGGATTTGTTACAGAAGAATCTTGAAACTACAGTAGTCGACATAGCAGATTATTTCCATCTACAATAAGCCGGGTGTTGACACTTTTTTTTCATTTCTTTGTGATATTGATACAGCGAGCGCCACTGATGGAGAAATAGTTTCGTGATATGTAGAATTTTCACATGAGAAAAACTTGTATAAGCTTTCTAGGCATACTAAAAATACTACAGCTTGAGGGCGATGCAAATCTGTGCTCGCATTTTCTGCCCCTTTCCTCAAATTTTGTTGAATGAATACAGAGTAACCATTATTGTAGCATTACGAATGATAATTTTCGTTTATTATACCATTACATGTGCTTGTCCTTAACCTACTATGATGTCACTATCTATGAAAAAGTATCAAAGCTCATAAGAGACATATCTTAGTGGTCATTTCCTCTGTAAATATCGATTTTGTAATGCCAAATCCTAATAGGAAATATGAAACCTAAATTATTGAACGTATACAATATGAACTACAAATAAATACACCTAGCACCAAAACCAAACTTCATCTACAGACGTATTCCATCGCAGACCACTTTTTATACGCCCGTCTTAAGACGGGACGTATTATGGTATGGCGTTCATGTCCCTCCGTCTGTTAGCTTTTTCGTGTCCGACCCGTAACTTAAATACTACAAGGCCTAGAATCATCAAACTTTGTATGTAGATACATCTTGGGTAGAAGGTGTGTCGCACATTAAAACCAGGTCACTGTGACTTTTCATTAAGAAGATATCCGTCAGTTCGTCCGTCTGTTAGCTTTTTCATGTCCGACCCGTAACTTAAATACTACAAGGCCTAGAACCATCAAACTTTGTCTGTAGATACATCTTGGGTAGAAGGTGTGTCGCACATTAAAACCAGGTCACTGTGACTTTTCATTAAGAAGATATCCGTCTGTGCGTCCGTCTGTTAGCTTTTTCGTGTCCGACCCGTAACTTAAATACTACAAGGCCTAGAATCATCAAACTTTGTCTGTAAATACATCTTGGGTAGAAGGTGTGTCGCACATTAAAACCAGGTTACTGTGACTTTTCATTAAGAAGATATCCGTCTGTCCGTCCATCTGTTAGCTTTTTTGTGTCCGACCCGTAACTTAAATACTACAAGGCCTAGAATCATCAAACTTTGTCTGTAGATACATCTTGGGTAGAAGGTGTGTCGCACATTAAAACCAGGTCACTGTGACTTTTCATTAAGAAGATATCCGTCTGTTACCTTTTTCGTGTCCGACCCGTAACTTAAATACTACAAGGCCTAGAATCATCAAACTTTGTCTGTAGATACATCTTGGGTAGAAGGTGTGTCGCACATTAAAACCAGGTTACTGTGACTTTTCATTAAGAAGATATCCGTCTGTCCGTCCGTCTGTTAGCTTTTTCGTGTCCGACCCGTAACTTAAATACTACAAGGCCTAGAATCATCAAACTTTGTCTGTAGATACATCTTGGGTAGAAGGTGTGTTGCACATTAAAACCAGGTCACTGTGACTTTTCATTAAGAAGATATGACCATATATGGCAAAAACTTGTCCAGCTCATAACTTGAAAACTATTAGACCTAGAATCACCACAATTGGTCAACTAATGCATCTTAGGTAGAAGGTGTGTCGCATCCTACTTTAAG
Organism: Ostrea edulis; assembly: GCF_947568905.1. Taxonomy (NCBI): domain Eukaryota; kingdom Metazoa; phylum Mollusca; class Bivalvia; order Ostreida; family Ostreidae; genus Ostrea; species Ostrea edulis. Next base: position 75,593,549 of record NC_079170.1, read on the forward strand.
GTCACTGTGACCTTTAATTAAGGTGATATAAAAAAATGTTTTAATGGGTACAATCTATACTGTTAACAATATGTGACGGGCGTATCATGTGCCGTGGCGGTGCACTTTATTTCAGATTCTAGGCTTGCCAATGTACGTAAAGTGCGAAGCGAATTAATACGTGTCCTGTTCTTCCAAAGAACGAGTTTTTTGTTTTTGACTTAATTCATAGTCCAGTCATTCTACTGTTTTACCTCAAACTAATTGCAACAGAAATGGTTCAGACATGTGCTAATTGTTAACCACTAATAACATTTTCATACGAAAAAAATGACTTTGTATAAAAGCTAATTAATGAAGTTCAACGTTGTACGGTATTCTATGTATACTATCCATATTATGTCTGATTCTTACAGACATCGGTTCCAAAACATCTAAAACCAAGTGATCATATAATCAAAGAACTACAATTTGAAAAATATAAAATATAGGACTCCAACTTCTCTCCAAAACAAAAATATGATACCAATATGTAAACCCTCGGTAACAACAAACAAAAAAGTATGAAAAGCAGTTTTTGCCATTAGTTGATAATGTTTAGCGTTAAATGTCGCAAAACATAAGAACAACACAAACGTATCTCTTATCAATTAATATTCCTTCAAACGTTTATGTAATGTTTGGTTATTTGCTTGTAGTTGTAGGTGAAATACCACTTGTAATGATTCTTTAACGTACCAACCACAAGCAATTGCATCGCTTGGGGGTCGAATTTACTATATAAAGATTAAAGGTATAAAACTCTAAATATAGGGTACCCAAGTTAGCCGATGTAAAAACAATACATTAATTGATATAAAATTCTACTTTGTATTTTAATTTATTCATACATAATCAATCTACATTACTACCAAAGTTCATCCTGAAATTTCGTATACTTCCCAAGGTATGCAGAAAAGAACTCGGGGAAATGCCAATTATTTTTTGGTTGACTTTTAGCTGGGCCCTGACACTATACGACTACGCAGAGTGTTTGAGCATTGCAACAAGCTATCAAATAGAATGTGCAGCATAAAATATCATTTCTAAAATGAATTTCTTAACCCAATTCATAAAATGAAGTCCGTAATAGCTCCAAGTGACTGTGGTGCCAACGTCTGTCGCGAAACGGGATCTCCGTTTTTAAAGATGTATGATACACCAGAGAAATTTGAAGTAGACGAAAAGTGGAGGATATGTACAACAATATTTTGAAGTTGAAAATTTTCAAATTTACTTTATTTTGTCAAAAAATAGTTTAATAAGAAGGTAATCAGAAAAAAAAATTAAACCCCTGCTGGACTCGAACCTGCGATCTACAGTTCAGCAGTCGGTATTCTAACTTACTGAGCTTCTCGGTTATGTATTTAAATGGAAAAGGAAAAGTCAAATATTGCTGATATCGATTTTTTCATCCATGTTTTTAGGCATAATCCTGTTATTAGCACCGCGGTGCTAATAATATTTGACGTTTTTTTACGTAACGTCAGAAGCGTTAAAAGTTATAAATTTATCATTATTTGATGATTTCTAATGAAATTTCTGTTTAAAATAAAATCCAGAGAAAATTCAAAATTTTATTTTTTATTCGTATTTGAAATAAATGGTCATCCCATACTGAAAATGGCACGTTTTGATCTGTGGAATGCGCAAAACTAATTCGCACCGCGGTGCTAATAACAGGAGTATATATAGAAAGACGATGTTTTAAAAATCAAGATTATAAACTCTACGAAGGGAAGTATTCCCGGGAAAGGGGTTTCTTTGGGGGAGTTCATAAAAAAAATGGGGCTTGGAGATTCTTGGGGGTTATCACTGTAAAAATGGCACGTTTTCATCTGTGGAATGGCCAAAACTAATTCGCACCGCGGTGCTAATAACAGGAGTGGCATAATCTTGTTATTCGCTCCGCGATAAAGTGTAAGATTAATTTTTCTTTTAGTAAGAGTTATTTGCTCTTTAAATTTGGTTTATTCCGTTAAATTACTATAGGAATATGCAAATTTTAAAACATTTGCATATGGCACAGGTGAAAGAAGCATAAATTAAAACAACCTTTGGGGTTGAGGGAATTTATCCCGTGTAATGAATAACATGATTATGCCACAGGAGTATATATAAAGAGAAGATGATGAAGAAATGTACTTTTTCTTGTGAGCTTCAAATGTACGAAAGCCATATGTAAACACGTAGTAGACGGTCATGCTTTGCGACTCATTCAATAGAATGCCTTCCATCAAAGGTACAGGTAGTGTATAGGACTTCATTTATTCATCGCAATTTAAGTCAAAGCCCCCCCCCCCCCCCCCCCCTTTAATAAAATGCAAATATGCATTAATGTTCATCTTAATACATGGCATTTATTCAGTTGTAACATTAATTTTAGAAGAAACATTTCTTCTTGTCTATAACGGAATAAAGTGCAAATATGCATTAAAGTTCAACTTGAATTTATATTCCGTTATCAAATAAACTGTACAGAAACATTTATGTTTGTTTATAACGAAGCAAAATGCAAATATGCAATACTGTTCATCTTAAGACATGCGATTTATTCCGTTATCAAATTAATTTGAAGAAAAACATCCCCTCTTGTCTTTAACAGAATAAAGTGAAAATATGCATTAGTGTTCATTTTAATATATGGCATTTATTCCGTTATCATATCTATTCTACAGAAACATTACTTTACATGGTCTATAACGGAATAAAATACAAATACTCATTACTGCTCATCTAAGTATATGGCATTTATTCCGTTATGAAATTAATTCTGAAGATACTTTTCTTCTTGTCTATAACGGAATAAATGGTACTTTCCTGCAAGCCAAATTTTAGTTTCTATGGATACATTTATTCCGTTATAAGTTTCATTGAGAATAAGGTAATTTCTAAAAATATAACTAGAGAGTGCATCGGAAGAAATGCAAAAAAAAAAAAAATGCTTAATTCTCATTGAAACACAATAATTAAAGTTTATATCATAATTACGTCAATAACGTCAAATATTATTAGCACCGCGGTGCTAATAACAGGATAATGCATGTTTTTAAAGGAAGTCAGCCATTATGACGATGTAGAGTACTACCTTAAGGTCATATTCGAAAGACCTGTGATTTTCACATCGAAATGTCGAACGTTTGGTGAAAGAGTAATCGCATCTTAGGTTTGATGCGGCCATGACACAAGCGGCCTTGAACTTAGCTTCTAATTGTACAAACTTGATAATAATTTCCAGCCAATTTAGTAAAATCAAATGTTTTTCAAGCATTGGGCATTGTCCCTCACAAGTGAAATGCATCGACTTTTTAATTTTCAGGTAGTGATAGAACACTTGAATTTGCAATATATCTCTTGGTGATAGTCAATATATTGTGCAACTAAGAGGAAAAGGGAGCATAAGTGTGAACAGGATGAGTGCCGTCAGAAATGACTCCATTGTCTCGAAAATTCATTTTTACAAAGACCTACATGTAGGAATTTCAACTTTCGAAAAACTTTTCTTAATTTGTGTAGCTCGTTTTGAACTATTGTAGTGTAGTCTGGGGTCTCCGAAACTACCACAACATTGAGATGGTTCAGAATCGTGAACGTCGTCATTATCACAGATTCATTCCTTTACCTGCACTACATGTATGGTGAATTCGGATGGACGATTCCTTACCACTGACAATGTATAAACTATACGATATATCGATACTGGGATCGTCTACTATCAATGGATAACATTACTAAACATGTGTGAATCAATATAATAAGTCTAACTGGACATCACAAATGAAGTCATTATCTGAATCTTTAAATTCTAAAGAAAATATATAATAGGTTACTATTGTGTGACACTGGTGATTTCAAGTTGCTTCATAACTATAAGAAGTAGTGGCTAGTACATGTAAAAGTAAATCAACTATTAAGTTATGTTTATATAAAAATATTAAAACAAATTTTAGAACCGAAAATTAATTTTTCACGAGCATTCCAAAATATCTAAGATCTTTACTTGCACTATGAAGATGTACGTGGTATACTTCCAATTAGAATAGAAACGGGGCGATACAAAGGAGAAGAATTAGAAGACAGAATATTTACACTGTGTTCTTTAGATTGTGTTCCCGTGGGGGAATAAATGGGGTGGCCCTTCGGATGAGACCAACAAAATTGAGGCCCCGTGTCACAGCAGGTGTGGCATGATAAAGATCCCTCCATGCTCAAAGAACATAAGCGCCGATATATAGGCCTAAATTTTGCAGCCCTTCACCGGCAATGGTGATGTCTCCACTTGTACCCCACATTGTGCATGTCAACTTAGATTGTATTATTTATTATTAACAAATTTCCCTCGGCAAACCACCCAGATTATACATTCCGCTTATATTTACAAACATTTTTGATTTACAGAAAACACTATCCGTAATTATTGTCTTTGTATTGCTATTATTTCTTTATCACAGTGACATATAGATCCGATGGATAGGGTGTTTTTGAATTCGCAATTATACAATATGATGTATGTCATTATAATTACTGACTTGTTGTAACAATGCGTGGCAAATGAGTGTATCAAAAATGTCGCCGTGACTACACTAATCCCAACACAATATTTTTGGGTTTTTTTAAGGAAAATTTCGTCTTAATCATGAATGATCAAGTCGCGGTCTTCGCTTAACAATGCCTACTTTTTACTTCGACAACTGTATATTTTGTGCAAATTTTCTGATAGGAAACGTGGAGTTACTGGCTTTTCTATCCGAACTGTAGATTTCTCAAAGAAACTTAAAGATATTTGTAGAGAAAGAAATGAGGAATGGTAAAAAACAATACCCTCGTCCCGGCTAATTTGTATGCACCCGATTCAATTTATCACTAAACATGTAGCGTGAATTTTCTAACTCCTAAGCAAATTCCAACACCCTAAGCAAGTTTTTTCCAAGGTCACGAAAAGTAAGTCAATCATCAATGTCAAAATATTTGGTACCATCTAAAGGTTTTGTCATTAAGAATACATGCACATATTAAATATGAAAATACTGTCATTTGCCATTCAAATGTTATGGGCAAAGTTAAACATTTTTCGGACTGACAAACAAACGAACAAAGCAAACACGATTACGGGATCATACACAGTGGCGGATCCAGAAATTGCGGTTAGGCGGGGAGGATAGGGGTGCAAGTTTATGAGGCAAGGGGTCTGGGGGCTGCCTTGATCTCCTGCATGGATTTTACAGATTTTATAGGGCTTGGAATATGTCTCCTAAGTAGTTATTTTTACTATTTTCTGTCATTTAGGATAAAAGTGAAATTAATAAAATGATGCAAATTTTAAGGGGTTTTTTTTTTGGGGGGGGGGGAGGGGTGCAAGTTCTCCCAATAAAAGTAATTAAATAAATCAAAACATTTTGTCATTTATTTCTCCGAGAGTGGAGGAAACAATTGCTTCTTTTATCGTTTACAATTTTCTAAACAAAAGACCATGATTTACCTTAATTTTGAATATTTTAAGGGGGGCTGCGCTCCCTTAAATCCGCCACTGATACACTCATCATTTTAAAATCTCAAACTGTTAAATATTTTTATGAATTGATTATCACTTCTTTAACTGTCTCATATAAATAGTATCTCATTTTGTGCCAGAATCGATGTTTACGAGTTTCATATTAACTCTTCTCGTTTTCATCGATTTTTCGTCCAAAATAAGGCTATACGCCTCATAAAAAATCATTCATTTGAAATTTTGGTATGAATAAAGTAGTTTGTGAATGTTAACACCGTTCCGAATGATTATAGCAATTTTGTTTCTTTTTTTTCTTTCATATGGGAAGATAAATGATAAATCCCGGTTTTCGGTGATTTTTTTTATCAAAATGTACGATCTTGCCCCCAAAATACACGTTTCCCCTTTGTTTTGTGCCCTCGATTTTTTATATACGCTAAAGCATCCCTTGACTCACCGTTTGAAAACAAAAGCATTTCTGTTGCAATTAGTTTGAGGTTACGCTATATTTTTGGCTAGAATGGCTGGACTATCAGTCTTGACTTTTCTATTGCCACATATTAATTATGCTCGATAATTTTAATAAGTAGACGCTTTATTTGTTATCAGCGTTTGTAATTTAGTTGTAGTGTTAGAACGCATTATTTTGACAGGGATATTGCTTTATTTCATTGATTATATTTTTGATACATTTATAGAATTTCGGTAATTCTCAAATTCCATAAATATTATAATTGAAAGTAACATTAAATGCGGTAGGCCTAGTAAGATCGGGTGATTCGTAATCTTACTTAAATTTTTGTTTGGATTACAATTGATTGAGGGTTAGTCTCTTCTCGTTGTATATAAGATTTATTCAATAATTTATGATATTTGAGGGAAACTTCGTGGTATTTCATAGTAGCTGATCAGTCAATAACTGGTGACAAAAGTATGTTTGTTTAGCTAAATTGACAATTCCTAAATTATTTTATTATTTTATCTATCAGAATATTTTAGTTTTAAACTTTCTTGTAATTTAGCAATACCTTCTGGTGACTCTAGAGTGTTCGTACGAGACGGGTTATTTCTCTCTAGAGTCTGCCGAGCGCCCCCTTTATTTAATACTGTCAAAGGTTGAGCTGCTTTATGCACGAGTCTGAGTGATTCCGGTCTCATGTAGTTGTTGGTATTAATTATAAGATACATGTTTGTAGTTGTGTAAATTGATAGAAAACTGTTCTTTGTTTTCCTAAATTAACAAATTTGTCAACTTGATTATTTTTTATCATTTCAAACCAGAGAGTCCAACACGGGTAATGCTCGTGTGAATTATTAGAAATACTGTCGGATACATTTTTGACAGCGTTGTCATTGGATCCTTTATTGTACAAAAGTGCACGTGTGACCCAGGCCCGTTACAGGACAAAACACTAAAATAACCAACGTCATAAACCACCTTGTCAATTTTTTTTAGGACGAACTGTTCGTTCTTCAGGACAAATGAAAAGATTTCGAAAATATGGCAAATATTAATAGAGAAGATCCAAAACCAAAAAATCATAAACCTAGCACTAACACTATATTCGAGCCAGAAACGTATTTACTCCGCAAACTACAGGTTTGTTTTGGTTCTAGGCTTGCTTATCAATGTTATATGCTGAGCGAACTAGGGCACATCCTATTCTTCCAAAGGGCTGATCCACAATCTGGTTCGAGTTGTTGTTCAGTTTAGTGGTCTGTATATATGTATTTATTTATATATCCATGCTTTATGATATACTATGCATAAAGATATTATCTACATGAGAAAAGAATGCCTAAATATTTCTTCACTTTCAGATACATGACATGATTGTTTGTTTCATATCTGAATGGATTATTTATGACAAAAATATGTTTCATGCAAATTGTAATTGTTAAATTGCAGTCATGTACGTCAGTCATTATAATTTTACTTTTAAATAATTCAGTTCCGATTGTAAGGCGTACTTTGGTGGGTAAGACAAATTTAAGTCATATCAACTTTATATATAACGGGTAGGGGTGTTATTAAGGCATAGTGTTCCTTGTCTTAAAATTGTTCATAAAAATAATTAAAAGTGTACTTCTCAAGTGATTAATTGAATCATAAGAAGTGATGAGAGTATAATATTGAGTTACACCATAACTAGGCCGCAGTTTGTGTAACAATTTCCATACTTCCCTATTACTTTCATTTCTTCATGAGTATTTAAATTGATTGATGAAATATTTGACTAGGAAGATGTATGTGTATTCATTTTCGGAAACTGTTTTGGATTAACACATTTTTTTCAAGAGAAGAAACAACTAACCGTAAAAACACTGTTTCTCAATATGATGTTATAATTGTTAAGAAAGTAGTTCGCTGGCACAACGGAATACGAATACAGATAAATTTATTTCTGTAAACTTTCCACACAAAAAAATTAGTTACATGACCTAAGAGACATGCTTGCAAAAGACATACATAATGAAAATTAAGAACATATAAAGCAGGAAATAAATTATACATGTATTTGGTTAGTGATGTGTACGTTAATTGTTTCTTGTGTTTAGATGCTGTCAGATGCTAATGGTTCAATGAAATTCTCGTCGGAAAAGAAAGGTGAAATAACACTGGGCGACTTTGACAGCAAAGTAAGTCATTAACTCTCATACACGTGCTGATATTCTATTACCCAGACATGTATATATGTTTCTACCGTTTATTAAAAAAGCATACTTTCATACAAGCCAACGATTTTAGACCTTAGACTTCATAGACATTACCTGAACAAACTTCTACTTTTACTTATAGTATTAACTTTTTCTTTCTTTTTTTTAATTCTGAGTGTCTAACCGTTGACTCCAGAGACAACAACAAGTTTTAAACTTTTAAGTAAATTCTTAATACTGAAAATGTCTCAAAATGTATCTAAATCCGTCCTTGCAATAGCAATTGCAGTTGTATGCTTTATGATACATTTCATGGTTAAAACTTGTTCTTGTAAAGACATATCAAACAAAGAAACTACGCGTGGATGGCACAGAGGTTTCAGCAATCCTGTTTAATTTCAGCTTTTCGCACGTTTTGTGGTCGTTATCCTGATCGGATTCGCAAAGGGAAATTACCATTAGATCGAATGACGTGTTTCATACCAATTGTGAGACCGTTCTGTACCTACAGATTTTGAATACGGATTCCCCCTCGTGTACCGGATGAAGATAAACGTTTCACTTCGGGTGTGACCAGACAAAAGGGTATGGATACTTCCCGTGGTCAATTCATCCCATGTCCTGATGTTTCCAGATGTCCGGGTTTGCTATACTCTCAGTTGTGCATTGTTTAATGGATTAACTACTATTTTTTTATCGTCCATTTGTTATTAAAATCATCATAATATTAAAATGATCATCGTTTTTATATCGTTATTCTTTTATTTTAATAAGTCATTCAGTGTGTCATATTTTTCCTCATTGTCAAACACGTGTTAGCAGGTTATCATTCTTTCTAACCTCGCTGTATTGGTTCTGATAATTGGAAATCACATTTCCACATAAGTTGTTAAAATTCACGAGAATATCACAAACTTCCCACTGTCACATGATTTTCAACTCCCAGTGTTCACAGTGGCGCACACTCCAATATTTCAGCAGTGATTGGATCTTGTATTAAAGCTGATGTAATTAATTGTATATCCTTAAGATAGGACGATGTATCAAATCAAAACTCTCTTTATCTTCAGCGAAATATATGCTCCATACATACGATTTTCTACCCAAAAAATCAATATAAAAATATTATTGGTTTTTCAAAATATCAGTAAACTTGGTCGATCATTCATGAGCAAATAGTCATTCATTAGTCAATTTTTCAACCTCCCCCATTTCGTTTACGTTTAATTGAAGTTGCGGACAGGATAAACGATTTTCACAATAATTTCATGATTTGGAAACATTAAGGCAAATTAAGTTATTTTTGTAAAATTTAAGTTATTCTTAAAACCTGATAGAAACTGTGGAAACCCTTGTAACATCAACGTATGGCAAAGCCTTGAGTTACAGATTGATCATACGCAGAATATCCTTTCTCGTATTTGATCAGTTGAGAAACACATTGTACATATATATTGTATTATGGAATATAGAAAGCTCACGATGGTAAGGCTGTTTGTCATTTATTGAAATTGCTAATTGCACGTAATTATTCACTAATGAGTAATTGCAGAACTGCTTGGTTAAAAATAAAACATACCAATTCACTAAAATGGCTTACATTACGTCACTACGCATCGCAGTTCCCAGCATATAAGGCGTGAAATTTGAAACCTGGCATTGTATGACTACATATTCCAAAAACTTTTAAAGAACTTTCAGTAGATTTGAAATTGAAAATTTTTAACTTTTCTGAAATCAACAACTTTAAAACGTATGACTTTACACTTTACACGACTATTACCATTAACCATTTACACTGCCATTCCTCACGATAAATTAAAGACTAATTAAACTTTTTGACATCATAAACAGTTGCTTCTTCAACAAAATTTCAAAACGACAATATTCATATCTAGTGATCAGCCATCCAAAACATTATTTTGTTAAACACTATTCTGATTCCACACACTCAGATTTTGAAATTGAAATTTAAAAAAATATGCTAGCGTTTCTCATTGACAATGTATTAGTGGTCTTTCGTAATCAGGTCTTCCAACAGTATGTCATTGTGTACACACAGGTCACGTGCTACCCACATCATAATTGGTATTAAAATCTCTTCCAAATGCTCCTCAGTGTAGCTAGATGGTGGTCGCATAGTTTTGCTGTATTTTATGTTTGGTCTGTCAGGGTTAATGGAAATTATCTGGGGATATCTGAGATTTAAATTTGTTATGATTTGCTGTTGTGCCTTTGGAGGAGCAGTGACAGTAAACACCATTACAGGGATCTCTGGAAATCTTGACAGCAAATTTTCCCCTATTCTGGAAAAATCCTTTCGGAACTCCGCTCCCCTTAAACAAAAATAAAATTTTAGTTTAATGCTTTAAAAACTTAAGAAGGGTTAAGAGTGGGATCAAAATATCGATGTCTGATAAAAAAACAACAAAAAACCCAAAAAACCACACAACCCATTCATCTATTCATATGGGGGGTGTTGTAAAGAACCCCACAAGTTTTTCTCTGATAACTATATTTACATAGAATTATGCATATCATATTGACATGGGATTGTACATATCTTGTATTTGAAATGTTTCTTTTTATAAAAAAAAAAAAAAACAAAACAAAAGAAATACAAGTTATTTACCGTGTAATGATTTAATTCTGGTTGAAACACGCTATTTCATTGGTTCGGTAAATTTATTAATAAAGTATAGCTACGCCAGTATGACATACATGTTTAATGTATTAATCCCTTTTATAAGACATTTAAATTTTGTCCATGTAAACATCATTTATTGTCTGTACTTTATGCTGTAAAATTATATAGTAAGGGATTAATTTATTTTTAACCTATTTTACACGCATATAACATACTTTACATAAACCACTTCACTTCGCAGTTTATAAAGCATAAACTGCCTTAAATTATGATATATTGTATAACATTGGTAAAACAAAAACTTACATTCATCACATTAATTTTGAAAGGTTAGGGTGATTAAATCTATGTGAATGTAGTTTTTTTTTTGGTCAGACTTTGAACTTTTGATCTCGCACTAAGAGACAAATTTATTGATTTCTTGTCCTGGCCACATACATGATGTGTCAAAGAAGTAACTTGTTGAAGTAGGATCTATTGCTGATCTGCTATTCATTGTTCTTTTAAAGTAAAGCTAAAAAAAAAAATGCATCTGCATTCAGGTTTGCTTGAAAGGGGAATGTATGTGTGTATATTTTGTGATGTATATGTATGTTCGTGTGATATCTATGAATTTATTTTGCAGAAAATTGTAAACCACTTTTTTTCAAGCAAGTCTTCAAGGGAAGTAGGAACTCTGGCAAATTATAAGGCAGTCCTACATAGAACAAACGTAAATGGCCAAGTCAAGTCCACAAATGGGTTTGATCCTCATAAAGATTTTGTACACACAATTGCAAGGTAAGCTAAACACGTGGTCATGTACATCATTTCATATAAGATACGTTTAGCTCCCCCTTTTTATTCCCCCTGTTGTGCCTTCCTACAAAGAATTTTGTTTGAGATGAGCATAAAAAATACCCAAATTGTTTTACATGCTGGAATGAAAAACAATTGCAAGGTCATTATATGTGTCTGTCAAACCAACTTTGATCAACATTTTGAATTACAGATTGCCAATTATGAAGTTAATACATGTAGTTGTAGAGGTGTAATGATATTCTGGTATATTATGATATATTTGGCTCAAAATCGGCTACATGTACTACAGCAGTCTGGAAAATGGGGGATTTTATTTCGATACAGTTTATGAATTAGAATACGTCTTTTAAGTGCTCTACAAACATAAAAGATGCACAGTGGTATCATATGCACTTCATTCTGGTAATAGAAAAATATGTATGATGGTGTATGTTGATTGAAGAGTATAATTGTTCCTGACTATATTACAGTGAAAACTTGTATATGATACTTAAATTACTTTTTTATGAACCAAAAACGGATATACATGTATCATGATATGTTTTGTTGTGTATTGATACTCATTCCTACTACCTTGATGATGCAGGAGCATTATCTCTGTGTAGTCTGTATGAAATCTAATGAAATATGGTTCGAGTTATGAAATTGATGTATGCTAAACTATAAGTTTGGTTTCATGTACAATAGAATAATTTGTTTGTTAACTTTCAGAGCAATGATAGTGGAACTGGTATGTGAAAAGCTACAGATACAGAATAAAACATCGGATATTCAGCTGTCTGAGCATATCAAAGTATGGAAAACAGCCAAAAAGATTGACTGGTTAGACCAATTTGTTGAGCCAATTGTAGATACCATCATGGACACCTACAAGGCCCCAGACATGAGTGATATAAGGATATGTGTCATGTACAAGGGTGGTTTGTACACGCTAAAAGTCCCAGCTTCTTCCAGAGGGAAGACTTACATATGTGAACATAAATGGTAAATGACAATTTTGATTACACAGAGAGACCCACTGTCCAATGATTATTGAATTTTAGCTCACCTGAGTCGAAGACTCAAGTGAGCTTTTCTGATCAAAATCTGTCTGTTGTCTGTCGTCGGCGTTGTAAACTTTTCACATTTTCATCTTCTCCAGAACCACTGGGTCAATTTCAACCAAACTGGGCACAGAGCATCCTTGGGTGAAGGGCTTTTCAAGTTTGTTCAAATGAAGGGCCATGTTCCCATCAGAAGGGAGAAAATCACAAAAATGCAAAATTGGGGTAGGATTTTTTAAAAATCTTCTTCTTAAGAACCACTAGGCCAGAGAAGCTGAAATTTACATGAAAGCTTCCTGACAAAGTGCAGATTCAATATTATTAAAATTATGGTCTCCAGGGGTAGGTTGGGGCCACAATAGGGGATCAAAGTTTTACATAGAAATATATAGGGAAAATCTTTAAAAATCTTCTTCTCATGAACCACTGGACTAGAAAAGTACAAATCTACATGAAAGCTTTCTGACATAGTGTTTATTCAAGTTTGTAAACATCATGACTTCCAGGGGTAGGTTGGGGCACGATAAGGACTAAGGTTTTACATGCAAATATATATGGAAAGTCTTCAGATATGGGCCTGGTGACTCAGGTGAGGGATGTGGCCCATGGGCTTTATAGGTAAAACTTATAGGGTACCAATATGACAAACATTATTTACTGTATTTATGCAGGGAATTGTGCAACATTTAACGAAGAATGTTTTTTCCTTACTACAGGAGACAAAGTTCGAATAGATGTACCACCTGAAGCAGAGAGTTTTGTTCATATCAATGATGATGTTTACAACTATTCGCTGGGCTTTTTAAGGGCAAGCATGGATCTGATGTTGCTCCATTATGTAATACAGGCTGGAGATATTGACAAACTGACAGTTTTGATGAAACGTTTCATTCCTTTGTTTATAGGATTGACATCTTATAAATCAAAGTATGCCATTGAATGTGTCAATTTTCTAACAAAGACAGAACATATTCTATCCGAGTTTGAAAGTGTTAGAGTGAAATTAGGTGCATTTGTCAATGTTCCTGGAAAGCCTGGTAAGAACATTTTTTTTTTTCCAAGATGGCCACCGTGGTCAGATGTGTGTTAACACCTCTCCTAGTTTATCTGGCTTTTAAACAAATTTCTACCGTTTTATTCTTCCAAGAGTTAGAGGAGGATTTTACTTATACACCAGGATTTAGATGGCCTATTTTGAATTCAAAGTTATGTTGTTTTGGACGTGAAATTTTAACAAGAAGTTTATCTATGGAGCATTCAACGAAATCAAGAAGTTATGTGAGGACTACTAACTATATAGGATTTTTATGTCTACTTTTATCAAACGATGTCCATTTAAACCCAGGACCAGAAGGAGCTCAACAGACCATAAATGCTCACTGTATTGGATGTAATCAGGTAGTGAAAACTACAACCCAAACCATGGAAATTCCTAATCAGGTAGAATGGCTGTGTGACTCTTGTATAAGTGAAATTTCAACTGGCTTTAAGGTTGACCTATCTCTTGAGAAATTTTTGGAAACTGTACCTAAGGGAATTTTATATGCACACTTGAATGTGAGAGGAATTTTAAGTAAATTGGATCAAATCAAAATAATGCTACGTAAAGGTGCATTTGATGTTCTGGCCTTGACTGAAAGTAAATTGGACAACAAAATAGAAAATTCTGAAATATCAATGAATGGTTACAGAATTCTGAGGAGGGATAGAAACCGGAATGGGGGTGGAATATTAGTCTACATTAAAGAAAAATTTACCATTACAAACATAAAAATCATGGATGATTTGGAAATGCTTGAATTTGTTATTTCTATTGGGCAGTCGACTAAGACATCCTGTGCTTTATCTTATCGACCTCCAGATTCCACAGTAGATTGGTTAGAGAAGTTTGAGGGGCGGATTGAACAACTAATAGCAGAACACAAAGATATTCTAATTATGGACGATTTCAATGTGGATGAGTACAAGACAAAGCGTTTAAAGACTATCATGAAAAACATTGGATTTCAGCAACTGATAAAAAACCCTACACGTGAGACTAAAGACTCCAGTACTTTAATTGACCATATTTATGTAAATAGTCCGGATAAGTTTTCTTCATCAGGAGTATTCCCAATAGGATTAAGTGACCACAACTTGATTTACGCTGTAAATGACAAAATTAGAGCCGGTGCAAACAGTCACGTTCATATTAAATATAGAAATTTTAAAAACTTAAATGAGAGCAGTTTTCAAGAAGAACTAAACACTATTGACTGGAGTCCCATATATGAAATGGTGGATATTGATACTATGTGGCAATTCTTTTATTCTAAATTTTTTGAAGTGGTGGATAAACACATTCCTCGAAAAGAAAGAAGAATTAACTCACGTTCAGAAGAATGGATAAACGATGACATACTTACAGAAATGCACTGTCGTGAACACCTCTTTAAAAAGGCGACACAGAGTAATGATGATCACGCGTGGAACCTATACAGAGCATCAAGAAACAGGGTGACGAAAAAGATCAGGGAGGCAAAACATGCATTTGTTGAGGAAGCAATTTCCCAGGCAGAAAACAAGCCCAAGGACATGTGGGACAAACTTAGGCAATTCTTACCATCTAAGAAAACGAATACAAACTGTACATTTCTTAAGGACAATAACGTAATTTTTAAAGATACAAAGGATATTGCCGAATGTTTTAATAATTACTTTTGTAACATTGGTCATGAGCTAGGAAAACATTTTGATGACACTTTACCTACAGTTGAAGAACAAATGCCTAAAAATTCTTATACAATACCAGGTATAACTGCAGAATTTATTGAAAATGAGATAAAATGTATGTCTGCATCAAAGGCAACAGGTTTGGATGGTATCTCTGTCAAACTTCTAAAACTTTCATCAAACAGTGTATGTGATATTCTTGCATATATTTTCAACTATTCTATATCTTCATGTACTTGTGCAGATGACTTGAAAAAGGCACGAGTTGTACCACTTTTTAAATCAGGGGATGAATGTCTAGTTAATAACTATCGGCCTGTATCCATTTTACCTTGTGTGAGCAAAATTTTAGAAAGGCATGTTTTTAATTCATTTTATGAGTATTTGTCAGTAAATTCTCTAATTACAGATTGTCAGTCTGGTTTTAGGCCAAAACACTCATGTGAAAGTACTCTTATTTCTCTAGTAGATAGATGGCTTAAAAATATTGATGAAGGTAAACGTACTGGTGTAATTTTTATAGACTTACGGAAAGCATTTGACACTATAAATCACAAGGTTTTATTACACAAACTCAAGTCATTTGGCATATGCAATGATACTTTTGAATGGTTTAAATCATATCTAACAAATCGTACACAGAGAGTTATTTGGAAAGGCAATTTATCGGAGGAAAGAAATGTAACCATTGGAGTTCCGCAAGGCTCTATTTTAGGCCCATTGTTTTTTATCCTGTATATTAATGACTATCCACAAGCACTGAAACATTCTCATGTAAATATGTATGCAGATGATACTTCACAAGATGTAACAGATAAGTCAGTGGAAAATATTGAGTCAAAGATGTATGAAGATCTTCAGCGCAGTATAATGTGGATTAAGGAAAATAAATTAAGCTTAAACCTGTCTAAAACTCAATGTATGCTTATTGGATCGGCACAAAAATTATCAAAGTATCGAAAATTAAATTTAGTGATAAATAACCATGTCATAGAATGTGTTCAGGAGTCAAAATTACTTGGTATTATTATTGATGAAACTTTGTCCTGGAAAAGTCATATAGAATCACTTATGAATAAGATTTCCAAGAGAATTGGCATTTTAAGAAGAATAAGATATTTTATGTCAAACGATGCGCTGCTGAAGATTTTTAATACTATGATTTTTCCACATTTTACATATTGTTGTACTATATGGAGCAATCCAAGAAATGCTGAAAATGTGAATAAGCTTTTTATATTGCAAAAACGAGCTGCAAGGGTAATTCTTAACATCAGAAATTTTGAAACACCATCTAATGTCATGTTTACAGAACTTAACTGGTTGCCTCTATCAGATTACTTTGTCTATAGAAAAGTCATTTTAGTGTATAAAGTTTTACATGGTTTAATGCCAGATTATTTAAATGTTTTTAAATATGTATCAGAAGTCAGTCAGAGGCAAACTAGAAATTCTTATTCAAATATTTTGTATATACCCAGGGCAAAAACAGAATATTATAGAAGATCTTTCAGCATTTCAGGGAGCACAGTGTGGAATGCCTTGAGTCAAAACATAAGAAACTCAACGAGTGTTGCGTGTTTTAAGAGAAATTATCTTAGAGATTATCACCATACTTTTTAAGCTTCATTTTGTATTCTATTTATCTTACATTCATAATTATTTCTTAAGTTTATATGTATTCTACTTCTTTTAATCTGTGTTTATTTTACTAATATCTGTCTGTATGTATGTTATATGCAGGACCATATTGAAAACTAGCGTTATCGCTAAATATGTAATCCTGGTTAAATAAAGGTCTTATTATTATTATTATTATAACAAAGCGGCAGATATGCAGCAGGAAAATAACAATAAACAAGTGAAGAATGGCATTAGGTGTTTAGGTGCTAGTAAAACTGACAAAGCCATGGAATGGTCATCAAAGGCAGCACCTGTGATATGTGAATTGGTTTCTGATTTGGAATCTTCACTTGACATTAAAACCAACAGCAAGAGAAACAAGAAGTCTTCTATTGAAGACATGTCTGTTTTATTTGATAAAATGAGACGGTTGAGTCCCTTTCAAGTACAAATGAACAGAGCACTGCCTGCTTTTTCAGGGTCATCAGTCAATGTAATCAATAATGTTGACAAATTTAAACTCGGAGATGTTATTATAAGGCACACTAAACGGGCTTTAAACAGAACAGTGTATGATCTGAATAATGAGGAAGAGCAGGATATTGAGATTTAGTTACTCAGTGTTTTATAGTTGGCATGCATTTATTGGTATAACTGATAAGTGAATTTTTTTTGCATACATACATGTAAAATGGAATCGCTGCATTCTCTATTTTTTATGTAGATTTTTTTATTCATATGAACAGTAATGTAAAGCAAGTTTTATTGCATGATGTGTTAATGTTACTCGGTTTTCACAAAGACTGTCTTTATGCATACATGTGTTGAAACTCCAGTGAACTGTCTACAAATTCATTGGTGCTCATCAGATTTAAAGATATTAATCATACAAATGTTCCTTTGATTTTGTCAGTTGATGAATTAGACCTGTTCCTGCCAATTGATGTTATTGATTTGTGGTAATTTTTACATTGCACATGTAAATCTAGCAAACTAGTGCACTTTTTATATGTATGGTACTTTGCTCATATTGATTTTGTTGATTGGGGAGAAAAACACAAAATGTCGTGTTTACATGTGTTGATCAACATGCTAATTAAGATGACATATGCAGCAAGTTTTACATTCATATATGGACATCGTTACCTACATGTACATGTTTTGCTGAATATTAAATTGAAAATAAATTTCATTCTGTCATAGATGTTAATCTGTATTCACATTCAGCAGAAAGGCACAAATGTGATACAGAGGGTTTACCTTAGCCCCCCCCCCCTCCCCCCCCCAAATTCTTTTATATTATCTTACCCCTTTCGAATGATCTTAATTTATATACACTTCTATGTTGAAGAAAATAATTCAGTATATATATTCTTTTTGTGCCATTGAAAGTACATAGTACAAAATGGATTTAAAGATGAAATACGAAAGTGTTTACTACTGGTGTGATAAACGTCGCTCTGATAGGGAGAACGACGGAGAACCTATACATTTAACAAAAGGTTTCACAATGATAAACATATTTAGAAATCAATTTTGTCAGCCTGTTTCCAGATTGAACATAATGTATAAGGTCATCCAAATTCATTTATAAAAGCAAGCTTACTTCATGAATTGTATCTTACCATTCAAGTATGATGTGAGCTTGATCAATAGCAATGCATACAAGCATTTTCTTTTTTTTTAAGCTGTTTAAGTAGCCTCTCGCCTTGAGTACAGCTAAGCAGTGCCTCAGAATGTGCATAGATAAGGGAATATTTCCCTTCAAGTATTTCTGAAATGGGGACAGTTGTCAAGATGTGGCTGTAATCTGCATCTCCCCCACTCTCCTCACTGTCACTAGCGTACCGGAATGTTTGGGTCTTACTACAAGAGTAGTCTAGTGAACATGCCGATATTCCCATTGAATGTAGGGTCTGGATTTGATTGTTCATGATACTGTTTAATGGTGTAATGATTAATCCTACACTTTTGGAGGCTGGAATGTTCCTGCTCCTCATAATTACCTGTGGAGCTAATTGAAAAATCAAACTTTTTCCGTAACCAGTTGGAAGAATTGCTAAGACATCTTTACCTTCTACAACATAAGTCAAACACAAGAGTTGTTCGTTTTTCAAAGGCTTATGAAAGCCAACGGTTATTGCGGTTTCTCTTATAAGTTCCATCAACACGTGTTGAAATGAAATGAAAGTAGATTCTGAAAATATAAATAAAGTGCAATTTTAAAGAATTCATTCATTTAAGATACATGTATTTTATTTAAAATGAACAGTTAACATTAAACAAAACACATAAACGCGACATTTTAAAAAAATAACACATACATATGTATTTCAAATATAAACCGGCGGGTTATTTTTCTTTACTTTTTACCGCTGCGTATGAAAATAAAAAGCCAAAATTTGCTGTGATGCGTCCGTTAGGTTAGAAGTTAGTGTTAGCTTGATGACGCGACCTCTGATTATAGAATGACAGTATGTTGGAAATCCCATGGGCACGGATTAGCTGACCTGTCTTATATTCTGATAGTGCAGAATTAATTCAAAAACTTCTATACCTGAGAAGAAAACATCTTCCTCTGGCTCTCAATTCTACACTTAGATATTTCGACGTCGTTTTAAATATCAACAATAATAATTTTCATTCATATGTCGATCGATGTATCCCTGTGAACTCGGAAAAAGGGACACCACAGAGTCGTTCACTTCTGCTTCATGCTTAGATATTTTATTGGAAATAGATATTAACGGCAAACTACCAACTCAAATTTTTGACAAATGGGATGATTTCAATTCTCCATCGTCAACTCCCCATATGTATGTACTGTAGCAATATTCCATTATCACCTGCATACGGTGCTATTATTTCTCAACTGATTTGATATGCAAGTGCTTGTTCTACGTATGGTCAGTTTTTAAATCGAGACAGGCTACTGACAAAAACGTTGATGGTACAGGGGTTTCAACAATATATTCTAAAGTCAGTATTTTGCAAATTCTATGGTCGTTATAACGATCTAGTTTGCCAGTAAAACCTATCAATGGGTCAAATGATGTCCGACTTGTTTCATACCGATTGTTAGGCCGTTCTTGGCAAACTGATTTTTACTTCAAATAACCCCGTTTACCTGTTCAAGATAAAGGGCTCACTGCGGGTGTGACCGGTCGAAAAGGAATGTTTACTCCTCATAGGAACCAGATCCCACCTCTGGTATATCTATGGTTCCGTGTTTGCCCAACTCTATATTTTGTATTGCTTATACCGTAAATTTGTACCTTATAAGTTTCACATTATGATCCCTGGGTCGAGGCCTCTGCTGGTAGACTGTTAGCCCCCATAGGTCTCGTCAACCCGGTAGCTAAGTACTTCGTTACTAGCTTGAAAATACTGATGTATATTTAATTGCTGCGATAAAATTTAGAAATTAATTTCCAAATTAAGGATTATCTCCCTTATGCATAGCTCTTATCCTTGGGCGAATATGACTCCATTTGTTTGGCACTCTAGGTTTCCGTTTAGCTCCTACAACTTTATTTTTATTTCGATTTTCCACAATTTCGGCTTGATCATCACTGAAGAGACATTATTTGTCGAAATGTGCATCTGGTGCATCAAAATTGGTACCGTATAAGTTTTACATTATAGGAGTTATGAGATTGATCACTGTTTGTTATCTTCACCTTTCATCAAAGTTCATAAGACACATATTGTAGTAGTCATTTCTTATGTAAATATCAATTTTGTAGCATCGATTCCTAATTAGAAATAACAAACATAAATTATTGAATAGATATAGGTAACATTTAAAACTCTAAGCACAATATCATAAGCTCAAGAAAATAGTTCCACGATTGTTGATCTGTATATCCAGATTTTTTGACGTGTTAAGTTACATTTGCTGATTAGGAGAATCATGAATCGTTCTAGTTTTAATTTGCATACCTGAAAACAAACATTTGTGTGTCGATGGTAGGAACGGATATATCACATCTAATTGTGATTTTTCCCTCAATGACAAACTATCCTGCATCATATTCTATTTGATTGTTTCATCTTTTCGGCCTCCGTGGCCGAGTGGTTAGAGCATCCCGCTTAAAATCACACGGCCTCTCACCTCTTTCGGCGCGGGTTCGAATCCCGCTCGCGCCGGTACTTGAGAAAGTTTCCCAATTTACTTTCGGAAGGTCGGTTGTCTCTTCCCTGGTAAATTATGTCTGGGTCTCTCTTCCATCAATAAAAACTGGACGCCACCAGATAACTGAAAATTTGTTGAGTGTGGTGGAAAACATCAATCAATCGTTTAATATTCCCATTTGTTCATGACGGTTTTCCTTTAGGCGTTTTATTTTAAAACTGGATTACAGGGAGGGAGATACCAGTGATATACAACATAGGACACAACATATTATAATTTTCAAAACCTATGGTGTGGTTTGTCTTATAGGGTGCCAGGTTAGAATAGGACCAAAGTACCCCTTGCTTTTAAGAGGCGACTAAACGGGGCGGTCCTACGGATGAAACCACAAAAACTTAGATCCCGTGTCACAGCAAGTGTGGCACGATAAAGATCCATCCCTCCTCAATGGCCAAAAACGCTGCGCATAGGTCTAAATGTTTAGCCTTTCACCGGCAATGGTGATGTCTCCATAAGAATGAAAAAATATTGAGAGGGACGTTAAACTATATACAATCAGTCGATGATGTATTTAAGATAAGCCATCTCCGTTACTGCACCAAACTACTTACTACTGACTTTATCAGACTACAAACCTGTGGTATACACAATGTGATGACAGTACATGTTCAAAACGTGAGAATGACGTAGCCAGGACGTAAGAGCTCTGTGTAGAAAACCACACACCTTCACTCAAAATGTGGCGATTACATGTCAAACGGAAAGTACGGATATAAAACTTTAAGATATCTCGACATATCGGTAATGTTTAGTTGAATGTATGGAAACTTTTCTTTCAATCCGAGCTCAAATATAACTGATCTGTCAAGGCAGCTGAGATGTATTTTCGTTATTTCGGAGTACGATACCCAGTCAGATCAGAATTTACTTACTTAACAATACTTATTTTTCTTTTGGAATGTAACAGAGCATCATG
This sequence comes from Ostrea edulis, assembly GCF_947568905.1. Lineage (NCBI taxonomy): Eukaryota > Metazoa > Mollusca > Bivalvia > Ostreida > Ostreidae > Ostrea > Ostrea edulis. The sequence continues at coordinate 75,615,653 of NC_079170.1, forward strand.
CTTACTGTGGTTGTATCTGTGGCAGCACAAATGAAACTTTGAAAAAACATGACCACATCAAAGTACGATATAACGCACTTACTTGTAACTATCTTAAAAAATCAATCGAATAAAAGGATGGTTTGCCGCATGACCGTTATTTAATGCAAGGTGAGGATAACGAACAGTGATCAATCTCATAACTCCTACAAGCAATATGAAATAGATAGTTGGGCAAACACGGACCCCTGGACACACCAGAGGTGGGATCAGGTGCCTAGGAGGAGTAAGCATCCCCTGTTGACCGGTCACACCCGCCGTGAGCCCCATATCCTGATCAGGTAAACGGAGTTATCCGCAGTCAAAATCAGTGTGCCAAGAACGGCTTAACAATCGGTATGAAACACGTCAGACAGCATTTGACCCAATGCGAGGTTGTATTGACGAACTAGATCGTTATAACGACCATAGAATGTGCGAAATGCTGACTTCAATCGAGACTGTTGCAATCCCTGTACCATCAACTTGTTTGTCAGTAGCTTACCTCGATTTAAAAACTGACTATACCCAGAACAAGCTCTTGCATATCAAATTAGTTGAGATATATAAACACCATATGCAGGTGATAATGGAATATTGCTACATAAATGTGGGAAGTTGACGATGGAGAAGCTGAAATCATCCCGTTTGTCATACAGTTGAGTTGTCAGTTTGCCGTTAATGTCTACTTTCAATAAAATATCTAAGTATGAAGCAGAAGTGGACGACTCTGTGGTGTCCTTTATTTCGAGCTCACAGGGATATATCAAATCGACATATGAATGAAAGCTATCATTGTTAATAGACAAAACGTCATCGATATATCTAAAAATCTATAGATAATTTGTTCCATGGTTGTATCGCGTGTAGAATTATTAATATGTTGTATAAAATGTTAAGGTATCTTAAAACAAATATTTAGCTATCGAGAAAACAACACTATCATGTATGCTTTTGATAAAACAGCACTATCATGTATGCTTTTGTAACAAGGTTAATGTCCTTCTTAGCTAGAATAACCCCGTACTGAAATGCAATGAAATTATTTTCCATACCACCATGAATCGTATATGTATCTAAATTCGTTTCTTTAATGTAATGAGTTTCCTGTAAAACGGAAATAGAAGAGAGAGAGAGAGAGAGAGAGAGAGAGAGAGAGAGAGAGAGAGAGAGAGAGAGAGAGAGAGAGAGATTAAACCACTTTAACTCTATTTAATTGTTCATTAGCCTGCCTCAATTTAGAAATTGAAACAATATTTGCATGCATTTCACCTTGACTAACTTCGATCACTTCATTTTTACTGTATCAGCATGCATTTCACCTTGACTAACTTCATTTTTACTGTATCAGCATGCACACTCTGACATAGTTTTGGTCCTATGTGTTAATCAATTGATTATTACTTGTGTGACGTCAGCCATGTATTTATTGGTTACTGCATCAGGTATCGTTAATTCCGTGGAGATCTGGGTTAGAATAGGTCCACATTACCCCTGGCTTGTAAGTAGTGACTAAATGCGGAGGTCCTTCGGATGAAACCACAAAATATGAGGCCCCGTATCACAACAAACGTGGCACAAAAAAGATCTTCCCTGCTCAAAGGCCGTAAGCGTTAAGAATATACATAAATTTTGAAGCCCTTCATCGGTAATGGTGACGTTTCCATATAAGCGAGAAATTCTCGAGTGGAACGTTTAACAATATACAAGCAATCAATATTAACATTAAGGAAAATCACAACGTTGTGGATTTATCCATATACAATATGTAAGTCATAGAGATGTAAGACAAGGTCACTTCAGTGGTTGTGTACTGTTAATATTTCCTATTTGAATAAAATAACAGGTTCCAATGCGCTGAAATCAAATGCATCAGAAAATGAATTTAATACTTCTGTCTCTTTGGTTTTATCTTATATCGTTAGAATATATTCAGTGACATGGGTTGAGTTAGATTAAAAATCGATTTTCATTTGTTCTTGTTTACATATTCTGGATCTTTGAAGACAGAATGTGATTAATAAGGTTCAGGAAAATCTATGATTACCTTAAATTAAATGCTTTGTGCTGTAAAATCAAAGTGTTTGGTTTCTGAAGTATTTCTTTTTTTATGAGAGATGAAAATTCCGTGTTTTGTAGCATGGAATTAATAAGATATAGAATTTTATGAATACCTTAAAGTAAATATTTTGTGTTGTAGAATATAGAGGTTTATTTAATCAACCTTGATAGTATTCCTGTTTTATTTTATGAGTGATGGAAGTTCCGTGTTTTGCAGTTTGGCTAGAAAGATTGTTGTTTTGTTCACTAAATTGAATATCACTATTTGTGATAGCGGAGACTCTGCTTTCAAATGAAATAAGATATTAGCAATTTCCTTATATCATACCGAAATATATCACATACAAGTATAATTCATTAAATAACACAGAAAATTGCACACTATAAAAAACTGAATCGGTATTGTTGTGTAAGTCACAAGAACTAAAGGTATTTGAGACATTTCATTTAATTTGTTAGCTAAATAATTAAAGAATCCGCCAGATAGATAAAACCAAAAAAACTGGCTGTAATAACAGTCCATGACTCATTGCAGTGAATACCAGACACAAGCAACGTTTACCAATTTATTCATATAACAGCAATGACACATTCGGGATATACTGAAATGGACAATATCGGCCGTATGTGAAAATTTTGTGGGGTAACTGGGGAGTCGCCCAGTGAGCCAGTTTAACTTAGCTTGTAAGGGGTACACTGGGGGGCCGAGTAAAACATTCAGTGCTCAGACCTGAACTGACGCCAGCGTTCTAAGGAGGTAAGCGAGACTCGCCCTTCTCACCCTGTCTCCTTCAGTGCTACCTGGTATGTACATTATCATGTTGGACATAAGCCCCAAACATGCATCAGACTGTAGTGAGGTGGATGTGGGCCCAACCGTCCCCGGTGGTGGCCCCACTATTAGTTTACTTGTTATAACTTGTACGACTTTTTGTACTGTAAATTGTCCCCTGCTTTAGAAGCAGGTGGGGGAAACAACCAGGTTTTGGAGCAGAAACAGTCATCAAATACCATTACCGACTCCCCAGTTCGGCCACAGACATTGGAACAATGTCCCCCACAAAAACTTGTAGGATTAAAACCTGAGTGAAACTCAAAATACAAAAGAATTACATGGATAAGAATAAGTCATTTGACCAAACCACAGTACTTGAAACTGGAGTTGCACAAAAATTACAGTAAACGCACAATTGGCAAACAGCAGCAGACACGAAATGATAAATTACTTGTGCGGCGGGTAAGAAAAACCTTGACATTTCAAAAAAAAAATCCAAGGCAGCTTGAATATTGTTGAGAAATAATTGATTTCCCAGGACCGACATACAGATGAGTGCCATCTGTTCGGAACAATTCAATCTCACCAGCCTTGATGACATGGTTGTGTCCAATGTACAAACCTCTAACCTGGTAAGCTATGAATTTTTATCATGCAACTATGGGCAACATCCCAATATTTTCTAGGTACTGAAAACGTGTCGTAGGAGTGCCATCCGCATGAAAAGAGCAATATATAAGTAATGGGAGGGGGGCAATAAATATGCCTTAATTTGTAGTGTTGGCCGGATAATTTGACAAACTAGGAGTTTACCGGTTTGGTTGGTCTTGGACCTATGTGAAAATACCAACACTTGACCTAGCTGGTTTTGAGAAACTTGTGGAATCGACGATGACAAAAATTACTGACTGCGGAAACCGTAAAAATGCCAATGAAAAGGCTGCTGAAAAAATAAGACATGATTAAAAAAAAAAGGCGAGCGACATACTGATGTTAAATCACGAAAGATTTTAACAACTAATTGGTACGATATAGGAAGTCTTGATATATTGAGACACCTACAAACCGCTGGACACCTTCTAGGGATGAGAGACGTTTGATTGGTTGTTTATGTACATCAACCAGAATTCGCTGTGAATTTTGCTCCAAGACATAGCAGGGTTGGAGGCCTTACGGAGTCGGAATTGTTCGTCATACTTTTGCCAATTTTGTGAACGATTAGCTGCAAGCCTTATATCTCGCATGTACTTGAGCATTTCTTGGGCCGTTTGACTATGTTGAAGTATAATGCTCATGTAAATCATAAAGGCTGATGTCCACTTTTCTATGCTCAAAAAGGAGTTAAGTTGGCGCTTGACTACGCATAGCTTGCCATTGACAAGTTGTAAATCCCCGTGGGACTCAAATTGCTCCAATTCCGTAGCCGATTTGAGTAGGACAGACAGATCAATAAGTCCCCCCTCCCATATTTTTTGCTTAAGTTTAAGCGGGACATGATTGCCGATATCATCGCATGTAAATGTAATTTGACAAGGTAAAGCCAAGGGTAAATATGCCGCTTGGTCCAACAAAATATTGCAAGACTCACCCGGGTTTTCCGGTGTATTATCGATTGGGAATCGAAGGACCTCCTCAGGGGGCTGTGGCTGCCCCTCTGTAGGGGCTAGTCGATCCATCCAAGGTGTGGCCGTGTGATTTGGACTTCGTTCCCAGAGTTGAGCTGTTGTCCGACGATTACGTTTCATCCCGACCCCCCTGGCCGGGGATCTCTAGGTCGCTGCTCGTTTTTTAGGTGGCATTCCTAATGCAGGAAAAAATTGTCAAAAAGCTATGTGTAGGGAATAAATCCACAAAGGGGAGAGAAAAATTCGGCCACGTGGTTGGTTTCCGCCTCAAATACAAGAACCACGTTGCTGCTTCGGTTGGAAAAAGTGTAATGAATGGGTTAAACTCGATCACAGGGAGTTCCGAGTGTGACGTAGTGCATACAAAGTAACTTGTACCATCTAGCCGCTAAAATCACGTAGACCCGACCTACAGGGTGTATCAAAATTAATACGGACTATTTGATATAAACTCAAATAATCTCGATTATTTTAACCCAACCAACCCGTGAAGAATGTTCCACTCATTGAGAGAAATTGGTGACTACTTGTAGGTGGTCTTCCAATAATTTACAAAAGAAAGGTGAAGATAACGAACAGTGATCAATAAAAGGCGATGATAACGAACAGTGATCAATCTCATAAATCCAATAAGCTACTAAAAATAGATACATGTAGTTGAGCAAACTCGGACCCCTGTGCACACCAAAAGTGGGATCGGGTGTCTGGGAGGATTAAGCATCCTCTCTCAACCAGTCACACCCAACGTGAGCCCAATGTTCCGATCAAGTAAACGGAGTTATCCGTAGTCAAAATCAGTGTGTCAATAACGGCCTAACAATCGGTATAAAACACGCCAGACAGCATTTGACCCAATGATAGGTTGTACTGGCAACGTAGATCGTTATAACAACCATAGAATTTGCGAAATGCTTACTTTAAACGAAATTGTTGGCACCCCTGCACCACCAACTTATTTGTCAGTAGCCTGTTTCGATTTTTAAAATGGCCATACGCAGAACAAGCTCTTGTGTATCGAATCAGTTGAGGGATATAAACACCATATGCAGGTAATAATGGAATGTTGCTATGTACATGTGTACATATGGGAAGTTGACGATGGAGAAGCTGAAATCATCCCGTCTGTCATAAAGTTGAGTTGTTGAGTTTACTTTCAATAAAATATTTAAGTATGAAACTGAAATGGACGACTCTGTGGTGTTTTTCATTTCGAGTTCACAGGAATATACCGAACCGACACATGAACGAAAGTCATTATTGGTAATACACAAAACGAAGTAGTTACAGCTAATGCCGAAATGAAGACCACATCAAGAGAACCTCTCCCTCACGTAGAAGTCCCCAAACAAACCCTGCCTCACACGAACACCAAAACAGGTCAGTTATCAAAGAAGCGTAATCCGTGTCCATGGGAATTCCAACAGACTGTTGGAAGAATTATCACCAAAGACTACGAAGATATTGTCAATGAGGAACTCAGAATATTTCGCAGTACTTGTGCGTGGAATCAGAGTGGTGTTTAACAAAGCAATTTTTGGATGACTGACCATTAGATATAATATATCCGTTTTCCATTTTTGTTGAAGAAGCAACTGCCTATGGTGTCAAAAAGTCTAGCCTAGGATTGATCGTGAGGAATGGTCGTGTAAAGTGTTGAAAAGTCATAAGTTTTGCTGAAATTTCTTTGAATTTTTTTTAGAATCCGCATTTGATTTACACCACTTCTTGCATATGTAGTCACACATTACGTTCGAAGTTTCTCATTCGAATTCACAGCTGTTAATATTTTCGTGAGGAGCAAAGATAGGGTTTGGCAGAACACTTACTGGATCCAACAATGTATCTTTGTTTGTAAGGGTTTTTATGTAGTTTAGGAATCCAGTATAGGCACGGTAACTCATATTCATCCGACCCATTAACTGGGATATTAAATGTGTCTAAAACTGAAGCATGGTTTTGAAAAATTACATCGTTTGAAAGGGCAGTTGGAGTATAAGTACGATTATAAAAAGTGGAATTAATGACAAGTTCCTCTAGAATACAGTTGTAATTGTGGTAGTTTGCGTTTTACTTTTACTTTTATTTCTGAATTTCGATCCCGATGTAAATTATTCACCCGTTGTATTTAACCACGCCCACTTTATCTTTTAACCAATAACTTTAATGACAGTTTCTATTGTCTAATTTGCTATATAAAGCCATGCAGCATAATATTCGTCGAAGCGAGACAGCTGGCCTTGCTAGGTACACTTCTCCTTCCATTATTCCTATTTTGAAATTACGTTTTCGTCTACTTTGCCCCTTTTACTTACTAAATTATTATATTACCTTTGGGTTGAAGGATTTCTTGATTTTATAGGCTAAGTTCTATTTGTCACATTCATACTGGTAATAAATTCGTAAAGTGTTATTTATCTTATTTTCATTTCTATTTGAATCTATTTTCAAGTTTAAAATCATAGTGTAGTTGGGTCGCTTCGAAGTCGCCACTATCAAAATCAAATAAAACAAACACAACGCGAAGTACAGACTATACGAACGCCAGACCTGCTACATAATAATGAGTATTACAAACAAAGACAATGTTGTTACAAGCTTTGTCAGCTGGAAACAAAGCATATTCCTCATGTAACCTATCTAATTCTTTTATCACTTCTGGTTTACTAGACACAGAAGGATATATGGTACGTACTTCTGTGTTCGTAAGTCTAATGCGGGATTTTGATATTCCTCTTATACTTTTAATCCATTCTGACATTGTATCAAGTTCTTCTTTTTTATATTTAGCCAATCGTCTAGAATAATCTTCAACACAATTCATAATAGAGATGAAGTTATGTCGCCAAACCAAAGACCGAGGTTTTCTGTATTTAGGACCTTTTAATACTAGTGATTTGAGGTCCTTATACTCACATGCATAAGTAATTAGATTAAAACGCTTTTGGATTAAGGTTCGCATATTATCTCTTTTTAGGAAATTCAAAAATTCAGAAAATCAAAGTAATTTGATTTTTAAAAAAAATAAGGATATAAAAACTTAAAAAGCTTAACGTCATATATTTGTATGTACGAGTTATGTATTTTGCATCCAGAGATATGTATCTATGATATAACCCATTTTTTTGCGCAGGTAACTTATCTCGGTGAGTGCACAGGGGCTAAGCCCGTTTTGGGCCCGAACTCTGTGGTACCATAAATATAGAAAGAGGAAAAATAAATTGTGTAACGTCTACACGAAGAAATTATTAAAATATGAGGAAGTAAGTAGCGTATAATTGATTTGAAATTTTAATTGACAGGTCCGAAATCTTCCATACTAGTCTGAATTTCGCTGTTGTCATAGGCGAGAAACGACTCCGTGACCTGGACCGGTAAATGTTCTAGTAAAAATATACAAGTGAAATCGAGAGAACGATGACGTATATCTTTGTTATTTTAAGAACCAGTGACTTGAAATTTGGCATGCAAGTAGTTAAAACATTAATCTATGCAAGGAAAACGACAAATTACGCATAGCTTACCTAGTTTAAGATTTTTTTAGACATTTGAAGCGAGTGGTTAGTTTTTTTTATCTGTGTCAGAGTTAGACCCCTTTCTATATTTATGGTATCACAGAGTTCGGGCCCAAAACGGGCTTAGCCCCTGTGGGTGAGTGTATACTTAACAATGATAAACGATGTATATAGATAAGCCTACTACTTTATATTCTTTATTGGAGTTATCATATTGATCATTATTCGTTATGTTCACCTTTTCTCTCCAAGAATTACACGACTATAATTACCCATTTAATCCGTATATCTCCCCCAATGAAATGTGTTCCAAACATGTGTTGGTTTTTTAAATAGAAATATGTTCGATCTAATGTTTGTTTGAAATATGAGAAAAATTGCTCTTTCAGTTGTTGGGAGAGAGAAAAAACAGTCAACGTAAATTCTATCAGTTGTCTTTTCAACATAATTAATTTCTCTCCGGATATAAAGTGTGAGAATTGTGCATTCGATATACTAATTGTTGTTAAAATGCCGCGTCGCTCACCAACCTCTAGGGCATCGCGCGCTTGGAATTAGTCTAGGAGAGAAATAGATGATAAAATGTCAAAATGTAAAGTTATGCACGTTATGATATCTATACTTCTCCTTGGTTATTGAAATAATGAAGTCTTCCGATTTACTATGAACAGAACATTACCGATGTCATTTAAAGTCTTTCTGTGGTGACTGGTTCATAGGTTGTTAAACACTATATCTAAGAACACTCTTTAGATTGTTCTTAAATTAAGATGGTGCATACTGTCATACATTTTCTTTTGACAAATATGGTTGGAATAAAGCTATAAAGGTATAAAATCCTACACACCGAATCAATGAATAGGTTTCAGCAATAACTATATGTTCTGAAGTGATTCTCACGTTGTCAAATAAGTATAGCATGATCACATATAGTGTAGACAATAGAAGTACAAACTACAGTATCAATCGCTGTTCGTTGTCTTCATCTTCTTCTTTCATAAATGGCAAAGGTGGAGCCACGATAGGAATATTTAGGAAATGTGTTTTCAACCACGGGTCCAAAAATACATCAGTTTACACATCGTGAAGTAACTCTCTCTCTCTCTCTCTCTCTCTCTCTCTCTCTCTCTCTGATACACTGAGGAATTATAATACGGGTTTAAAGTCTTACTTCGTAAATGAAACATAAAACAATGTATAGTCCCTGAAACGTTCTACTTTCCTACTTGAACGATGAACGAACGGTGTGCGCACGATGTGTTAACGCTGAACGCTATTTGGTGAACAGTTGGTGAATGCTGAACGGTAGACGACCACAGAACGCAAGCGGAGTGCAAAAGCGAACACAAAGTGAACAATGAGCAAAACGTGAACGATTTATTCGGAAAATTCTCGGTTGTTGTCCTTATATCATACTTATTTCATTCGTGTACAGCAATAGGGGATGGAAAACAAAATTATCACCAGATAATTATATTTATGCCGCTATTAGAAATTTGTAAAACTTATACACCGTCGGATAGTTATGGATTATTAAGCCAATCAAATTCTTTGTTTATGTTGTGCCATTTTTTCAGAGACTGTTTTGTTGCTGTGAAAATAATAACAAAATTAGGCGTTGTTCCATTTACCAACTTAAACATTCGAAGCATGGATATTCTTGCCAAGTGAGTTTGAACGTGCATGTGGTTGCAGCACCGCATGGTTTTGCACAACTTAAAATGGTGGGGAGGATCTTGATCCTGCAAAAATGAATATTTGTCTCCTAGGACATTTGTAAGTTCGAAGACTTGGGGAGTTTATGGAATCTTCTCCGCATTTAATAAAATCTTAATTTAGATGTACACAAATATGAATTACAGTCCCTGAAACGTTCTACTTTCCCACTTGAACGGTGAGCGAACGGTGAACGCACGCAGATCGAACGCTGAACGCACGGTGACCGTACGCTGAACGCAATTTGGTAAACGCAAAGTGAATGGTGAGCGCACGGTGAACGCAAAATGGCCTATTCATTCGGTATATTTCGGATGTTTCCCTTAGATTGCACTTACTTTATAATCAGGTAGAGAATATATATATTTATGACTTTAATTCTGGGGCAAGTTATGGTTTGGGTCAGTTTACGCTTTATAATCGCGAAGCGAATTATAAAAAAGCGTATACTGACCCAAACTAGGTTATACCCGTATAACCTGCCCCAGAATTAAAGTAATTCCTTATTATTTGATGCAAGAGACAAAGGTGGTAACCTTCGTTTATCGAAATGTACATAAACTCGGAAAAATACAAGTCAACTAAGCCGCGCAATGATTTACTTAGCAACAGTGACACGAAGCGTCTAGCTGCGAAGCTGAAGGTCGCCATATTTTATCTTAGTTCTACGGAGCCTAGCCATTTATCAAAATATTGTATCGAAAGTGAAGTTTATCATGATAGAAAATATGTGTAGACTACCCATGCAATGCTTATTTCCTTGCCCTTTAGAGAAAGAGGTCGACTTTGAAGTCGCTCATCTCCGACAGATTGAGAAAATACGGGAAAATGCATTGTTTAGGCCCACCCAAAATAAATCTTCAAATATCAGAAAATGCAATAATTTTGTTTAAAGAGATATCTCTTTACGCTTGGGAGATATCTCTTTACGCTTGGGAGATATCTCTTTCTCTTTGAGAGATATCTCTCAAAGCTAAAGAGATATCTCTCAAAGTGAAAGAGATATATCTCTAGCGTAAAGAGATATCTCTCTATCAATGTAAAAAGAGATATATCTTTAAGTTAGAGAGATATCTCTTTAAATTTTCAAAAAGAGATATCTCTTTAGATTTTTCCCCCGGTGATCATAATGACTTCTCCCTGTTGCATTGTCATTGAAATGATGTAACCCTATTTTTTAACCAAGCAAAATATTTCTAGTGTTTAAATGGCGGGAAAGGTTGAAGAGGTGGTTGGGGTAACATTATCAAGTTGCCGAGAGGCGAAATCTAGTCTAGCACGCATATTTCATCAATTTATTGTGTTTGTTTTTTGCTACCTGTATACATTTCACAAAATCTTCGCCCGGGATTGCAGCCATCAGGGTGTTACTAAAACGTGGAATGGAAAACGCAACGGAACGAAATTTAAGAATGAGAATGATTAGTGTAGATAACATAACGGTAAAAATCGGGGGGGGGGGGGTCATTTTGATTAAAATCAACAATTTGGGAATTGTTTACAAGCGATAAAACAACTTTATCTTAAAATTTTACATCATAAATTGATTAAGCGAATTTAGTTAAACGTTAGTATAAGAATTTACAAAGCATTTTACGAGAATTTTGAAATTTCGGCATTGACAGAGGTGTTAGCGAGCAGTGACACCTATGGGTAGAAAATGAAAAGAACACACGTGGTTTATACCCCTCCCCCCCTCCCCGTGGCAAAACGTCATTAACGCACATGTAAATGTATTTACACATAATACCGTGTGTGTGCATGTGTGTACTTACAACAGGGGGTGTGATATGTATAAAACAATAATAATTCATTATCTTATTTAGTTATCGCAGTTATGGAATAAGATACCAGAATATTTAAAATATTACCCAACATTGGAAACTTTTAATTCCGCTTATCTTAGAATTTTTCTTTTTCATTCGGCAAATTAAAACCATATAGATTTGTTTTTGATTATTTTCAGTTTTATTTTTATTTGTTTATTTATTTTGTTTTATTTTCAGTTTTAAATATGTAAATATCATACATGTATGTATACAACATGCTTTCATATACTATTTTATATTGTATCTGTATAATACTGCTGTCTGTATATATGTTTTCAGGACCACACTGTAAACTAGTTCTAAACTAATACTTATCTTTTCCATTAGTGGAACTCTTCAAATTAAAGGCGCGTAAAGTCGTGCTACCGGGACAACATACGTAAACATTACTTAGGCATAGTAATATAAATTATGGTATCGAATACATATTATAACCGACTGCAAACCACGACACTGATTAAAATTCTAAAAACAAATTTAGGAATTGATTATTCTTATAAGAAAACAGACGAACTTATTAAATTATGTGAAGGATATGCCAAATCTAACCGATATAAAGCATCAATCGCAAGAAGAACCGTGAAAGGAAAAACCAAAATGCACATCCGACACAATAACTTTTCTTGTAATTAATAGGATTCATATGTTATTAGAATTATTCTGTCAGACTATGAAGACATTCCATTTTATCATACAATTTAGACAGGTTCATATGGGCATGCACTTTGTAATCGTTCATGTACCCCCCCCCTCTCTCTCTCTCTCTCTCTCTCTCTCTCTCTCTCTCTCTCTCTCTCTCTCTCTCTCTCTCTCATTTTCCAATATTTTAGAATAAGTTATATATTTATTTGCCAAACTGCATTTTAAAGACGTTTATAACACTAATTAACATAACAAATGCGTTTCCAAACTGCATCTAAGCTATTTTGAAAAATTACAAAATATTGATTGACTTAGGACAGAGAACATCGTTGTTTGGAATTTTTAAATTAGGTGTAGCAGAGTTTAAAAAAAAACAAACATGTAACATCTTTGATAAACTAGTGTTAGAATATTTAAAAATGCAGTTTGATCAATGGCTATTCTATTTAAAGATACACAATGTACTTTAACTTAAAAGGGGGAGGGGGGGTTGTTGCTATGTACGTTTCGTGTATGTCCCAGTAATCTCGCACTTGCTCGCGAGACTTGTGCATTTTCTTACCAATGACGCACAAGAGTCATCAAAGCGCGATAACTCTAATGAGCTGGTAATGAGAAGTATTGTGCTATCCTGTTTAAATAAGGGACATTATTATACCCCCCGCAACAAGTTGTGGGGGGGGGGGGGTATACTGGAATCGGGTTGTCCGTCTGTCTGTCCGTCCGTCCGTCCGTCTGTAGACGCAATGGTTTCCGGGCTCTAAAGCATTATCCTTTCCACCTACCATCACCATATCATATATATGGACTACCCATGGGATGATGTTCCCTATTGATTTTGGGGTCAAAAGGTCAAAGGTCAAGCGCACTGGACATTGAAGTAGCAATATGGTTTCCGGGCTCTAAAGCGTTATCCTTTCTACCTACAGTCACCATATCATACATATGGACTACCCGTGGGATGAAGATGTTCCCTATCGATTTTGGGGTCAAAAGGTCAAAGGTCACACGTACTGGACATCGAAGTAGCAATATGGTTCGGTTTGTCATGCCATTTGTTTTTTACACTCAGAAAAGAGGTAGTTTATACCTATTACCAACACCCTTTGGGAGATTGGGGTAAGCGGGGGGTATTCTTAGTGAGCATTGCTCACAGTACCTCTTGTTATTATTATTATCTTATTTAGTCAACAAATTAAACATCTTGTGTTTGATTTATTATTTTTTAACTAACAGGAGACTTGGTAACCGCAGAACTCCAATCCTAAATAGGGAGGACTTCTGGCAGTTAATTTCTAAACTAAATACTTGTATAGCTTAACATTTGGATTAATAATGAGATGACTTTTAATTCCATTCAAGCATAAATTCTGTGTTAGCTTTTTAGTTATTTCATATATTATGAAATAAATCTGTTAATTTCTCTTACTATTGGTCGTAAACTTCACCCTAGTTACCATTGGTTTTGTTCGCGCTGTATCTCTTCAGTTTCAACACTAATCCGCAGGAAATCGGTAAATGTACGAACTTTCACATAGATTCATCCCAAATGAGGCAAAACTTTTTTCTACCCCGGACCCGTGCGCTTTAAAATTTGATGTGATACATAAATGTATATTGTACCAGGTGTAGAACTAAATTCAAATTCAGTTATCTTATACATACATGTATGTAGTTCGATTAAAATCACACTCGATTTAAAAAGGCTATGTTTGGGGAAAATTGTTCAATAAATTATTTTATCTTTAACGATGTTGTTTTCGGGGGGTGTACATTTTATTCATTGGATGGTCTCTTAAAATCGTTTCTTACGATACCAGCCAGAATAAAGTAATAGGATTTGAAAGGGGGTTCAATTATAATTCAAGTCTTTTTTCAGTATGTTATCTTATTCATTTTTTTCTTCATTTGTGAAACAACGTACTATCAAAATCTGGGCGGGGGGGGGGGGGGGGGCAAAGCCGGATGATGCCAACAGGCGCTTGCTTGATATTTTTAATAAAAAAATTACTATGCAAATTATTAAGCAAACACCTGTTGGTACATTCATCTACAAAATACACCGTGTAAAAATACATACACTCTGTAATAATGCATTAGTATGAGGTATCAATATGAAATGGTGAATTCTGAGGATCACTTCCTGTTCTCTCTGTAAATTTTGCATTCCTTGTTCATAATAAACCTTTTGATTTTGCAAAATGCTGAACTCTTCATAACATTATTGCAGAATATATTTTCCGTTTTCGGTTCCGTTTACCGTTCCGCGTTTTAGCAACACGCCAGCCAATCATGGTAAGATTTGCTTTGGCGGGCTTCCGTTTTAGGGTGAATTCCTTAAGTATTCAAACTAATAAAAATATTGGAAAGAGATATATCTTTCTCTTTGAGAGATATCTCTTTTTCAACGATTAAAGAGATATCTCTTATACTTTGAAAGATATCTCTTTTTCAACGATTAAAGAAATATCTCTTATACTTTGAGAGATATCTCTCTAGGAATCTTAGAGAGATATCTCTTTAAGTGAAGGAGATATCTCTCAAAGTAAAAGAGATATCTTTCAGAGTAAAAGAGATATCTCTCTAGTTGAAAGAGATATCTCTTAAAGTATAAGAGATATCTCTCTAAGTGAAAGAGATATCTCTCAGTGAAAGAGATATCTTTTTAAGTGTAAGATATATCTCTAAAAGCAAAAGAGATATCTCTCTAAGTGAAAGAGATATCTCTTTAAGTGAAAGAGATATATCTCTAAGTGAAAGAGATATCTCTTTAAGTGAAAGAGATATCTCTTTTTGAGAGAGATATCTCTTAAGGTTAAGAGATAGCTCTCATTTTAAAGAGATATATCTTAAGATAAAAGATATCTCCTTAATTTAAAGAGATATCTTATTATTCGAATAAATAGTAAGAGGACTTGCCATAAAGCATGTCCCTCGTAACCTTAATACTTTAGTCGATAAGTTTTCTCGTTTTCAATGTCAGGAGGCTGCCAGCGTTGCCCCATATCTGTCTCCAATACAAACAGTTAATCCATATCAATTTCTGCAGATCTGAGTGTATCTTGATAAATAATAGAATAAATAATAAAAATTACATAGCGCCTTATATCATTAAATTACTCTAAGGCGATTTACAAGGGTAGCGGTGAGGAATGCAACAATGAAAAACACAATTAAATGACAGTTATGACATAAAATCTTACATCTATAAAATTATTAAAATAAAACATTATCATTAAGTATCGTTCCATGTAAAAATCAGGCAGAGGGTGATAAGTCGACCGTCAGGGATTGAGCTGATACTTATATATATAGTAACACTGTTTATAGGAAATCATTCGGTGATAATATTTTTTTCATATGACGTACCTTCACAGAGCTGTGTTACTAAAAATAGAAAACCCATGTTTTGACCAAAATTGACTCATAAAAATGCTATATATTCTTAAAGGTTTTGTTAAATGAAAATATCATACATTTTCAAATGGCTTGTATAAAATGAAGAAGAGGGCTACTGTTTACGAATTTCTGTTGTCACAGTGAGTATTTGTTATGTGTCACCATGGTAACCGTTGCTGTAGTTAACGAAAGGATTTTCTAACGGAAAAACATTCCAACTTTAAGACCATTTTTCTCGAAACAGCAAACACTTTCAAAAAAGTTTTATAATTAGACGGATAAAGTACATGCTATTGAATATTTTTTAACCAATTTTTTTTTTTTTGAAAGTTTTTACTGTACTCGGAAAAAATAAAGATTGTGAAAAATGGCGGGAAAATAATATATTTTCATGTTTTTAAGTTTTCTTCTACATACAAACTATTCAACAAGTACACTTTTCTGTCATGTTCTAGTAATTATCATATTTATTAATATCTAAAATTATCTTCTTTATGTGTTTACATACCATAATGATATATCTATAGATGTAAATGCGAGAAACGATGCATAGTATTTTGGGTCGGGATCGAAAGTCCGTTTATTATTAACCCATTTCTTTCAGATTTCCTCAGGTTATTGTAAACAACTTATTAGACAGGCCTTTATAGGATATTTTGCACTGAATGACGAGTTTGACTTGCAAGTATTTTTGGCTGGATAGTTTGGAGTGGGTGGGTAATTAACAGGTTAAAGAAAAAATGCTTGGTTGGCAATTGTTTTTCATTTTGAAATTCACCTATCAACAACTCTTGTGAGGCTGGTCAACGACGTACGTTGTAGGTTGCTCGAATATAAAGAGAATGAATGCCCATGCTCTTTTAAAACGTATATCTTCAGAAAAACAAAACTGAAAATACATTCAACATGTTCAAGGGAATCCTTTATGATAAAATAATTTCATAATATATCAACTTTTGTGTTTTACCCTAAATAATTCATTGAAAATATCTTTTTATTTGAAAAGTCATTTTGAATTCATTTTTGCTCTGTGTAATATGAAATTTAAAACATTTATTACAAAACATCTGGACATTTAAAACTTTGGCTAACAATTCTAGAAACATATGGCTCAAATTCTAAAATAAACCTTTGGGCACTTGATTCCTTATGAATTCTTTGTAAGAGTGGAACAAAAACTTTTAGTGAAATGTACGTTTTTACAGTTGTATAATATATATAGTTGTTCAGGAAAAATAAAAATGAGAACAGAAACTGCAGACATTTGTTTCATTAATATTGTAAAATTTGGACAGTTTATATTGACTTTATATAATTTTATGAAAATACATGTAATGTAGAAATGGGATTGTTTTGAAATTGAATTATGTAGTTTAAAAATGTACGTTGACTCATTTATCATGTTTATGGCATTATCTTTTACCAAGTCTGATTACAGGTTACTTTCAGATGACAAAACAACTGTGTTTTACATAATCCATGTAGATATTAGTGTCTGTAAAGTGAATTGAAAATTAACTCTTAATTATTTCATCAATACATTCCATTATCAATAAGAATTTTTAACAGTTGCAACTTGTAAGTTTAGATCCTTTATAAACTGTATACTGATAAATGTACACGGAAGAGTTCTTTGAAGCTTAAAAAATTTATTTCAAAATCATACTTTTTTAAAAGTGTAACCCCAAACAAGACATAAACATGATAAAGGAACAAATGAGCACAGAACTATATTTGTTACAAACATATTTACAAAGCAGAGGCAGATCCAGAAACAAATATAAGGGTGGGAATGGAGGGGTTGTGACTCATGTCTGTACCCTCTCCATCCAGAAAGGGGTGGGTGAAGAGCCCAACAAGTGCATAAAATAGACCTTTTGAGCTATTCTATGATGCATCACATTATACTTGTATTTTTGCATGTCAACACAACTTCATTACACAGTTCAACCCATTGGTGTTTAGTTTTTTCATAAGTTGTTTCCCTTTCGAATTTAGGTACATTTAGGAATTTCAGTTGAAATAATTTGAATAAACACCATATAAGAATGCTTTCATGTTTATTTGACAATTTGTCGTTTATTTCCTCATAAAGTTTTGATATTTTGTTTGGATTCAATTTTTAGACTGTCTTGATGTTCAACATTGAATTTATGGACTCCTTTGCTTTCCTTTTGAAATATTGTCTTGTACTTTCACTTGGTTTGATTGATTTTACTCCTGTCACCACTTTAAGTATGTCCTTGGGTTTTGCAGAGACCTATAATACAATAAGATAGACACGGATTTTCAGGACACAAGAAATTACTTATTTTTCTCTCCTCAATATATAATATATATTTCTTTAGTTTTTGAGAATGTTTGAACATTTTATATCATAAAACTTTCAATTAAAGTACACACCTCAGAACCTAGTAATCATAGTACACATTGATATTTAAATTATACATGTAGTTAGAAAGAATAAAAATACTAAAACAGCATATAAAACTTTTGAAAACAAGAAATGCTTAAAGCTGTATGACCCGATGTTCATGTATTATTTTTGTACATAATTACTTTAAAGCAGATTAATTACTTTATAAAGTTATTAACTTTCCCTTAATTACATGCATGAAAACATCTGCATGTAAAAGAAAACAGTGCGAATATTATTTAGAAACTAAATATAGTGGGTACATATATAAATCATCCCATAATAGACGTCTATAAATAGACCCACGCGCGTCAGGGGAATCCCAACATGATGTATTAACTCATACGCAACTGTCTAGTTTTAAGGCTGAAAGAGCGTAAAACAACGAATTACGAAGAGGTATTTGATATTTTTATTTTTATTAAACTTATGGTACGGTACTGTTATAACAAAATACACAGCTTTACACAGATAAGACCACCGATGATCTGAAAGTTTGAACTGGTCACGTGACTGTCACTTAAAATGGCAGAGTGACGCGGTTATTTGTAAACATCGATTTAAAATCAAATAATTTGGGTTAAAACAGGTGAAATAATTTATGACATGTCGTACAGTCTCATAACTACATATATACGATGATTTAATAGCGTTTTTACGAGATGGAAAAAAATATTGTAATTCGGACCATACAGCTTTAAAGAAACTTGTATATGGCATTGAGAAGGTGTTCCAAATATTCTAACTCAGTGACAAGTAGGTTCAGGTACTAGTCAGGGCAACAGCTGTATCAGGTTTTGAGTCTGGTTTCTGAGTGACCAATATTTTCCTATAATGGGGGGGGGGGGTCTGACCTCATTATCAGATTATCAGAAGGGGTCATATAATGCTTGTATATCAGGATTATTTATATAATACTGCTCTAGCAAGTTTGATGTTTATAAAACATTTACACTGTAGATTCATTGGTACATATGTGCTACTTGTATTTACAGTTATGTATTTACCACAGTGCATGCAGTGATGGTAATGCCACTCCATGATGCTGGTATGAAAACGTTAAAGAAATATACATTAGTTAAATGACTTGATCTTTGTTATATTTATATATTATTATTAGAAATATACATTCAAGAACCCATGCACTGACCAGTCCCCATGACCATATCAAATTGAGACAATTTGATATGGCCAATAAAAATAAGGCGCCACCAGATAACTGAAAAATTGTTGAGTGTAACGGAAAACATCAATCAATCAATCATTTTTTTCTAACGCCGTTGAATATTTTCTACTTGAAGAAGAAATAGTTTATAGAATACGATAAATCAAACAGCAGTTAATAATTTATCATATCAGATGTCGCGATGTAGTGTCTAGTAATTATCTGTTGACTTATAACATATATACATGTATATACAATTGAATTATGTAAATTAATGTCATTCAAATTCTATATTGTTTTACAAAGAAGTTTACTACAATGACTTGCTCAAGGACATTTAAATTGAATTCTGTGTCCAAGCTTTAGAAAAACTCTTTGGTTGTTATAAACCAGAATCTAATAAAGAAGCTGTGTGTTCTACAATTCAGAATATAGTCAGTCTAAACAAAATATAGTGCAAGTATTGAGTTCATCGTTCTCATAAAATGTTGGTAATGTATGCATAAACGCACAGCATTGCTTTTCAACGTGGGAGTGGAATTCATTTCAGTAGAAATATTCCTTCTTCACTACCGTTTACTACTTCATAAAAAAGCAATTAAATTTGCATAAATTTTCATATATCATATGAAGGGGAAGATATATTGTAAAATATCCCCTTCCCATTTGTTGAGCACTATGTCAATGGTGCAAGAATACATTGTTCAAGTTAAAGTACTTGCAGATGCTCCACGCCACTGTTTGCATTCATATCATAATAGCAGACTCACAGTGCTTTTCATTGACGTATATCCAAGGGTCCCTGTTTGCCCAACTATATATTTTGTATTGCTTATAGGAGTTATGAAATTGATCACTGTTCGTTATCTTCACCTTGCATATCTATGTTTAGTTTAAACAATATTTATTCGTAAATAATTTGATAATAATGTTTACAATGTTGATAATGTTTACAAACAATGTGTTATACATAAAAGGTGAAGATGACGAACAGTGATCAATCTCATATCTCCTATAACCAATACAAAATATATAGTTGGGCAAACACGGATCCCTGGACACACCATAGGTGGGATCAGGTGCCTAGGAGGAGTACGCATACCCTGTGGACCGATCACACCCGTCATGAGCCCTATACCCTGATCAGGTAAACGGAGTTATATACTGAGAAACAAGCCAAAGGTCTTATATTGATCTCGTCTTTTTATATCGATGCTGAGAGGTCTGGAATTTTCTTTGTAATATGAGTGTTGCCTTCAAATATAGCGTTCGTGTTCCTTTCTATTCCGACCTCCTGATAAAGATCAATATTTTCACTTTGGATATCCGAATGACAATGCAAAGACAAAAGACTGAATGAACGATGAACGCACAGTGAATGAATGATGATCCCTTAGTGCGGGATGAACACCAGTAGAACAGTGAAAGAAAACTGTAAACGGAGATCGATCGGTGAACGGACGCTGAACGCACAGTGAGGGCACGGTGTGCGAACGGAAAAGTGGTAAATTTGAACGTTTTCAGGGAAGGTACATAACATCTTTAAAAATCGGGGGGAGGGGGGGGATAAAGAAATCAAAAGGCTAAATAGATGTACGGAGAACGGTTTATCAGCTGGTACGAAACACGTCAGACACTGAGACAGCATTTGACCAAATGGCAGATTGTGTTGACAAACTAGATCGTGATAACGTCCATAGAATTTGGGAAATGTTGATTGTTGAAAGCCTGTAGCGTCAACTTCTTTGCCATTAGTTTGTCTAGATTAAAAACGCAACATATGTTCTTGCATATGGAATCAGTTGAGAGACATGAAAATCATATATCAGTGATAAAGGAATATTGCTACATAAATATGAGAAGTTGACGATGAAAAAGCTGAAATCACCCAATGGCATATTGTCATAAAGTTGAGTTGTAGCTTTCCGTCTGTTTTCAATAAAATTTCTACCTAGGACGCAGATGTGGAAGACTCTGACGTGTCTTTCATTTCGATTTCATACAGATATATTGAATCTACATATGAATGAAAATGAGTATTGTTAATAGATAAAACGTCGTCGATACAACAAAATGTCGAGCTGAAGGTAACAGAAAGAGATATTTTCTTTTCATGTGGAAATTTTGGAATAAATAAGGATATAAAAAGCATATCACTTAAGAAAGGGGCATGTATGATGTACTGTACGCTCAGTGTGCACGTGTTTTGGCAGTTTAATGAATAATACATCTGTTGTGTCCTACAATATCCGCAATACTGAAGTTCAAGTTTCATTAGCATTAGCATTTTATGTACGTGCATATAGTGAACTTTACATGAGAACTACCTGATGAAGAATCATCTGCCCTTTACTACGTGAAAAAGAGACACATACAGACCCTGAAGCGTAATACTACACGATTTGCACGGATCAGTACGAAACGAGTCTTGTACGGAACGGTGAACGGTTTGCATGGGACTATTCGCACGAAATGGTGAACACTTTGTAGGCTTGGCTTGAGTGTTTTGTGAACGATTTGTGCGAAATAGTAGACATGGCCTGCACGCTTTGATTTTTTCAGCATTATTTTGTTATCCCTGGTGTTTGTTTAAACATGAAATAATTTCAATATAATGGTAATATTCTAGATATTAATATAATGTGGGATTGAAATGATAATTATCCGTTTTAAAATGATTGCTTGAGTTCAATTTTGTTGAACATGCGTGTAGTAGTAGCTCTATTACTTATGAACATGTTGGGATAAAATAAACGAATATTATTTAGCTTCGAATGTAAAAGAAAAGGGTGTAAAAAGTGTATTGATATACAATATTGATTATTCAACATTTACTGATTCATTTCTCTATTCAATTCATTCAAACTGAAAATGAAATGGTCGCGTCTATTTCGCTGTTTTCGTACATTCAATCTGAGTGTCGTTAAAATATATGTGTAATTTGTGCAATTTTCTCAAACGCAGGTGTTAAAGAATTATTTTTATATGTGTGTATGACACAAGATAAAATGATTTTTAAAACAATTCTCGTCTGACAAGACTGAAACATATTGGCACACGGAGTTTGAATATAGATAACTCTGTTTACCTGATCAGGGTATAGGGCTCCCAGCGGGTGTGACCGGTCGACAGAGGATGCTTACTCCTCCTATGCACCTGATTTTACCTCTGGTTTGTCCAGTGATCCGTGTTTGCCAACTATCTATTTTGTATTGCTTATAAGAGTTATGAAAGTGATCACTGATCGTCATCTTTACCTTTCATTCTCGGGCGGGTAGGGGATACATATATGTATATATATCTTATTAGCCGGTCGATAAGAATCTGTCACCTTGGACACCCTCTGTACGAATGTTCATTTCAAATACCCGGATTAGCTTGTAATACCTCTATTGTGTTAAAAAAAAAACAACCGTGCAATTTGCATAGAATACACAAGTTATACACAGGTAGGTTTTTGCATTATACAGATAATTCGGATAAACAATTTTGATCATGTATTTTATTTAAAAAAGAAACTTGACCAAACAAGTTCAACAAGACAAATTATTCCTATACACAAATCAGCAACTACCGAGGTCAGAACCTCGGTAGTTGCTGATTTGTGTATAGGAATAATTTGTCTTGTTGAACTTGTTTGGTCAAGTACCAAGGGTGTTACAATTACTTCAAGGGCTACGGATGAATCGAATTTTGTTCTGTCTGGTGGTTTTAAAATAACGGTTTTGTTTCGATTATTTGCATATTTTCACCAATGAAAGTCCGTCGTAAAGAAATTTTAAAATATTTGGTCTAATTCTCAACCATGTCCAACTGTCCTAAATCACATACTAAAATGACTTACACGTTTTCCACGATCTGTGAATCTCTAAGGGCAGGCATGAGTTGAAATGTCTGAACGTCTCTATGGGTGTGGCTTGATCATGTACGGAACGATTCGTGCACGAAACGCTTTGCACACAACGCTGAACGGTCTGTACGGAACAGTGAACGCTTTGCACGGAACAGTGAACGCTTTGCACGGAACGGTGACCGGTCTGTATGAAACGGTGAACGGTTTGCACGGAACGACATGAAACGCTTTCGGCGTGTAGTAGCACGCTTCAGAGTCTATATCACCAACGTTTACTTCAGCCTGATCTCGGTGTGACACCATTCCTTTCTAAGCCAATTCCGCATGATGCTAGCATTTGAGCTTAACGTATCTTAGCATCGTGTTATGCTTTTGATGTTTCATCTGTAAACTGTATTATTGTTTTTACCCTTGTCATATCAAACCTGCTCTCGTTTCTTTTTTCTTTTTTGTTTTGATATTACTGGTTCTTATTTGACATTTCGATGGTTGATATTAGTGTATAGATGAGAGATTGGCATTGTACGTGAATACTAAAATACTGTTATCATCATATTAGCGTGGTAATGAAAAATGAACTGGTATTTATGAAAGTAAAGATGCTTATTCTTTCGTTTAATGAGAAAGTAATTGGTGGCTTTTCTCCGATACAAGAGTTAGGGACACTGCACTAAATGAAGGAAAATTCCTGATATCATCTTCAGGTTTTTTTTTACCTTGCAACTGTAATCAGCATTTGCACTATCTCTTAAGAGTGTGGATTACTTCTAATGCATGACTTTTATTTCACGAAATATCAACGATATACGAGAGTTGTTCGATATGTAATGTGCATTGTACCACAGCGCGATAACCTTTTGCACGATTTCAACGATGGTACTGTTGAATAGCTCTATTCAATACCTTTCTAACGGTATAACATGAGTCTTCAGCTCTTCATAGTTTTAAACTCATAGTCATTTCAACAGAGCCATTCGTTGACCACTGTTGTAAATATGGTTGGGAAACGAGTTGAGAATATTGAAGAAATTGGCGCTTTTATAAAAGTTCGCACAAAACTCGGCCATTTGGTAATGCAGATTTTTACTGAATGGGGGAAGTTTATGGTAACCTTCTCCGACTTCAAAAATTGCTTCACAAGATTAGATGTATGTAATGGAGCATTATCATGAAGTAGACAAACATGCCTAAATCCTGACACAGGGCATCGTTGATGATGATATTTCTTGAGCTTTTTCAGTATGACGTCTCGGTAATACCGACCTGAAACACTTTTGCCCTTCGACACCCGAATTTGTACGGAAATGACATGAGAAAAATATGCAACAATGAGAACGTTCTTTGTGCCTATGGTACTTTTGGCAACTACATGTCTTCTACCGTGTTTAGTTAGCCATCTTTTGCTTCCAATTTTTCTTACTCATTCGAAATAGTGAACCCATGTTTCGTCAGCAGTACATTTGTAGCAATGTTTGAAAATTGTCTTTGATTGGCTTTGGGAAAGATTTTGAGCAATTACATAGCGGTTTGTACTCGCACCCGTTTTTGATCATCTGTCAATATATGTGGTATACATCTGGCAGAAATCTTTCGTACATTCATAATACGCTTCAAAATGAAATGCACCCGCGATAACGATGTGCCAACAACTTCGGCAATATCACTAATCGTGTACTGTGGAATCAGTAGAATTCATGGTGGCTCAATTTTCGTGGAATTCGTGTGTACCCTTAACCCACGAATTTACATCCTCAACGAATAAAGAATCATAATTACATTCCATAGTTATCTTTCATACAAATATATAAATCTACGAAATTACGTCCCCAAGAACTCGTAAAAATTCAGCAATCCACGAAAATTGGCCCACACGAATTTAAATGATTTTACAGTATCTGCCATCACTTTTAATTATTTCCCTGACTTTTGAGACATTTGCCTTGCCTGTTACAATCACAAGTCGGCCAGAATTTGCTGCATTTTTGACAGGCTCTGTACTAGTCAGAGATTTCTTTCTCCACCTACAAACTGTCTCATAAGGTACTTTATCAGACCGATGCCTGTCGAACAGCCCTCATAATCTATTTGGTAGTGATGACAGCACAGCCATCACCATATGCATAGACTTACATTTTTAAATTTTACATACGAAATTGGCATTCAATTGTTTATGACATGAAGTTGGTCACGTGATCAGACTTTCTTGCTTACGATTACAATCACCGTTTCAAACGTCAGGTATTTTACCTGGTTTCTTGCTTACGCAATGCAGTGTCGGATTTAAGGACACCCACTCTTTCGACAAAAAATTGAAAATAATGTGAGTAAAATTCCAGATTGGTAACCACAATCATAATAAAACTAGGCAGTGTGGAGCAATTTGATATTATATTTTGATACATTTAAATGCAAATCGCAAGGTATTTCTACTGTTGTCTGTTTCACAGGTCTTACAAAATGTATGGGAAATGAACAAAGCAATTTTATTAAATATGTTTTAATCTATTGTTGAACTATATTTTCTGGTAAATGTATGCAATTTTACTCCAGGAAACTACGGTACAAAAAGAGGTTGCTGTTGTTGAGTACACAAAGAAAAGAGTATATTTGGGGGTGCAAGATGATGGATTCCTCACCTATTGCAAGGCGCCAATAGGGAAAGTCAACCAAAACCTGGCAATTCCACACTTTCACGAGAATACAGTAACTCTTAATGAGAAAGACAGACAGAAATTTGTCGACAATGAAAAAAAAATACTTAATTTACAATTTTTCATGTTTAATCAATGATGGCAAACTTAACTTGTGCACTAAAACATGTGAGGAGATCTCAACTAAAGTTCAAATGTATTACAAACAAAAACAGTAAAATGTCAATCATCTTTTTACACAGACGCAGGTGTCTTTATTCACAAACAAGATGTGTTTGTGAAACACAAATGCCCCCGATAATGGCCAATTCCGAATTTGGCCAAGGTCACAAGGACAAATATCTTGGTACCAGTAGAAAGATCTTGTCACAAGAATTGCTCAAGTGCAATATGAAAGCTTTAATATTTACCATTTAGAATTTATGACCAATGCCAATTTTTTAAAAGTAGGTCAGATGTCAAGGTGAAAAGGTTTAGTACCAACAGAAAGGTCTTGTCACAAGGAATACTTCTTAACAAACCTTTGTTAAGAATTGCCCCCTAACAAATAGTTGTTAAAACATGTCCCTTAACAAACAGTTATTAAAACATGTCCCTTTACAAACAGTTGTGAAGAAATATCCCTTAACAAACAGTTGTTAAAACATGTCCCTTAACAAACGTTTGTTAAGAATTGTCCCCTAACAAAAAGTTGTTAAAACATGTCCCTTAACAAACAGCTGTTAAGAAATGTACCTAACAAACAGTTGTTAAAACAAGTTCCTTAGCAAACAATTGTTAAGAATTGTTCCTTAACAAACAGTTGTTAAAACATGTTCCTTAACAAACAGTTGCTAAGAATTTCTACATTGAAAAACGGAGTTCTTTTCTTAACAATCAATTGTTAAGACTTTCTGTGTGTATTGTAAGAGTATTGAGATTTTCTTCACAAATAATTGTTAATTTGATGATCGTTGGTTATTGTGTAGCTTCTTAACAACCACACAAGGGTTTTGATCAAATGGAATTGATCAAGTTAAAGTGGAAAGTGTTAATGGTTGAGTATTTTACATGTAGCTAATACTTGACTTATACATCACCCTTTCAGAAATGCTGAATCCACGACTGCAAAACCAGCATAATATAAACAAAATCTTAAAAACCACGCATTAGAATACTAGTATCTATACAGAGTTCATTTTTTAAACAGACGATACTTTCGTCTATCAATAAAACAGACACATTAAACATACCGCTCAGTTGTTTTCTTTAAAATATCGTCTGCAACTAGATACCAACGCAATAAAATCTCCCCGCGACTTGACCCTACAAACAAGCAAATACCGCGTGAAGTTATTCTTTCTCAGATATATTAGTAAAAAATATTATGCACATGATAGGATACCAATTTTATAACTTCAATCAATTTGTTTAAATTTTCCTTGTCATTCAGAATTTAGTTGAAACATACATCATTGATACATTAATGTACATCAGATTTTTAGAAAAGTTTAATAATGGAACTAATTCACCCCCCCCCCCCCCCCCCCCACCTTATACTTTCAGTGAACATAGACCTACACCTGGGGAATATTACAGTTAGTTAATGCAATATACATGCATTCTCAGTTATTCAATAGTGAGTTTTTGGTTCATTGTGAAACTACAATTAGGAATCTTAAACCTATGAAAGACACACCTATATGTGAGGGCAAGATGGCTCAGATGGATTTAGTGATCCATGGGCAGTTCATGGGTCTCTTTCCATTGATATTAATTATTTATTGAAATATGAAATGGTTATTTAAACATATTTGGTGTATTATACTGTATAGTGATATCAATTTCTATCACAAATTGTGTATAGGTAATACCGTATATCAGGTTTTTCCGCGTCATGTTTTTTCCGCGAATCAGAACCTAAAATAGTGTATTAAATTTACGCGAATTAAATTTTCACTATTTCAAAGTCATCGTGAAAATATAATTCACGATTATTTAAACTTATAAAAGAAGCCAGCTCATTTCTGAGTTGCTGATCACACAACGATTTTGCACTTTTCTTTACATTCAAGTAAATAAGCGACTCACTGCTGTACGTAATAATCCACCCCAAGGCGTTACCCTATCTATTGTACTTGTATTAAACGACCACCTGTCTAACGCGACCAACGACCGTGATTTTTACAACATTTTCGTATGCTTTCACGAAATTTTACCTTTATTCAACGACTGTACATTTTTCGATTATACGCGATTCCTACTTTCGATTTCAGTCGAGCATGGCTATTCTGGGAATTATCGTTCCTAACACTTTCCGTTTTAAAACGCACGGGTAATAGTTCGGCTGTGATTATTTTAGGGTTATGACTAGATGGTATCCCTCAAAAGCAGGTGACCCACGAGTTACTTGCCCCTGATCATAGATAGAAAGATAAGTCGTACGTCGAATAATTTCGTAAAGAAATGTGTTTACCATAAAGAAGGCAAAGAAAATTGTTGGGATTTTTTTTACTAATTAAGATTACTAATTAAACCCTAATTAGCTGAACTATTAAAAATGTAAGAAATAAATAAAGCAATGAACGCAATATGGAGAGAAATACGATTTGATAGAAAGTATACATAGTATTATTTAATTAACATAATTAATCAAACCCTAATTCTCTCAGATGTTAAAAACAGTAAGAAATTTGATATAAAAAACTGTAAGGGGCGAGATCAACAGATTGATTTCGGATAAAAATCTAAATTCAAATAGTTAGGGGGAGGAGGGGGGGGGGGGTGTTAAAACTTCTGTAAGTTTCTCTCATCCGACATCGATTACACATTAGTCGAAAAAGGAGAAAGACAAGTGACTGTTAAAACTACATGACGATATTACATTTTAATGAACATTTGATAGTTTTAATCTACACTTTCATTTGTGAATAAATAGAAGATAGGGTATACAGAGTTATTTATACTCGTTTGTTCTTACTTGTTAATCGATTATAGTTTAAACACTCATCATATCTAGTTTAGGGGGTCGTTGTGGGGGCGGATAGGGAGGGGGACGTAAAAACTATGTGAATTTAGTTTTTTTGTCAGACATTGAACTTTCGATCTCGCCCCTAGGAAGTAGATAAAACAGCGAATGCAACATGGAAAAAAATAATATTTAATAAGAAGTCTTATTAAAAGCAAAACTGATGATATCTAGCGGTGGTCAAAGTAACATATCTTTAGAAATTATTTTTGAAAGTACAGAAGGGTATTTTTGATCAAAAGTTAATCATAGAAATTATTTTAATTACCCCCCCCCCCCCCTCATTCAGTACACAAAATCAACTCAAAACTTTCATTCAACATTATAACTCACTAAAAAGACCATTCCTCAAAACCTGCTTTTGGATATCGAGTTAATTATTAAGTCCAAACTAACTCAAGATCCAGGGCGATATAAACACCTACTTTTGAGGGACACCAGATAAGCTTTGCCACCCAGCGAGGCCTATGCTAGCCCTGCCTTTCAGGGATACCAAGTCACTTAATAAGGCTCAACTAGCCCAGGTTCCCGGGAGATCTAAACACCTAATTTTGAGGGATACCAGATAAGCTTTGCCACCCAGCGAGCCCTATGCTAGACCTGCCTTTCAGGGATACCGAGTTAATTATCAAGGCTCAACTAGCCCGGGTTCCCGGGCCCTAAAGTCACCTACTTTTAAGAGATACCAGATAAGCTTTACCACCCAGCGAGCCCTATGCTAGACCTGCCTTTCAGGGATACCGAGTTAATTATCAAGGCTCAACTAGCCCGGGTAACCGGGCGATCTACACACCTACTTTTGAGGGATACCAGATAAGCTTTACCACCATGCGAGCCCTATGCTAGACCTGCCTTTCAGGGATACCGAGTTAATTATCAAGGCTCAACTAGCCCGGGTAACCGGACGATCTAAACACTTACTTTTGAGGGATACCAGATAAGCTTTACCACCCAGCGAGCCCTATGCTAGACCTGCCTTTCAGGGATACCGAGTTAATTATCAAGGCTCAACTAGCCCGGGTTCCCGGGCCCTAAAGTCACCTACTTTTGAGAGATACCAGATAAGCTTTACCACCCAGCGAGCCCTATGCTAGACCTGCCTTTCAGGGATACCGAGTTAATTATCAAGGCTCAACTAGCCCGGGTAACCGGGCGATCTACACACCTACTTTTGAGGGATACCAGATAAGATTTACCACCCTGGGAGCCCTATGCTAGACCTGCCTTTCAGGGATACCGAGTTAATTATCAAGGCTCAACTAGCCCGGGTAACCGGACGATCTAAACACTTACTTTTGAGGGATACCAGATAAGCTTTACCACCCAGCGAGCCCTATGCTAGACCTGCCTTTCAGGGATACCGAGTTAATTATCAAGGCTCAACTAGCCCGGGTAACCGGGCCCTAAAGTCACCTACTTTTGAGGGATACCAGATAAGCTTTACCACCCAGCGAGCCCTATGCTAGACCTGCCTTTCAGGGATACCAAGTTAATTATCAAGGCTCAACTAGCCCGGGTAACCGGGCGATCTAAACACCTACTTTTGAGGGATACCAGATAAGCTTTACCACCCAGCGAGCCCTATGCTAGACCTGCCTTTCAGGGATACCAAGTTAATTATCAAGGCTCAACTAGCCCGGGTAACCGGGCGATCTAAACACCTACTTTTGAGGGATACCAGATAAGCTTTACCACCCAGCGAGACCTATGCTAGACCTGCCTTTCAGGGATACCAAGTTAATTATCAAGGCTCAACTAGCCCGGGTAACCGGGCGATCTAAACACCTACTTTTGAGGGATACCAAATAAGCTTTACCACCCAGCGAGACCTATGCTAGACCTGCCTTTCAGGGATTCCGAGTTAATTATCAAGACTCAACTAGCCCGGGTTCCTGAGCCCTAAAATCACCTACTTTTGAGGGATACCAGATAAGCTTTACCACCCAGCGAGCCCTATGCTAGACCTGCCTTTCAGGGATACCGAGTTAATTATCAAGGCTCAACTAGCCCGGGTTCCCGGGCCCTAAAGTCACCTACTTTTGAGGGATACCAGATAAGCTTTACCACCCAGCGAGCCCTATCCTAGACCTGCCTTTCAGGGATACCGACTTAATTATCAAGGCTCAACTAGCCCGGGTTCCCGGGCCCTAAAGTCACCTACTTTTGAGGGATACCACATAAGCTTTACCACCCAGCGAACCCTATGCTAGACCTGCCTTTCAGGGATACCAAGTTTATTAATAGGGCTCAACTAGCCCGGGTTCCCGGGCGATCTAAACACCTACTTTTGAGGGATACCAGATAAGCTTTACCACCCTGCGAGCCCTATCCCAGACCTGCCTTTCAGGGATACTAAGTTCATTAATAGGGCTCAACTAGCCCAGGTTCCCGGGCGATCTAAACACCTACTTTTGAGGGATACCAGATAAGCTTTACCACCCAGCGAGCCCTATGCTAGACCTGCCTTTCAAGGATACCAAGTTAATTATCAAGGCTCAACTAGCCCGGGTTCCTGGGCCCTAAAATCACCTACCTTTGAGGGATACCAGATAAGCTTTACCACCCAGCGAGCCCTATGCTAGACCTGCCTTTCAGGGATACCAAGTTAATTATCAAGGCTCAACTAGCCCAGGTAACCGGGCGATCTAAACACCTACTTTTGAGGGATACCAGATAAGCTTTACCACCCAGCGAGCCCTATGCTAGACCTGCCTTTCAGGGATACCAAGTTAATTATCAAGGCTCAACTAGCCCGGGTAACCGGGCGATCTAAACACCTACTTTTGAGGGATACCAGATAAGCTTTACCACCCAGCAAGCCCTATGCTAGACCTGCCTTTCAGGGATACCGAGTTAATTATCAAGGCTCAACTAGCCCAGGTTCCCTGGTGATTTAAACACCTACTTTTGAGGGATACCAGATAAGCTTTACCACCCAGCGAGCCCTATGCTAGACCTGCCTTTCAGGGATACCAAGTTAATCATCAAGGCTCAACTAGCCCGGGTAACCGAGCGATCTAAACACCTACTTTTGAGGGATACCAAATAAGCTTTACCACCCAGCAAGCCCTATGCTAGACCTGCCTTTCAGGGATACCAAGTTAATTATCAAGGCTCAACTAGCCCAGGTAACCGGGCGATCTAAACACCTACTTTTGAGGGATACCAGATAAGCTTTACCACCCAGCGAGCCCTATATCAGACCTGCCTTTCAGGGATACCGACTTAATTATCGATGCTCAACTAGCCCAAGTTCCCGGGCGCTAAAGTCACCTACTTTTGAGGGATACCAGATAAGCTTTGTCACTCAGCGAGCCCTATATCTGACCTGCCTTTCAGAGATACCGAGTTAATTATCGACGTTCAACTAGCCCAAGTTCCCAGGCGCTAAAGTTACCTACTTTTGAGGGATACCAGATAAGCTTTGCCACCCAGCGAGCCCTATATCAGACCTGCCTTTCAGGGATACCGACTAAATTATCGATGCTCAACTAGCCCAAGTTCCCAGGCGCTAAAGTTACCTACCTTTGAGGGATACCAGATAAGCTTTGCCACCCAACGAGCCCTTTATCAGACCTGCCTTTCAGGGATACCGATTTAATTATCGACGCTCAACTAGCTCAAGTTCCCGGGCGCTAAAGTCACCTACTTTTGAGGGATATCAGATAAGCTTTGTCGCCCAACGAGCCCTATATCAGACCTGCCATTTAGGGATACCGAGTTAATTATCGACGCTCAACTAGCCCAAGTTCCCAGGCGCTACAGTCACCTACTTTTGTAAAAATTGTAAAAATCTTAGAATCACATATTATACACATCAAAACAAAACTACATACCGTGTATCCTTCTATGATTAGTAACCCAGAACTGATTAAAGAATTAAATGGATTACTCCATTTATCTGATCGAGGCATAAGACTAACTGTCGGGTATGACAAGGGACATTTATTTCTTGATTATAGATCAAAGTATCATAAAGAAGTATTGTATCGTTTCAAAAGTATCGGAATGATATCCTAAAGTTTCGACCTTAACGGTATGTAATCCTATGCATGATTCAGTTTTGAACGCAGATACTATTCCAATTAATGGGACGACTTACATGTAATATCAGTTACTGTACCTCCAATGGATTCCTATACTTCGCAAAAACCCTTAAAACATAGATGCATTGCTCCACACTAGACGATTGACTACTGTGAAGGAGAAAATTGAAATATGTTGTTCAACGTGATCAGGTCATCCAACTGTTTGTTGGAATTCCTATGGACACGAATTGTGCTCCTATGTTAGCTAACATGTTTTTATATTCCTATGAAGCAGAATTCATTAATAAAAACGTCTACGTGAGAAGAAAAAAAATATCTTACTACGGCCTTCAATTCGATATTTATATGTATCGATGACGTTTTATCCATTAAGAATAATAATTTTCATCCCTATGTCGATTTGATATATCCCTGTCAAATTGAAATAAGAGATACCACTTCACCTTCATACTTAAATATTTTATTGAAAGTAGATATAAACAATGACCTAACAACTCAAATTTATGACAAACGAGAGGATTTCAACTTCTCCACCATCAGCTTCCCATATTTATGTAGCAATGTCCCATTATCCCTGCATATGGTGTTTAGATCTCACAACTGAATCAATACGCAAGAACTTGTTCTGCGTATGGTCAGTTTTAAATTGAGGCATGTTACTGACAAACAAGTTGATCATGCAAGGGTTTCAACAGCCTCGTTTAAAGCCAGCATTTCACAAATTCTATGGTTGTTATAACGTTATAACGATTTAGTCATTGGGTCAAATGCTGTCTTACGTGGTTCATGCCGATTGTTAGGCCGTTCTTGGCGCACTGATTTTGAATAATGATAACTCCGTTTATCTGACCAAGAGATAGGGCTCACGGCGGGTGTGACCCGTCAACAGGGGAAGTTATTCCTCCTAGTCACCTGATCCCACCTCTGATGTGTTCAGGGGTCCGTGTTTGCCCAGCTGTCTATGTTACATTGCTTATAGGAGTTATGAGATTGATCACTGTTCGTTATTTTTACCTTTCATGCTAGACTCGAAATCGAACGTGGATTCTCTGAAATCACAAAGCAATTCTCAAACCAACATCATCAAAACATGACTTTTTAACACTTTGCACTATCACATTAAAGAATAGATTTTTCGACATCATAGAAAGTTGTGTCTGCTATGTAAATATAAAAAAATATCCATATCTGGTGTTCAGTCAGTCAAATAGCAGTAAATCGTAGTTGAACACCACTTTCATTCTACGCATAGGTACTCTGAGGTTGATTTTAGAAACGTTCTATCCCTATGGGATCCGGGATATGATAGATCCACCGTACATGTTGCTTATCGTATGAGGCGACTAAATATGGTGGTATTTCGGGTGATACCGCAAAACCGAGGTCCCGTGTCACAGCAAGTGTGACACGATAAAGATCGCTCGTAAGCGCCGAACATAGGCCTAAATATTACAGACCTTCACCAGCAATGGTGACGTCTCCATATCAATGAAATATTATCGAGCGGGATGTTAAACAATACTCAAACAATCAAGAAAAAAATATGGTGGGATTCCTCATGAAAAAAAATATCGTTGCATCTTTGACAATATACACGCATTGTGCTCCTTTATCATTGCATGTATGTACGAGTATGTATCCCCTTCCCAGTAGGGGATATATGATTTTCGATTGAATTCTTCTTCCGCATCAAAACTTCCGCTTCTTCTTGTCCCCCTTCTCATACAAAGTATTTCCGAGCCATAAGGGTTTTTTTTATCTTTTAAAATATGACTTTCATATTTGGTATGTGAGTATACCATGATATGACAGAGTGCCACGTACTATTTGTTATGGCATTGACCCTTTACGCAAAGTTCAATACAATGTTTGGGACGTTCTTATTGTGCGGATCATAACTATTTGGCCTTCAATTCGCCAATTAAATTTATCAATGCATATAGTGTTTACATCTCTCAACTTATTTGCTACGCAAGACCTTGTTCTGCGTATGGTCAGTTTTTAAATCGATGCAGGCTACTGACAAACAAGTTGATGGTGCAGGGGTTCCAATACTCTCGTTTAAAATCAGTATTTCGCAAATTAAATCGTCCTTATAACGATCTAGTTTGCTAATACAATCTATCATTGGGTCAAATGTTGTCTGATGTTTCATGCCAATTGTTAGGCACACTGATTTTGACTACGGATAACTCCGTTTACCTTATCAAGATATAGGGCTCACGGTGGGTGTGACCAGTCAACAGGGAATGCTTACTCCTCCTAGGCACTTGATTCCACCTCTGGTCT
This sequence comes from Ostrea edulis, assembly GCF_947568905.1. NCBI lineage: Eukaryota > Metazoa > Mollusca > Bivalvia > Ostreida > Ostreidae > Ostrea > Ostrea edulis. Next base: position 75,650,660 of record NC_079170.1, read on the forward strand.
ATCCAAGGGCCCGTATTTGCCCAACTCTCTATTTTGTACTGTTTGATTGATCACTGTTCATTAAGAACATTTTATTCATTTCCATTCATATTTCAATTCGAGATATCCCAGTGATTTCGACATAAAAGACACAACAGAGCTTTCCACATCTGCTTCCTTCTTAGATATTTTATTCCACATTTTTGTTAATTGCAATCTAACAACTCACCTTTATGACAACGGTGATGACTTCATCTTCTCCATCGTCTACTTCCCATATCTATATAGAGATACTGTAGATTCCTAAACATACGCGAGGATTTTATTATCGCGTAATTTCGCGAGAGGCATCGCTCGTGAAATAAAATTACTCGCTTTAATTTTCTGTTGGTAAAATACATGTAAGTACTCTTGATTAACAGACGACACGTGAATTCATGTTCACGCGATTTGACATATACGAGTCATTTCATCATATTAAGTACTCGCGTAAAATAAGTAATCTACGGTATTCCATTATCACATGCATAATGTGTTTATGTCTCTCAACTATTTCGGTAGGCAATAGCTTTTTCTAAGTATGATCAGTTTTCAATCGAGGCTCCTGACTAAAGAATTGATGCCAAATGAATTTCAATATAATTCAATGTCAGCATTATATGTACGCAAATTACAACGGAAAAATTTACCAGTACAACCTGTATTCGGGTAAAATTCTATCTGATATGTTTCATCCCAATGGAGGCCGTTGTGTACACAGATTTTGACTACGGATTACTCCGTTTACCTGATCGGGATCGAGTGCTGACGGCAGGTGTGATCAAGCGATAGTGGATGCTTACTATTTTCCATTACCCTCCTAGCACCTTATCCCACATCTGGTGCGTGTATTTTATATTCTTTATAGGGGTTACGAGATTGATCACTGTTTGTTATCTTCACCTTTTCATCGACAGTAAATAAAAGACACAAAATTAACATATTTCAAAAGTTCTGTGCATCCTACTTAGGCTTTTCTCTCAGTTTCCCGACATTGTTACATACATCGCCTCGTTATATGTATTGTTGATTTCTTCAAAGACTCCCCTATAAAAATGTCTGTATGTAAAACTTATACGGTACCAATTTTGATGCATCAGATGCGCATTTCGACAAATAATGTCTCTTCAGTGATGCTCAACCGAAATGTTTGAAATCCGAAATAACAATGACGTTTTAGAGCTTTTATAGGGAAAAACTGTGCCAAAAAAGTGGAGTCAAATTCGTTTAAGGATAAGAGCTATGCGTGAGGGAGATAATCCTTAATTTTGAAATGAATTTCTAAATTTTATAACAACAATTAAATATACAAGCTAGTAACGAAGTACTTAGCTACTGGGCTGCAGAGACCCTCGGGGACTAACAGTCCACCAGCAGGGATCATAATGTAAAACTTATACGGTTCCAATTTTGATTTTGATGCACCAGATGCGCATTTCGACAAATAATGTCTCTTCAGTGATGCTCAACCGAAATGTTTGAAATCTTCAGTTCTAAATTTCGTATTTCATCAATTGAATTAGATAAGCATAAGAATAATCACTTTTATTATAAAATTGCCGATGATAACTTTAGCACAGTCAGCGTTGCCACGTCTTAAAAATTTAGCAATTGCTATTATATTTACCTTAGTCCCTATAGGGTCCATAGTATCGTATTTGTGAAATATTGACTTACAGGAGACTGTAGCGTTAGGTATAGATGTCTTGTTGACATCTTACTGATATTTACAGCTCTAATCACATGGTATCCTCTCATCTCATAACGAACCTTAAATTCTCAGCAAAATTGATTATTCCGTCATAGTTCAATAATTCATTGAGATGATTCATCCGTAACAATGATGATTCCATGACAAAATAAAGGGAACAAAGTAAATATTAATTCAAAATCAAAGACAATTAGCACAAATATTCGAGATCGATTATCTGATTTTGTACGGAAGCGTGGATGCTTTAATGGGAATTGCAGTGCCTCGAAAACAGTTCATGGATACTGGTCACAAAAAATAAAATAAAAAATCTTGAATTCTTAGGCAATATTCTAACATGTTTCATTCACAATCGTAGTCTTGGCATATAAAACTGACATCAATAAGATAACGCTTACAAAAAATGCAATATCTTCTATTGATAAATCATCGCCATAGATCAACTTTGACTCACAACTAGCAATAACAATGATAAAGTATTTTCATTAATGAGAATGAAATCGGGAATGTTCTTTTATCCATAGACGCATTGAAAAAATAGGGTTCATACACCTTTTATCAAGGATTTATCAAAACACAAATATATTCTGTATGAAAAGTACAACGATGTTTTCTGTAAATCTTTTGTGCAAGCCACTTTTTCAAAAAAAAAATGTGTGGGCATATTACGTTGTAAGTGCAACACACGCAAAGAGCTAATTATATGATGTACATGTATCTAACTGCATGTATATGCTATGTTTTGTTATCCCCATTACAAGGAAAGTTACATGTAGCATAACAGGTAATTCCATTGTTAGGCACATATTGGAGATATTTAACGATACAGCCATGTGCAGACGTTTCATTTGCTATCAGGGAAATATTTGAGAGGGTACAGTTTAAAAGGTACATTGTAATTGCTATGTTAACATTTAATGGAGATAGCTTGGGGAGATGTGTTATGTTCAACAATTCATCACCGACACTATACAGAACCTGAATTGCGTAATAAATCTATTTTTACAAGAATCCCTATACATAGTTGTTGAAATCCTCTTTCTGCCCCATGGGGCGGTCCTTCGGATGAGACCGCACAAACCTAGGTCTATCTTCTGTGATCCTTTCACCGGCAATGATGACGTTTCCATAAGAGTGAAATATTCTGGAGAGGGACGTTAAACACTATAATATCAACCCTTGATGGCCAACAGGACATATGCAATTAGGAAAACCTTCATTGATGGCCAACAGGACATATGCAATTAGGAAAACCTTCATTGATGGCCAACAGGACATACACAATTAGGCAAACCAATGAGGAAACCTTCATTGATGGCCAACAGGACATACACAATTAGGCAAACCAATGAGCAAACCTTCATTGATGGCCAACAGGACACACACACTTAGGCAAACCAATGAGCAAACCTTCATTGATGGCCAACGGGACATACACAATTAGGCAAACCTTCATTGATGGCCAACAGGACATACACAATTAGGCAAACCAATGACCAGTTCGATTTAAGCCATATAAAAGTGAGTGTTTTTTAGTCATTAGTATTAAATGTATCAGTATTCCTCAAACACTCATTTAGTTTGACTATAAGTTATGTGTAAGAAATAGTCAATAAGCATTTTGTAAATGTTTTAAAGACGGACACTGAGATCCCAATATTAACGTCTGCTAGGAAAACTCCATTTTCAAATTGTTTGCAAATGAATCTTAGAATCAAATTCTCAAATATTATACTCTTATTGGGATTCGAAGGTATCATATACAAGGGCATGTTCAACTATATTGTAACAAATTCAAGTAAATTAATGCTGAAATTGTCAACATAGTAACAAATTAGTTAGATCATAGCCAATGTGAGTTATCTGTTATAAGCTAACCCCCTTCTTTGTTGATTTACATACAAAGACGTTGTCTCTTTAGTTTAGCCTCTTTTCTCATCACTTATTCTCTATTTTGTCATATGTATATGACGTGTTTTGTATCATGATTATTTAACTTGCTAACAAGTAAAATGCATGAGCAATATGAGTACATGAAAGGTGAAGATAACGAACAGTGGTCAATCTCATAACTCCTACAAGCAATACAAAATAGATAGTTGGGCAAACACGGACCCCTGGACACACCAGAGGTGGGATCAGGTGCCTAGGAGGAGTAAGCATCCCCTATCGACCGGTCACACCCGCCGTGAGCCCTATATCCTGATCAGGTAAACGGAGTTATCCGTAGTCACAATCAGTGTGCCAAGAACGTATGATCACAAAATGATATTCTAACATTTATCATGATAACCAGAAATTTAAAGTTGTTATATGACTCACGACGGCTGTGACCGATCGACAGGGAAAGCTTATTAGACACGTGATCCCACTTCTGGTCCATCCAGGGGTTCGTTTTGCCAAACTATATTGCTTATAGGAGTTATGAGATTGATCAATGTTCGTTATTTTCGCCTTTCATTGGTATTGAAGCAATTTATTGTTCAAGACGAATTAAAATACATCACATTGTTAATTTCACTTATTTTCGTGTCCCTTACTGAATACTGTTTGTTTAAGTACAAGGTGAAGATAACGAACAGTGGTTTAAAAATACTTTATAGGTAAATTAAACTACTTGTAGGGGAGAAATTCAAACTCTATCATTAAATACATGTACATTCATGAGAGAATCTATTGACTCTTACAATTCGGACGGGTTTGTAATTGTGGGTATGCATTTCAAGATCATGCCTTTAAGTTATAAAACGCTGTGGTAACATACAATACTCTCTTGCTTTCATTTGGCATGTTGTTTTATGTGGAATTGTGGAACTTGAATTATAACAGACTATATCTCGGGGGAATGCACTGCGGAGTACAATATCCCTTTATTTCACTGCGCCCTTTATCTCCAGCGGAACCAAATTCCAGCAATATTTCCAATTTTCTCAAAACTATCCGAAAATTTCTCTTAACAGTGTAAAGACAAAATACACTGTATTTTGAACTTGCTAACTCTCTTGAGACTATTTCAGAATCCCCAACCCCATTTTTATAAGTAAAAAAGCATTGAAATTCCCTCGTCCTGTTATTATCCAATATCTTATATTAAGTGATTATGCAGCTTTTTACAATATACGGCAGTTATGAGTAAGTTAACCAATGTTTCTTAGTTCTGCGAAAACATAGAAATATAGTGATTGTGAGCATCGCTACAAATTAGGACAAAATGTATGATAAAGCACTCATAACAAACTTGAGTCTACTTTAATAAAATTTCAAGATCCTCTGGAATGAGCATAATGTGATGTTGAATAAAACCTGACACAAAACCAAGAAGGGCAGGATCCAGCTTTGTTTTAAATGTTGAATTACGATTGACACAAAACCAAGAAATGCAGATTAAATAATCTATATTCTGATATTTTCACATCTGAACACGCACTGTAGACATGGGAAGAATCCATCCTTAAATTGTAATTAAATAACTAGGCGCTCCTACAAACTCTAATATTGTTACAAGTTATTGAGTTAAAAGCTAGCGAATACATAAACTAATTCAATTGGTAACTTCCCTGTAATATGTAACCCCAGCACAGATCGTTCTCCTTAATTATTCTCTTTTTTAGGTAACATTTATTCTTTTCAGTAAGTTAATGCAACTTAATCTGAATGATCAAATCTCTAGAAAAGATTCATCACACCGATCATACATTCAGTACTTTGTAAATCAATTGAACTTGGTTAGCCGTTGGTATGTGATATATGTATAAAACTCTCCATAAATCTCGTTGTAGACATTAATTAAAGCCTGGTCTGGATTTCTCAAAATCTCTCATACTAAAGTTTGAGTTTTCTGTCATTTTAGCAGTCAGAATTTGATCAAATCTCAGGTTGGAGCCCAAGCATGAACATCTTTTTTTTCTTCGTGAAATCCAGACCAGACGTTTATATCAAATTTGATTTTGATCAACTGAAAATATGAAACAGAAAGGCGCATGAATGTAAACAAATAACAATATGTTTGTATAAAATGTATATCTTTCAAACCCACAGCCGGATTTCCATCAATTTCTGTCATCAAAACTAACACAATCCGAAAAAAGACTAGTGTATTAAACGAAATATCATACTTTCTCCTCATCCATCTAGAAAACAAAACCAAATTGATACACAATATTTTCAGACATAGATAAACCGTTTTGTTCCTGTTATCATCATCATGACAAACGTGTTCAAATATTATATTGTATAATTCTATAAAGGGGATAATTTCAACTTCTCACTCGTTAACTTCCATATCTATGTAGCAATATTCCATTATCAACTGCGTACAAATATGATGATTTCAACGTCTCCATCGTCAGCTTCCTATATTTTTAAGCAATATTCCATTACCAACTGTATATGGTGTGCATATCTCGCAACTGATTGGATACATATATATGTGATATCTATGGTGATAATGGAATACTGCTACATAAATATTGGAAATTGACGATGGAGAAGCTGAAATCATCTCGTTTGTCATAAAGTTAAGTTGGTAATTCAGGGACATATCGAATCGATTGATAGATTGTATATTTTTAACGCCCCTCTCGTGAAATTTTCATTCACATAGAAACGTCACCATTGCTAGTTATGAGCTGCAATATTTAGGCCTATACTCGGCCCTAACAGTCTTTGAACAGGGAGATAACTTTATCTTGCTACACCTGCCGTAATACGGGACCTCGGTTGTCGCGGTCTCATCCGAAGTCGCCTCTTACGACAAGCAAGGGCTACAGAGGACATGTGAATGAAAAATGATTATTGTTAATAGATAAAACGTTGTCGATATATCTAAATGTAGAGTTGAAAACCACAACAAAAGATGTTTTCTCATGTAGAAGCTTCTGAATAAACTCTGCTTCGTAAGAATATAAAATAAGGTCGACTGACAAAGGAGCACGATTCGTGCCCATGTAATATCTAATAAACTGTTGGAATACGTGATCTCCAAAGACCAAGATTTTGTCAATGAGGAACTCCAGCATATGTTTGGGTTTTTTTCTCATTTCAACTTCCGAGAACTTGTGTGTGGAATTGAATTGGTGTTTAACAAAGTAATTTTTGGTGCTGTGAAAGAGAAACTTCAGACGCGTCACAACATGTTAGAAGTGTGTAATCTGATAGCAAACGTCAAAAGAAGTTCTAGTGACGATGCAGGCCCCCGAAGGGCCAAGATCGGCCCTACAATGGAAGTAATGGAATGGTCAATATAACGTTGATTTAATATGCATGTATCTTAAATATCTGAAAGAGTTGTGACAATATTATTTGGAAAGATGTTGTTTATAGTGATTCAAATAATTACAGTTGATCAGAATGCAGTTTCTGCACCCCCAGCTAGGATACACAATAGAAATAATTTATGTGCTACAGGTACACTGTGCAATAATCTATATATTCATTTGATCATTAATTACATGTAGCTTCATATTGTATTATTTATGGGAGATATGAGATTGATCATTGTTCATTATATTCATTTTTAATGCAATCTATAATTAAACTCTGTAATAATTTGATTTAACTTTACCTTGATACTTGTCTAATTTCCATAATTATGCAATTGCGATCCTAATTTCGTTAATGAGGTATAATCTTATCCATCATGTCTGACTTCCTTTTTTAAAAATGATAGGATACATAAATACCACACGTGTAAGTTAGGGCAGGGTATCATGAAAATCTTTATTGGGATAAAATCCGCGAAACAATGTGACGTTTCAATTGAAATAAGCATATCACTACGGTAAGTATATATTAAATTCCGATTTTATTTTTATTTGAGTTTCATTTATGCATAAAATAAACCATGTACCTACTAAGATCCAAAGCAATACAAAACGTTATACTACTGTGTAATTTGTTTCTGATCAATATGAAAGTAAACTGATGCCATCATAACTATACATCGAGTGACGTTGACACATGTAAAGAATTTGTTCAAGTGTGTCATTTAAATATGGACAAAATGTGGACAATGTGAGATATATGACATGGGATAGATGATATATATATATATATATATATATATATATTATATATATATATAAATCTCCGATATAATTTTCTAGAGTGCTCGACGTGGCCTCACGGAGCTATATAAATTGATGACCAGATGGATTTCAATCACATATCATTTATTTCTCTACAGGCTGTTTCGTAAGGGGGTAGCTCCCCCTCACTCGTCAGGAGAAAAATGATACCTAATGTAAAACACCTACATGACTGAGTACATGTTACACGGAAACATACTGGATAGTTGCTAAGCATGATTACACACATGATTGAGTAAATAGACATTTACGAGAATGACTGCAAGTACTGACACGTTCTGAACGCTTATTCAATGAAGATTATTCGGGATGACATATTATAAAGAATTTCTCTAGAATACATAGGTAGCACTTGTTTTTAATGTTTGAGTATGATGATATTTTCCCTAAAATTTCCCACGTGATTTTGTAGTCAATATTTTTATTTTATGGACATTGAAAGATAAAAATATTGACTACAAAATCACGTGGGAAATTCTTCTGAAGAAGACCGGTAACACGGTCGAAATATTTCTACAAAGTGTTTAGAGTGTTTATTGATATTTTGAAGGTATGTTGATTTCATTTATTGACATTTTTATTTTTTTTTTAACGGACAAAACATTCACCTTAGCATGTTGATCCAATTTTCCTCTCCCACACACTGATAAAAACTGCAAAAGTAAAACACTATGTCGTATACTTTTAGAGATTTTTTATTCACTGTGTGAAAGGCCATAAACTAATGTACATGACAATTACCGATAGAATCGTCTGTTATGAAAACTTTCAAAGAAAACTGCATAGCATCAGTGTAAGATGTGAAACACCAGCTAGATTATATCGGGTTTAAATGTTTAATAATCATTTCTTACTGAACGCAGTAGGATTCTAGAAACACTCTTGATAAACTATGGGTGGTTTACCGTCATTATCGCCAGTTAGGTCAATGTTTAAATCTTGGGGTAATGTGTTACTTTCCCATTTTCTATTAAGGTACTTTCATGATCTATTTATAACAGCCATGTAATGACGTCATAAGGAAGCGCATGCTTGTTATGGTGTTATTATACAAAGCGTTTTCACGCAAACAACCAAAATAATTTTTTAATGTTAGTAGTTTCCTCCCTCTGTGTAGGACAAATTAAAAAATTATACAGTTTACTTGCAGAAATGGAATATGACCCGCCTTTACATACCCGTGCAGCAATATTTGTCTATTCCGAATCTCATTAAGATAGAATGTCGATTGCTAATCTGTAGTTCATGGTTTCGAGTCAAACAGGGGTTTTAATATTTTTTTCAGATTACTTTATACTTAAACTATTTTTAACTAAATAAAGTAAATTTGAAAATTTTCAATTTTAAAATTTTGTATACATCCGTAATTCATCCATATCAGATTTCGTTGGTGTAGTATTCCTCCTTCAGTCTGTGTTGATTTTGCATAATACAAAAGTGAAAACAATGACCAGTCGATGCATTTTTCTCCTGTATTTCCCTTCTGAATGCGTGATTTGTGCGTCGACGAAATCATAGTCCTTGGACACTCCTTCTTCTCATGGCTGTAGTGACTCTATAGTACTTGTGACATCGGTCAACATTCGACAGTCGACATTCAATGGCAAAAAGCAATGCTGTGAAAAAAAATCATCATGAAAAAAGACTCCTATGTTATTTAAATGCAATTCCAAACCCGGTGCTACAATATCTATTTGTAATTTTGTATAATCATCTATTGACATATATAATGTTTTTACCTTTAATAGTTTTTATAATTCGTAATGATAATCATTCCCTCATGAACGTGCTGTGGGTGTAAACGATGGCTCATAATTCCGACAAAATGAGTGTAGAATGTAAATATACGTAATAGACCTAGCGTTTGAAAATGGATAAGGGTTTAAAATGCAACGCTTCACACCAGCATAGGTTTCATCAAACGCTAACGATCTTAGGTGTGAAATCGTGTGTGTGCAAAATACGTTGAATGCTGAAACGCCATCATATTTAAAAATCGAATATTCATTCAATGTTGTAGAAAATATTGTCACATGTGCCATCTCTCAACAGATGATCGTAGTGTAATGAATTATGCGATGAAACAAAACACACACACTTCACAGTCTTCGATAAAAGATCAAAATAAAATAAGAATGTAAAGCAAGAAGTGAAGGGTCCCGATACAAAATTATACAACATCAAGCATTTAGCGCGGAAAGTATACCTCAGTGCTAGCCGAATAAAAAAAAACATTCGGAAAAAATGAATTTATTTATTAACATTGATGCTCCTTCTTATGAGAAAAGGGATATTACTCTAGAAGATGATCAAAATCTGTTAGAAAGTGAACGTGGTGTTTGAATGCAGGAGAAATACATAGCTTGTCATTGAAGGAGACCTGGGATACTTCAGAAAAGTTGAAATCATAAATAGCAAAAACTATCACGATGCGACAGAGGTTTGTCATTAAAAAGTACTGTGAAGGGAAGTATTGGTTGCAAGATGACGTTACAAAATTCAAAGCATTCTCCTTATTAGATTCAAGGAACATCTAAAAAAAAAAAAAAAAAAAAAGTCATGCACAGGTTTTATGTATCTCTCAACTGATTCGATACGCACGAGCATGTTTGCGTATGGTCAGTTTTTTATATCGAGGTACGCTAATGTCAAATGAGTTAATGTTACAAGAGTTTCGTTTAAATTTCACAAATTCTGTGATCATGAAATGTTGTCCGACGTGTTTCATACCATTTGTTAGGCTGTTATTTACACTCTGATTTTGAATACGGATTACTCCGTTTACTTGAAAAAAATATATAGGTCTCACAGTGGGTGTGATGTCGCGGTCCGGAATTTTACCGCTCCGGTTTGTGTACTAGTGTTTTAGTGTATACTTCCGTGACGCCGTAGCATGCTTTATGTCTCTGTAAATTTTGGGTATTTGGGCCTCCCTAAGGAGTAAGTTTGCTTAAATATCTTTGTAAACAATAACTTTACAATGTTATGGATGTTTTTCTATAGGTATGATTATGTGTAATCGTTTTCTGAATCTTCGTGGTTTATTTTCAATAATGTGACCTATTTTCACTCGAACCGTTTGTCATACGTTTACCATACGTTTGTAATACGTATAGAGCCATGACTGGTTAAATAGTTTTTTTTATTGTGTTCACGTTTTCGCCAACATTTTGATGAAGTTGATCAGTGTTTTATGATTGTTTCTTATTTGTTTTATAGTTTTTTACCCTCGTCTCATGAGGAAAGTCCCGAATAAAGAATATATATATGGAATTCCTGTCGACTCGTTCTAGTTTATTCTTTTAAGAACGGCACAGTATAAAAAATCCTTTACTACCAGGCTGATCTACACCCATATGAAGCTACGTGCGAATAGAACTATGACTTCACCTGGAGGCGAACAGTTCCAGGAAACAGTGTCTCATCAGAAAGCACACTTAGCATATATACAACGCGAGATAGACTGCTTTGTGTCTCAATACAGTGAGTCAAGCATTAGATTGTCTGACATAGGGAACATCAGTGACGATGTTAAAAAACTGTTTCAAAGGTACGCTGCTGCCGCTGAAACTTATGAGCAATTTCTTAAAGGACACAGAACACAGGAGAGTGCTGCTGAATTGGAATCATTTCATAGTGTATGGGATTCAGTCCGGAAATCTGTAACTTTGTTCTTGGATCATGTGAAATCTTTGTGCCCGGATGTCAATACAGGATCTTCACTGAAACACACGCCTCATAGAAGTAAATCAGTATCACAGAAGACATTTCGTTCTTGTACGTCAAGAGGCAGTTCTAAGTTAACCGCACTTTAATTGAACATACTGTGAAAGTGGAAGCAGCTCGTACTCGAATGAAATACGCAGAAGAAGAGGCGGGGTTGATAAAACAGGAGGCTGCACTCAAGGCGAGTCGCACTTTATTGACTGTTAAAAAGGAATTAGAGGCAGCTGAACGTGGGTTAGATGCTGTGAAAATGGTACTCGATTTTGATGATAGTGACAGAACGAGCAAAATTGAAATTAAAAGTAAACATGGTGCGGACGATGAACATTTTCTGACTACGCGTTATGTGCAAGAAAACAGAAATGACATGACGTCCCCGCTTGAAGTTGAACAACAAACTGTTGAGCCTAACATACAACCTGCATCTCCAAACCCAGTCCATATCTTGCGTCCACAAGCAGCACCATTCAATCCAGCCCAATACGAGCACAAGCAGAACAGTGAATATGATGCATCTCATCTAGCCTTACTGATCACGAAAAATCAACTGTTACTTAAACGACTTTCACATTTCAATGACCAACCTGAGAGGTATTTGACTTGGAAATGCAGTTTCCTCAGTGTCATGGATGAAATTAAGGCATCTGATTTGGAATGTTTGGACTTGTTACTCAACCATTTGGGTCCGGATTCAAAGACCCTAGCAGAAAATATACGGGCATCAAACCCGCGAGATCCGGGAAAGGCAGTTAAAGACATATGGAACCGTTTAGACCGTGAGTACGGTAGTGTAGAGACTATAGAAAGTTCTCTTAAGAATCGGATTACCAACGTTCCTGTGCTAAACGAGAGTGACAGAAAACGCTACTATGACTTATCCGATCTAGCTGCAGAGGTTGAATCTATCAAATGTAATGAAGACTTTCAGTTAACATTTACGTATTTTGATACTTCTGGAGGCATTAACGAATTCGTTCGAAAACTACCAAAACGACTGCGAGAGAAGTGGGCATCTGAGTGTGATCGTTACAAAGTGAAGAACAGTGTATCACAAGCTCCGTTTTCATTTTTTACCAGATTTTTGAGAGACATTGCGCGTGTAAAAAATGACCCAAGCCTCGTGATCGAAAACTCACTTCAGATTCGGACCGAGTGGTTACCAACACGCAAGAAAGGGCAAGTTCTTACTGTGAAGAAGGTGGATGTTATGTCGGACAAAGTTGAGCCAGTTACTTTGGATATAAGTACGCCACTTACATCAGGCAGAAATGAACTGAACTCTGAGAAAACTGACAGCTCAATGCGGTGTCCTATTCATGGTGGTAATGCTGCTCATTCACTGAGGGAATGTCATAAGTTTCGTTAAAGGCCGTACAAGGAGAAGGTAGACTATCTGTTTAAACATGGATATTGCCTAAGGTGTTGCGGGCAAAAACGGCACACCAAAAAGAACTGTCGTGAAAACATGAAGTGTGATGTGTGCGGTTCTCTCAATCATGTGACAATTCTGCATTCCGATGTTGCTCCTGGGAAATCTCATGAGGAGGAGCAGTTGACAGTTTCAACATCGTGTACCGAAGTGTGTAATGTGCCACAGAACACTAGTAAATCCTATGCAAAAATCTCACTGATCAAAGTATATCCGGAAGGACAACCGTACCATGCACGCCATGTGTATTGCGTAATCGAAGACCAAAGCAACCAGTCTTTGGCGTCATCATCCTTTTTTGACGCATTTGGAGAGTCTGATCCAGAAACTGAATATGTACTTTCGACATGTGCAGGGAGATCAGTTACATCAGGAAGAAAGGCATTTGCATACATCGCACAATCACTTGATGGATCTTACACTCACAAATTACCTTCTTTGATTGAGTGTAATGAAATACCAAATAACCGTGATGAAATCCCCTCAAAATCTGTTGCTCGTCATTATTCTCATTTGGCGGATATACAGGACTATATTCCGGAGATTGACACTGGAGCCAACATCGAGATATTCATTGGTCGGGATCTTACAACAGCGCATCATGTGTTAGATCAGAGAGTTGGTCAGGATGGCTTACCTTTTGGACAGAAATTACCTCTCGGCTGGGTTGTGGTAGGAAACGTCTGCCTTGGGAAAGTTCATCAACTAGAAATTGTCAGTGTGATGAAAACTTCCGTACTTACCAATGGACACGCCTCACATTTAATACCCTGTGACAGTGAGTTTTCTGTGAAGGAAGGATATCCGGATATCTTTCAACGCTCGCTAAGAGATGAAAAACTAGGTCTCTCTATTCAGGATAAGAAGTTCATGGGTATCATGGATTCAGGCTTCAAGAGATCTACTGATGGGTTCTGGGAAACACCGTTACCATTTCAGGATTGCAGATAAACTCTACCAAATAACCACTCGATGGCTTTACGTAGGGCCATGTCGTTTGATAGAAACTTACGATCTAATCCGATCAAGTGTAAACAGGTTGTTGATTTCATGGACAAACTTCTAGTGAATCACCATGCAGAGTTAGCCCCGGAACTACCTGCTGTGTCTGAACGATGGTACTTACCTATGTTCGCCGTACATCACCCTAAGAAACCAGAAAGTGTACGCGTGGTGTTCGACTCTTCGGCTAAGTATAAGGATTCGTCGTTAAACTCTGTGCTATTACAAGGCCCAGACATACTGAACAACTTGCTTGGTATATTACTTCGCTTCCGGAAAGATAAAGTTGCCGCAACCATGGACGTGGAGCACATGTTTTATAACTTCAAGGTGCCCGAAAAGCACCGTTGCTACTTACGATTTTTGTGGCACCAGAATAACGACATTGACCAGCCGCTTATTGAATATCAAATGACTAGACATGTGTTTGGTAATTGTACCTCACCTTCCATCGCTAATTATGGATTCCGGAAAATTGTCGAGGGTGCGGATAAGGACGTACAAGACCTCATCAATGAAAATTTCTATGTAGACGATGGATTAGTGTCGTGTAAAACCGTGGACCAAACATTTGACCTCGTGCTTCGAACTCAGCAAACGCTGCAGGATAGAGGGAGAGTAAGACTCCACAAGTTTGCCTCGAACAGTAGGCATGTACTCAACGCTTTGGATCAAGCTGATTTAGCCAAGAATCTGAAGGACTTAGACTTAGGAACTGCTACACTTCCTACTCAGAGAAGTCTAGGACTTTTATGGAATACTGAAAGTGACTCTTTCATATTTAGCGTGAATCAGGTGGAAAAACCATACACCAGACGTGGCCTGTCGTCAACCATCAACAGTGTCTTTGATCTTATTGGATTTGTACAACCTGTCGTTATCGAGGGGAAAATTCTTCTTCGAGAGATGATGTCCGTCACCAAGAAAACTGACTGGGACGACCCATTACCAGAGGCCTTACACGACAAATGGGTCTCGTGGATACATTCATTAGCCTGTCTCGAGGAGCTTCATATCCCTAGAATGTACAGTGACATTTCGTTTGAAGACGCCATCCGCAGAGAAGTCTTGGTCTTTGCAGATGCTTCAAAGAACGCAATAGCTGCCTCAGCATACCTCAAACTTTATGATGTCAATAGATCAACTATCAGCTTCCTAATGGGCAAGGCTAAGGTGGCACCCAATCATGGCCATCCAATCCCTCGATATGAATTATGTGCAGCGGTCCTCGCTACAGAAATTGCAGAAAGCATAGCAGAACAGTTGAGCACTCACAAGGACAACTTTAGTTTCTTCATGGACAGCCAAGTGGTACTTGGATATATCTCCAATGAGTGTAGGAGATTCTATATCTACGTAGGGAACAGAGTGAGCAGAATTCGACTCTTTAGCCAACCATCCCAGTGACATTATATTGCATCAGAGCGTAATCCTGCTGATGTAGCCACCCGCGGTCTATATGCATCACACCTGTCTGGCTCGTTATGGCTCAACTGCCCAGAGGACACCTTGGACGTTGTATCAGATACAGGTTACGGTCTTGTTAATCCAGAACAGGATGTAGAAATTCGTCTAGAAGTAACTTGCGCGTTGCAATCTGTGGAAATCAAGGATATTGCGAAACCTGGGGTTCCATTTTCAGACTTCTTCTCTAGATTTTCATCATGGAACAAGCTACTCCGTGTTATTGTTCGTATCAAGTTTTGGGTTTGTCGACATCGCAAGGATGGGCATTCACCTACTCGCTTTGATGACCCTGAGTTATTGAGAAATAGTGAACTTCCGATCATTGCATGTGTGCAAAGAGACATATTCGCAGAGGAGATAAGTTGTATCAAAGACAGAAACAGAATTCCACGCAACAGTCCACTTAAATCCCTCTCACCCGTCATTACAAATTGTGTTCTTCGAATTGGTGGAAGATTGAACAATGCACTTAACACTGATATCACAGAGCATTTCTGTAATCCTATCATACTTCCAAAGAACCACCACATTACTCGCTTGGTTATAAGGCATTACCATCATGAGACGTACCACCAAGGTCGACATTTTACGGAGGGGCACTCATTGACATTGCCATTGCCATTGACGCTCTGCTGGATATTGGGTAATAGGAATGAAGAGAATGATTTCTGCAGAGATCAGCCGATGTGTGGTGTGTCGCAAATTACGCAGTAATCTTGGCCATCAAAAAATGTCGGATCTTCCTGAAGACCGTTGCAGAACCATTCCGCCCTTCTCTTACGTGGGAGTGGACACCTTTGGCCCTTGGGCAATTGCGTTTCGACGGACAAGGGGTGGAAGTGCAAATCAGAAACGGTGGGCATTGTTATTTACATGTCTAGTAACCAGGGAAATTCACATTGAGGTTACAGAACAGCTCTCAAGTTCCTCCTTCATAAATGCGCTAAGACGATTTGTCTCCATACGCGGACCAGTTACGCAATTTCGCTCCGACAGGGGAACAAATTTTATTGGAGCATCCGAGGATCTTGCCATTGACGCTCAATTTATTGAGATAGGACCTGTATCAGACTTTCTGTCAAGCTCACGCACTGTGTGGAAGTTTAACCCGCCATATACTCCACATATGGGAGGGTCAAGGGAGATACTAATTGGAACAGTGAAACGCATACTTGATTCTATGCTGTTGCAACATAAGGGGAAAACCTTGACTCACGAAGAACTCGCCACACTCATGTCAGAGGTATGCGCGATTGTCAACAACCGACCCTTAGTGGATGTGTCTTCTGACCCAGAGTCGCCCAACATACTTACTCCGTCAATGCTACTTACAACGAAAACCAAATCTGATGTCAATCCATTTCCTTCATTTGGCACCAAGGATGCACTAAAGTCTGCGTGGAAAAATATGCAAGTGATGACAAATGCGTTTTGGCGTAGATGGAAATTGGAATACTTGCACCGGCTGCAAGGACGTGTTAAGTGGCAGGAACAGTCTAGAAATCTCAAAGTCAGAGATCTCGTTTTAGTCAAAGACATTGACTCTTCACGCAATAACTGGCCAACCGGACTTGTTCAGAAAACCTTTGAAAGTAAAGATGGTCTTGTTAGAAAAGTTGAAGTTGCTGTGGTTAGGGATGGTAGACGTGCTTTGTATGTTAGACCTATCACAGATCTTGTAACACTTCTAGAGGTTGAATGAACATATTCGAACATTTGAGTATTAGGGTACTTAGTCAGAACTTGAACTCTTGTGTAATTTTTTATTTCATTTTATATGAAACATGTTGAAGATTTGAAATTTTTGGTATTTTGAAAAGGTTTTCATTCTTATTATACAAATATTATTTGTACTTAAAAAATATAGATTTCTGGTAGAAATCAGAGGGGGGGTGTGTGATGTCGTGGTCCGGAATTTTACCGCTCCGGTTTGTGTACTAGTGGTTTAGTGTATACTTCCGTGAAGCCGTAGCATGCTTTATGTCTCTGTAAATTTTGGGTATTTGGGCCTCCCTAAGGAGTAAGTTTGCTTAAATATCTTTGTAAACAATAACTTTACAATGTTATGATGTTTTTCTATAGGTATGATTATGTGTAATCGTTTTCTGAATCTTCGTGGTTTATTTTCAATAATGTGACCTATTTTCACTCGAAACGTTTGTCATACGCTTTCCATACGTTTGTAATACGTATAGAGCCATGACTGGTTAAATAGTTTTTTATTGTGTTCACGATTTCGCCAACATTTTGATGAAGTTGATCAGTGTTTTATGATTGTTTCTTATTTGTTTTATAGTTTTTTATCCTCGTCTCATGAGGAAAGTTCCGAATAAAGAATATATATATGGAGTTCCAGTCGACTCGTTCTAGTTTATTCTTTTAAGAACGGCACAGTGGGTTTGACCAGTCGACAGGGTATACCTACTCTTACTAGGCACATACTTCACACGTGATATGGAAGATCGACCACGGAAACTACTTTCAGTGTACAGCACCCGCAATGTTATTCTTGGCATGATAAACGATAAAACACGATATACGCACGATAGGATAGGATACACGCACGATACGATAGGATCCACGCTCGATACTATAGGATACACGGTAAACCTAATAAACACAAAACACGATAAACGATCTTCACGATAGACTTGATAAACGCAAAACACGATAAACGATCTTCACGAGAAACGGGAAACCTGATAGAAATGTTGTAAATTTAGAAGCAATTTAGACAGAACAAAATGTTAATACCTACAACATAATTACATTCTGTTGATAATAATATTGAAGGATTTCAATATTCATTATACACGTAAAACGTATAATTTCTTTAATACACGGTCGTACTGGGATTTTTGTTGGGGGGGGGGGGGGTATTTTTAATTCATTTTTCACGCCTTCACAGCTAAAATAAGAAAACTATACTATATACGGTTTTTAATTCATTATTTGATGAATATATGAATTTTGTCAGCCAATGATTCTAAAACTCATATTGTCACCTAATGTTTAATATACAAATCATACAGGGAATTAACTAAATGTAATATAATGTAGTGATATTATGCTTCAGTAGCTCTCTTATTCTAATGTCTATTATCTTGAATGTGAAATAAAAACAAGTATTATTTTGGGTGTAGCGAGGAGGGGATTGATTTGCATGTAAAACTTATACGGTACCAATTTTGATGCACCAGATGCGCATTTCGACAAATATTGTCTCTTCAGTGATGCTCAACCCAAATGTTTGCAATCCGAAATAACAATGAAGTTTTAGAGCTATTATAGGGAAAAACAGTGTGCCAAAAAAGTGGAGTCAAATTCATCTAAGGATAAGAGCTATGCATGAGGGAGGCATCAAGCTCTAAGTTCACTGCTCATTCAACAATTACAATTATTTTCATCATGACCGCTTTAAAAAAAATATCCACTTCACAACACCATATCTTCATACTTTAGATATTTCTACACTATAAATGATAATTGATAGTCATCAGTAATTGGAACATATTCAATTGAATTGACATCTTAATAACAAAAAATAAATAAACTATAACTATATATATATATATATATATATATATATATATATATATATATATATATATAAGCCCGGCTTTTTTAAAATTCGCAATTTTGAAATGCTTAAAACTTTTTGTGTTTAGTACGTAAAAAATTCAGTTAATTGTCAAAACCGGATTAAATTCCCGGTATCTACCCGTACGAATATTGGTATATGGTACAAGTGTACATGTACAAGTTTAAAAAACAACGATGACAGCTGAGTCGTGCTGAGGTGAGCAGACTTTTGGGAGATGCAACAACCTTGCACCCGCTTAAAACTTAATCCTCTAAATGTGTGAAATACAATGTCCCTGAGAATGTTTGCTGTCAAAACACGGGTGATACACAAAATCAGATATATGGATGATCACAAGTTCAGTAGTTGGTATATAAGTAGAATACCGGTGAAAAGTCGGAAGAAAAAGAGCCTATATCAAAATATATGTAATAAATAATGTAATTTACTGATTTTTCCTTTCAAATCAGAACTTCATATTTTCTGTTAGTGTTAATTACAAATAATTGTTTCTACACAAGCAAATGTTTATGAACTTTAGATGAAGGAGCCTTCAAATTTACTGTCTTCGGTTTGCTCGGCAAACCACTGCCTATTTCCCAGAGTACTTACAATGAAATAGTGATACATTTTCACCATCTCCGGAGAAACAAATATATCTTCTTCTGCCTTAAAATCGACAGCTTTATGTTCTCCTTCAAATATACTGTCTTTCCTCGACTCTTAAAAATAGCTTCTTTAACAAAACGAATAAAGCTTTCGGAAAGTATCGTACTTTTTCATTACATTTAATATACGATCCCGATAGTTTCCGAAGCTACACGATAAAAGATAAACGATTTTCACGATAAACGGAAAACCTGATACACGCAAAACACGATACGATAGGATACACGTACGACAGAACACGATAGGAATGTCAAGAATAACTTTGCGGGTACTGTAAAAGTCGCTGGTTACACCTCATGACAAAAGACTATCTTCGTTTAGTAAAGTGGTAGTTCATTCTTGTAGGGAGCAACAAGAAAGATATGGACAAGGACCACAGTAAATATGTTAATGTCACGTGTTGTTGTCAAGAGACCATTTTATTTAACGTAGTTCCACACTCCTGTGACGTCATAGGATATTGCAAAGTCAATGATTTAATGACAGGAACATAAATTTTGTTGGAATCTTTTTCAATAGTTATTGTAAAAAATCTTGTTAGCCATAAAATATTTCAAGTCTTAGTTATATTTGACTAGTCAATGATATGTTTCAAAATATTGAATCCAAGGACAATAACTCTGTTTTCATTAAATTATTTATCAAGTCCATAATGCGATAAATTTCCTTTAATTTTGACAAACATTTTACCAAGGTGACAAGGAATCATTATCTGTGTCCTTTCATGAAATTATATACAATTTTAATCCCGAGTGATTTTAAATAGCTCAGCTGTATGGTGCCAAGCTTCAGTTTTTTTTATGGGAGTATACATAATCTGGAAGCTCTAGATTTGAAATTATTAAGGAAAGGTATGTTTTTTCCCCATAAATAACTATAACGGCGTAACTCTACTAATATAAACAGAAAAAATGATATGTAAACCATGCTATAAGGAAAATGCGTCCACATTTGTTTGTTTTTTAACATTTTGGAGAATAATGCTAATTCAATAATTTTGCACATATTATTCTAAAACTTGATGAACATATGGAAAATGACACGTGTTTTAGTTATTGACATGTTTCCCGATAAATAAATGCAATTCAAAAAATATTTTGTTGTTTTTATATTAAAATAACAACAAATAACTGTTTCCAATGAATTTCATAAAAATCTACATCGGGGTACATGACTTTAATGGTGTATGTAATGAAAATTAATATGGAAAACATTAACTGTTTTGCCTTCTTTCATTACTCTGAATGTTAATTGATTGATTCCAAACAAAAAAATGCTACCTAAACCCCCAAAATCCAGGACTAAGGACCCACCTTAAGAGCACCACAAAAGTAACAAGCTACGATCCCAATCTTATGTAAGCATACCGTATAATGATTCAATACTGAACAGTTAACGGAAAATCACCAGGACAAGAATAAACAACAATTGTAATCAATTAGGTCCATATATTAAAGGTTTTCATTTTTCTGTGGACAGTCCTATTGATATTGTTCTTTTCGTTATTATTTTGCTATCAAAAGGATTTCTCGAAAAACTTTGCTGTTCATAATACAGTACTTCTCGCAAACTAATAAGATATCAACCTTGGTACTTTGATTTAGACTCCTTACACAGTTACTGAAACTTACATACAATTCTTGTTACCGTTACTCTTCTTTAACCGTAAGTTCGAGGAAGTTCAAACCTTTGCTAAATCGTTAACGCAATATAATATAGATTATTTGTTGCTATATACAAATAATCCCAGTTAATTGACTAGATATTTGTATATCAGTTTTGTATCCAGTTTGAGAAACATTTGTGGTACAACCTGTCTAATCTCTTAACCGGAAGTCTCTACCGTACAAGTTAATAACCCATTACTACTTCCTGTAACATTTACCCGCCACTGTCAAATGTGGCACCAGCCATCAATTGTTGAAAATTGTCAGAAATCCGCTATCATCCTTCATCATACACCCTACAACAGCTACTAGAAAGCGCTAAACCCAGGGCCAGCCCACCAGACAACGAATATCCCTGCCAAGGTGCAGAGGAAGACTGAATAAGCCAGGCTGGGAATTCCACCCAAGCACCCATGCCTGCTATGAAAATTTTGCAGCAGCTTAGACGATTTTCCCTGGAGATGAAACCTATTGAGAGCTAAAAATCAAGCATAGGCACCTGGATATCACGAAGTTAACAGCCATGCTTGCTGTCTGCTGAATGTATCAGCATAGACGAGTTCCCCGGTGAGAGCCGAATTCAGGTATTGGAATATGGGCATCCAGCTTACGGTTACCTAGCAGCCAAGGCAAGCAAATATTCCCATACGAACCTGGGTGCAACAGTTTTCACCTGCTTATGTCGCAGCAAAGTTAGGCAAGTATTGCTATGCAGATGCAAGGTGAAGATAACGAACAGTGATCAATCTCATAACTCCTACAAGCAATACAAAATAGATAGTTGGGCAAACACGGACCCCTGGACACACCAGAGGTGGGATCAGGTGCCTAGGAGGAGTAAGCACCCCCTGTTGACCGGCCACACCCGCCGTGAGCCCCATATCCTGATCAGGTAAACGGAGTTATCCGCAGTCAAATCAGTGTGCCAAGAACGGCTTAACAATCGGTATGAAACACGTCAGACAGCATTTGACCCAATGCAGATACTTCTTGTAAACCAAATGATAATTTATATCTGCAAATCAACTGTTCTACAAATGGCTGTTGGCAATTCATATGGTATAGGGCCTATATATTATAGTCACGTCTGTTTAAACTCCATTTCATGTAATTTATATGTTTAATCCCCCCTTTTTTTTCTATTGTAACACAAGCACCGGTAATGTAATAAGTTACCACCATTTTACTCCCAATTGCAGATAAATACCCTTTACTTTCCCATCACTTTGTAGTAACTCTGTATACAGCAGCATGCTTATTGGCTCACTTGTTGTCAGCCAATCGTTATTCCATTACTACGTAACCTCTACATGGAGGAAATCCACTACCCAATTCTGCCATTTGGTAAAGTCTATATTAGGCAACATGTGTATCAACAAACCACTTTCTAGTTCTGTCGTCGGTACATATCATATCACAACACATAACTTTAAGTAATATACACAGTTGGTAGTGGGGAAGATTGGCATAAATTCCAGTTAACCATACTACACTTGTAGGTCCTATTATTACCAGCTTAAGGGTGCACGTCACCCCTTAGCAAAACTTATGCATGGTGTTGCCTTCATAATTAGCTCCAGTACTTGGCAATTTATATATATATACATGTATATATATATATATATATATATATATATATATATATATATATATATATATATATTGGTTACCAATGTCATGCATCATAAAAAAAAATATATAATAATAATAAAAATCTAGGGCTAAGGCTGTTGCTGTATTAGGCAATAGTAGCGACGGTTTGCATGGGTGTACAGAACTATTACTTTAGTTTTGTAGACCAGCTTTTTATCTATACTTTTCGGCTAGACCAAAGAACTTTTATTACACATACCCAATAGTTCATGTTGTGCAGCTCATCAAGCTTTAACCTTAATTACCCCCAATTAGCCATAGGGCGCAGAGCACCCCAAACACAGCAAATTTTCACCACGCAAGCAGTTTCGTTGTCATTCTACTCACTGTCATATCCACCATCTGACAGAGTCTAAGATCCTGCCAGTAGAATCGGTTTTGTCATACCAGATACACGCAGCTACTTGCATCTGCACCATATTTCGTTTATTTTAACCCAGTCCATCTCCCCTCAGGTCTAGTCAAAACTCTGTCAGTTTTTCAACCATGTTTGAGCACAACAACACCATGGAAGTCTCCAATTTTTTTAAATTCTTTTACGTCTTCCACACACACCCCACCCACCCCCGTGCTAGGGGTCGCTCACTGTGGGTCAGGTACCACAGATTGACTTGTTCCCAAAACCAGGACGGTAGCAGAGTGGGCTCTTTAATGTGCTGACCATGCTGAAATATCAATAGTCATGTCCAAAGAACCCTATACTCGTTGCTCAACGTTAAACGTTTGTCAAAGGTTTTTACACTCCAGGTTGTTGGGGACGGGCTCATCCTTCCTGTTGTAACGAGTACTCTACTACAACCAATTTTTTCTCCCAATTTATTGGTCAAGTGGCCATGTTGGTCTGGCCTTCACAGGTACTCAAACCCATTTGTTATATAATTATACAATGTACAATATCGCCAAAAGGTCATCTGTATCGGCAATTCTTATCTCTGGTTAGGTTCCTTTTCACCTTTAAGCATACTGGAGTGTATGGTTTCACTTGGCCGTCCAAACCCTAATGGATTCATCGGGGGGTGATAGTAGGAGTTGGGGAAACCATGCCAGGTTTAAGACAAAATCCAGCATATCATGAATATTACAGGGCACAGCTACGTTAGTCTTTTGCAAATAATGTTTAAAAACAGTACATGCAAGACGCTTGTCTCACCACAGCGGGGGTGTCGGGTATTACATACAGACCTGCCAACTTCTGGTTCAGGCCCTATCAATCCATAACTTTGGCCATGGTACATCACATCGCCGCAAGATATACTTCAGAGCAATTCAGTCACCCCTTGGTAATTTCATTCATATGTTGCAGTGGGGCCTACCCAGCAGTCAGCACTACAGCCCCTAATGTTCTAGTCCAATCTCATACTCCAAGCAACCTACACTTATACTTCCAGATTGTTTTCATGTAAACTACTACATATAGGGGGGGGGGGTCAATTTGCTTTCGCTTAGGCGGTGTCTCCCGTCCAGAGTTGGTCAATTTGTTTTTCTCCTTCTTGAAAGTAGAGTCTTTCATTGGTTTGCAGTAACTTGTACATGTAGCATGTCTGGGTTGGATCAGAATTCACACACACACCCGTATGTTTCTGTCATCCCACTTGTTGGAGTTTTTCCTGTTCACGTCCACGTAGGACATCATATGACCAAGGTGTAATCCAGGATTCTTTCTGTGCCATGCCCAATTATAATTCCTACGTCCTTAGCAAATGCAATTTATGATGAAAAGGTATTCAATTCTCAAGTTATCCCTAGTTGGGTCGACTTTTGGACAAATTGCCAAAAACATGGTAAATTAATGTTCCCTGTCCAGAGTTGGTCAGTTTGCCCCCCCCCCCCCCCCCCCCCCCATTTGGAAGACTAGATTTCTCCTTTATGAAAGCAATATCTCATTGGTGTCGACAAAATTTGTACACTGGGTCGGCTCGGAATTTACACCTGTATAAGTGCAGGTCATTCAGACTAGTGTCAGATTTTCCTTGTTCATGTAGTTGTATCGGAAATTAACATTCCCTGTCCAGAGTTGGTCAGTTTTTCACCATTTGGGAGACTAGTTTTCTTTTTTGTTCTTTTTTTTTTAAAGCAATCTTTCATTGGTGCCAAAAAATTGGTACACGTGGCATGTCTGGGTCGGCTCAGAATTCACAACTGTTTAAGTGCAGGTCTTTCAGATTCAGACTCGTGTCGAAGATTTTCCTGGTTCATGTAGTGATATTGGAAATTAACATTCCCTGTCCAGAGTTGGTCAGTTTTTTCCCCATTTGGGAGAGTCCGAGACTAGATTTCTTCTTTTTAAAAGCAATCTTTCATTGGGACCGACAAAAATTGGTATACGTGGCATGTCTGGGTCGGCTCAGAATTTACACCTGTTTAAGTGCAGGTCTTTCAGACTTGTGTCGGAGACTTTCCTGGTTCATGTAGTTATATATTGAAAATTAACGTTCCCTGTCCAGAGTTGGTCAGTTTCTTCACCATTTGGGAGACTAGATTTCTCCTTTTTGAGAGCAATCTTTCATTGGTGCCGACAAAAACTGGTACATGTGGCATGCCTGGGTCGGCTCTGTATTTACATCTGTTTAAGTGCAGGTCTTTCAAACTCGTATCGGATATTTTCCTTGTGTGTCTGAGATTTAGTTCTAAGTACATCCCATAATCAAAAGTCATAATCCACATATTCATCCTGCCATGTCCAATAAAAATTGGGACTTTGTTCAATTTGTCATTGCAAGCTGTAATCACATGCATTTATCTTTGTAAAACAGTCTTCGGTAGTCTCAGATAGCATATTAAACCATTCACAAACTCCTTGGTGCCTGTGGTGCTCAGTGTGAACCTGTGTCTCTTAAATTCCCCTTGGGGAAATTGATGTAAATAGTTCTTGCCAAAAATTTCTGCCTAATTACCTACAGGAGATGGCCTACATCTAAAAGGTGTTTTGGGGTCTAGGGAAATAGCCAAACATTATATCAATGTTTGTGGCGGGTCTGGGGGATTTTAGGGGCATTTTGGGACATTTCTGGCCTGTGTTTCCCCCCATCTGTCAATCAAGACGGGGGGAATGTGTGGTTTATTGGGTGAAAAATAAACTTCAGCTGTTTATTGGGGGAAGAATAAACCCTCAGGTGTTAATGTTTATTGGGGAAAGAATAAACCCTCAGGTGTTAATATGTTTATTGGGGAGAGAATACCCCTCCGTAAATTGGGGTCCACGTGTGTCTGCCAGACCGGGCCTCCTCCACCTCTTTTAACAGGAGGGGAGGCTTTCCTTGGAGTACTCAGTGTCAACAGTACTATCAACCAGGGAGCAATTCTTTGGGAAACAGGGTAAACAGATATGTCAACCAATGCAACCCCTGTCCACATGTTGTTTTCTATACATGGGACTCCATTGGCACTTGTGCCCAACACAAGGCCCCCGTTTTGCCCGTTATGCACCTTGTGTGTTGGTAGCTCAGTTGTTCCCCCCAGACCTGGATTTTAGTAAGCAATGCGGCCATTTATCTCCACTTTCCTGTTGTGTGTACAGCTTGTGTTCAGCTGGTTATGATATCAATAAACGGGTAAATCAAGTTGGTGTTATGGGTTTTGTTTCCACGGTAATGGTTTGAACCCAATATAGCGGAGGGAAGTTTGTGTATACTCCCCATTGTTTTTGCTATCAAGTGGCTAAGCCACTTCAGCCAAGAGTTTAGATGTCTCTAGGTTGGCATATCTACTGTTCAATTAACTAAAGATCTGATAATTTTATTTGGCTGTAAACAGATGCTATTATGATAGTTTTGTATGTATCATTAACCATAGTCATTGATAAAATTAAAACTAAGTTTAAGATTTTATCAAAATAAAGATTTCGGTTCTATTCAATATATAGCATGATCTAGAAATAGATTTTTGTTCGAAAGACAATAACGTAATTTGGTTTTATTCAAAGCCTCTGGATATGTTTTATTGAATGTCAACAAGAAAAGTTTATAAGCCTTATTTTTTCTGTCATTGAAATAGTACATCACAATTTTACATTAAACATTTTCGACACCAAACTGACAGCTAGTATTGCTTTAAGGTTATCAATTACATTCTAAACAGCACATATTCAATGAGATCTCATGACCCTTCAAGAAATACGTAGAACCTTAGATCAATATGTCATCAGGACATAAAGTCACCAGATGGGATCATTTAGCTTTGACTTTCACCCAACGTCAATAAAAGCGTGCAATTGAGGGTTTCAAAATCATGGTTTATCGACCATTCAAAATATATAGGGTAACATGCGTTTATTAATGGTAAATATCTGTTGAACACTCACCTCAAATTGTTTCAAGTTAAGTATGACAGATTTTTTTTTTTTTACAGAAGGTCAAAGTATGCTATATTTTTCGAGATTTTTCTCACATGTAACCTTCGTTACTGATTCCTTGATATGATAATATGTAAGATAAACATTAATTTTCCATGTATTATTCCATAACTTGCATTGGAATTGACTGAGCATATATTTTTCTAATTTGCGAAAGACAATAAATACAGGTTTTCAAAGAAAATATTTAATCAACACAACAAGAAATTATCCGCTGAAAAAGTCAGCAATAAGATTTTAAGAGCGCAAAATAAACGACTAGATATCACTTTCAATATCTTTGAAATGGCAGAAAATAAAATTGAATAACAAATATTCTCGAACAGTTCAATATTTATGAAACATAAAAACAAAAGACTAGCAATAGATATAGAACAATAGTTTTTTTGTATGTAAATGAAGTAGCGCTATAATTATGTAATGTATGTTTCAACACTTACATAACAGTATATCCATGAAAATATTATATGCCAAAACGATGTCATCATCAGTTATTCTTTACGATTGATGTTGCAAAATCATACCGATATCACTTAATTCAATGGAAATACCAATTTTAATAGAACTATGACGTAGACAAGCAAACTTGTTTACCAAATGTGTCTTTTCTTTTGAATTTGTTAATTTGCAATAAGTATGCGATTAAAACAAAAGTAAAAGATTGATGTTTCGCTAAATAAATGCTCTTGATTCTTATAGAAATAACAGACACATATTTTGAAACCTGGATTGCTCTTTGTTATAAGAAACAATGAAAGTAACGTATGTTTTTTATTTTTCCTTTCATTACTATAAACACATCATTTCTATTAAAAAAATGGAAAGAAATATATTTACACATTTCTAACAATCTGTTTACAATAATAATATAAAGAAAATGTTTAATTTCCCAACATTTTGATTAAATGTATACTGAATCCTAAGTTTTTGTTGCTTATTTTGGAACACCTTTCCATAGAAACTGTCAGTATAATCCACCACGCGGTGTTATGAATGAATATTTAACGTGAACCTTAAGACATAGATGTTCCCTACTGATTTTGAGGTCAAAAGGACAAAGGTTAAACTACTCTGGACATAAGCTATTGTCCGTTGAGAAGTATTTCCTTGATAGACATCAAACTTGAAACACTGGTCCCCACTTATGAATAGATGGCCCCTATTGGATTTCAAGTCACAAGGTCAAAAGTCATACAAAATTACTCAAATGACCAGTTGCTTATTAGTATTTTGAGAGATCAAACTTACATGTATCATTATGGTAGCCTTTGACCGGTAGTTAAAGCTTTATTTTCACTGTCTGTACAGACATTCTACCTTTTCAATATTGCCACAAGGGGAGCATATAATATTATTTCTAAAACATTTTTCATGGTTGTTCTTATATTTTAATACATTTTTTTTTCATGGTAGTTATTCTATACTTCTGCTCTCACAAGCGCCATTTCTGAAAAAATAAATAAATAAATTAAAAACAAGTAGAATAGTATTACGTAACGGAATTTCTGGTAAGATACGTTACACTCAGAATATTTTTTAATGATTTCTCTATAAGATTGCATAAAACAATCATCAGAGATTAACCCCTTCATTTCTAAGATATATTATGAAAAGATGCTGAATTCTAGCAAATTGATAAATGTAGAGTTGCATAGTTACATGTATCATAAATAAGACAGTAGCAGAGAAAAGCATGGCCTGTATTTCTTGCAGAGGATATCTGTATATGCTAGTGAACACAGGAACAATAACACATTTGTTTCTTCATAACATAGTTGATATTCAACAAACATATCGTTAATTATGATATTTTGTCAATATGTAGTTCAATATTTGATGTCTAATCAAGCATTTCATTAAGTAACATACGTTACTTTGAGTAACGTATGTTACCAGCGTTCTACTCAATGTAATTCTTACACCAGAGGAATGTCGTGATATTTGGAATACGATATACATTCTTTGATATCAGAAGAACAAATACAGACCAAAACATTCCATCTGCTTAATCAATATTGTATATCAACCATTGCAGTTGTTGTAACAGTACTTACCGTAAGAGAAAATTAAGTTTAACACGTATTGATTTTCAAACTCAAATGTTCATAGTAGACGTTCATGTCGTATACCACATCAGGCAGACAGAGAGGAAAAATACGCTGGAAATTGTTATATCATTCCCTTTAATTAATTTCTCGGTAACGAATGTTACATCACGAATGTTACATCTTGACACGTTTGTCAAATTTCAGACCAACCAATGACTTCTGCAAAAGAAATGTTTATATTTTCATTCTCTGTACACTACGAGATTTTCATAAAAGGGATAACATTTGCTCTGCAAATACGTTTTCATAAAAAGTTTATTGTATCGTAATGAAATTTTGAGAATAATGATAACTTCTTTTCAATGTCACATCCAAATATCGCTTGATGAATATTTTCCCAAAGTTTTTGAATATTTTAGCGCCAAAATAGATCAAAAACAAAGATAATACGAAATTTTTGTTCATACATTGGGTGTTTAATTGACCCTATGATCACAGAATATAATCTGGCGACATGGAGTAATAATTACACCACTGCTTAAAATCATACGCAAAAGGTGTTAAAACTTTTATTGAATGACAATTTAGGAAATATAAATGATATTAACGCAAAGAAAATTAAAAAAAAAAAACACGCTCTCAGATTTTTATATTTGCTTGTTCAATTTTAAAAATTGAGTCGGCGACAGTCACGTATGTTACAAAATTAGGGTATCTACGCTTCCTACCAAGTTTATAAGTAAAGGGGAAATAAAAAGTATACCATGCCTAGGGAGGCTTTGGGTCCATGAATGTATAGCACACAAAATATATCATTTCATATAGCTTATTTTCTAATAAAGTGCCGGCGACATCGATTGCACGCTTTTATTGACTTTGAGTGTTTGATATGATGGCCAAGGACAACGGTTTGAAAAAATGATCTATCTTGCATAAAATACCCTTAAGATTAAAATACGTAAGTATGGACTACCTATTTAATTAAATACATCAAATTGTGACTCTCAACGTTGACCTGTTTCAAAAACTTGTTATTGCTACTCTTACTAAATCAAGACACAGAGGCACTAAACTTTTAATCATGCAGTCACATTCAAATACATTTCAGTGAGATTAATCGAAAGGATCTAAAGACCTTTCAAACTACAAAATGTACTTATTGCCCCGAATTCTCCAGTATCTGTGTTTAAGGTAACTCCATACGCTCAGTTTTATCTGATACAAGTTTATTTATTTCTATTTATTAGAGTGAAAACTAACAAATTATCAAATAAAATATGCTTTCTGACTTGTTTCATACCGATTGTTAGACTGTCCTTGGCACACTGGTTTTGATAACAGTTTACTGATATAGGGCTCACGACGGATGAGACCGGTCGACAGAGGATGCTTACTCCTCCTAGACACCTGATCCCACCTCTGGTGTGTCCAGGGGTCCATGTTTGCCCAAATCTCTATTTTTACTTGCTTATAAGAGTTACACCAGATTGATCACTGTTCGCTGTCTTAACCTTTCATCATCATTTTTATCTTGGAGTAGGGGAAGAGACATATGTTTAACAAATATTTCTTGTCTCTGGTTTTCCTTTTATTTAAAATCTTTTTTAAAAATTTAATCTCAAAGATTTCATTTTTTTTAAATGTGAGTATCTTTTTCACTAGTACTGCTGTACATGTAGTAGACTGTTCAACCAAGCTCAAGAGAGTTAAACGCATTGTGTATGAAGATTTTTTTGATTTTTTTTTTTGATTTTTTTTTTTTTTTTTTTTTTTGATTTGTGGTTGGTACATGTAAAATCTCAGCTTGTAAAATGTTTTTCAATAAATAGAAAATCGGTTTGCAAGAACCCATTTATAAAAATCAGGAGTACAATATATATCCCTAATATTAAAATGTGTAGCCAATTTTACAGACATATTAACAAGATTCCACATTGCGTAAACCTAGGTTATAAAGCAGTTTCAGTAATGTGTAATCTATGCAGAAAGTTAGCAAGGCGACTAGTCACAGTAGTGAGAGACCTTTGCAGAAAACTTAGGTTTCAGCAAGTTTATCCGGCGTAAACTACCTGCAGTCGGAGACAGCCTGGGTATACGGACTCCGTAAAACCTTCAACCTTGAAGTTTCTAAACTGAAACCTTGCTGCAACAATTTGTTGTCTTCAGTTTTCGAGTAGTTTATACAGTTTTTATGCTTGAAATGTTAAGATAAACAAAGCATCAATGTTATAACTCTTATAAGCAATACAAAATGGATAGTTGGGCATACACGGACCCCTGGACACACCAGAGGTGAGATCAGGTGTCCCGGAGGAGTATACAACCCCTGTCGACCCGTCACACCCGCAGTGAGCCCTGTATCCTGATCAGGTAAACGCATTTATTCGTATTCAAAATCAGTGTGCCTAGAGCGGCCTAACAATCGGTATGAAACACGTCAGACAGCATTTGATATGCATAAGTAAAAACAATGATCAGCGAAGCACGTTTCTCCTGAAGGTCCCTATCGAATGCGTGATTCAGGCGTTGGCGAAATCAGAGTGCTTGCTCACGCTGTCTTCTCATGGCTGTTATAATTCTATAGTACTTGTGACATCGATCGACACTGGTCCATATTTCAATGACAAAAGGAATGCCGTGAAAAAAAAAAAGACATCATGAAAAAAGACTCATCTGTTGTTGAATTGCAATTCCGAACTTATTGCTTTAACATATACTTGTAAATTTGTATAATCATGTATTGGTATTTATGAATCTTTCGCCCTTCATAATCATTACACATCGTAATGATAGTCATCTAGTCATGAAAGCCCTGCGGGTTTGCTTAGAATGTTCGTGAATTTAGGAAAGTTATTCTATGGTCGTTATGACGGTCTAGTTCGTCAATACAACCTATCATTGGGTCATATGCTGTCTGACGTGTTTCGTACCGATTGTTAGGCCGTTCTTGGCACACTGATTTTGACTACGGATAACTCCGTTTACCTGATCAGGATATAGGGCTCACAGCGGGTGTGACGGGTCGACAGGGGATGCTTACTCCTCCTAGGCACCTGATCCCACCCCTGGTGTGTCCAGGGGTCGGTGTTTGCCCAACTATCTATTTTGCATTGCTTATAGGAGTTAAGAGATTGATCACTGTTCGTTATCTTCACCTTTCATTGATAGAAGTAAAACAAAGTTTTATCAAAATAAAGATTTCGGCTCTATTCAATATATAGCATAATATAGAACTCGACCATTGTTCGGGAAGACAATCATGTAATTTTACTTCATTCTGGGCCTCTAGATAGGTTTTCTAACACAAATACTAATAACAAATGTTTATAAACATTATTTTTTCTGCCATTGAAATAGTACATCACAATTTTACGGAAAACATTTTCGATACCAAACTGACAGCAAGTATTGCTTTAAGGTTATCAATTACATTCTAAAGTAATCCAAAGAGATAACATGGCCCTTCATGGGAGTTTATGCCCTAATGTTTTACAATTTCTACAAGAAATACGTAGAACTTGAGATCAATATGTCATACAAACATGGAGCCATCAGATGAGATGGGATCACTTAGCTTTGACCTTGATATATACACTGGTGAAACTGCAACATATGTTAAACATATGAATGACATATGTTTTGAAACACATGATAATCATATGAAAGGAGCACTCAAGGTAAACTTTTGTTTTTAAACATATGATTTACATGTGTTTATAGTATGAGTAACATATGTTTGTGTTACCTTATAATAAATAGATGTTTTGTTCATATGATATGCACATCTTTTTCTGATGATTTTCATAGTATCTACATGTAAAATTATAACATCATGTTTATATTAAATATATGTTTAACATGCATTAAACATATATTTAGGATATGTTAAACATAAATTCAACATGTTTTGAAACACGATAATCTTGAAGGGAAACACAGCATATATATGTTTTCGAACATTTGTTTAGCATATGTGTTGATAATATACAGAAAATAAATGTTAGTATTTCTTTGTGATAAATAAATATGTATTTTGTTTACATGATTTCCATGATGTTGATATATATGCAATCAACATTTACCATCTTTTGGCCATACGTGTGATTTCGAAGTACCTCTCCAGAAAGAGAAAGAAAACAATTCATGTCGGAAGGAACCAGCATTTATTTATGTCTCTGAGTACATAGTTATTATTCAGTTTGCGCTGCACCTGAAATGAAAGGAGGAACAATCAATACTTTTTAGACACATACAGCTGTACATTTAGTTATAATAATATATCAATAATAAGCATGCAAAAATATAAAAATGCATACGTGTATCTGCACAAAATACCAGACAATTTACGTACAAGGTCAATTCATTCAAATTCAATCCACTGGGTTACCTACAAAATTTTTTCCCCACTAAATAGAAAGGAAAGGTAGTACTTAGTGAACATAAAAAAATAATTACCAGCATTATTGTCAAATGCTCTTTTTCTGGCCGTACGTGTTGTAGGGAGGATTATATAGATGTTTTGCACACTCGGTGCCGCCATATTTAATTACCTAATTATATATGCGTGTCAAAGGTCATAGGGGAAAAACGACGTAATCATGGACGCAGCCTTTTGACAAATCAACGATGTATTGCTTTTCCCCCCAAAGTTTATAATGATTCATCCCTTATATTATGATACAATTTGTTTACATAATAGGTAAAGAGGACCAAAAGTTTACTTTAGCATATCTTTTATGGAAAAGTTCCTTTCTAGAATTTCTAAGAGAAGGCTATTTATTGGCACTAATGTTGCTTTTCATACCCATGTTTGAAGATTCCATTTCATAATAAATAATCATTTTTACACTTAAAAATCTTAATTCTGAATTGCACAAAAATGTAAAATTTCGCTAATACCCCTCTACCGACTACTGGACCCATTGTATTGTGACTATGATGTTTTTAGGGGGGGGGGGGTATATTTATTATTAATGGTAATTTTACAAAGACAATAGATTATATAATGCATTACAACAAATCACGGCAGTATTATCCAGGCACGTCGTAGCATCCCTTTTCAAGGGAGGAGGGGGAGGGGGTTACAAAATATAAATATTGACAACTACTACGATCTATACAGATAATATTTTTTAAAAGAAAATTTTACAAAAAAAAGGGGGGGGGGCGAGATTATACGCACGACGACCGACGACAAATTTTGAAAAACACTTGTAGTCTACATAGTTAGTGCAAGTCAGGAATAATTCATGGCTTTTCCAACCCCCTTCTCTCCTTACTCTCGTCAAATACACCCCCATCTCCTTACAATAATACAAACGCTCCTTTCTTAGAATCGTCTATATTAACCCCCCTCCTCCTATTCCTTACACTCGTCTTATACACTCCTTTCTCTTTACACTCGTAAAGAGAAAGCGGTGGTTTAAATCAGACTGCTGAAAATGGATTGACTAACAGTTGGGTATGGGGTGGTGACCCACCACCTAAATTTCCTTGTTTATAATTAGTATCCTTATTATTTGCAATAAAGTGTTTAGCTTTTTAATAGGCCTACATATGTTATTGCATAGAGAAGTGAACTTTGAACTGGTCATTTGTCAAAGTTAGAGATAAATTAAATAATTGTGTAAACATCTCGTTTGATTTTTTTTTAAATTGTCAGAAGCTTATAAGATTTAAAATCATACAATTTAAATATATCTCTAACTCTGTCTCACGGGCAAGTAGAATAAATTTATAATTGGGAAAAGAATAGGAGCTCTAATTATAAGCGCAACCGTCTTGCGAATAATGAAAATTATTGGCACGACAGTCATGCTGATAGACACTTAAAAAACAAAACTCTTAAAACTTACTTCAAAATCCTTAATTGTGTGAGGGGTGACTTAATTCATAGATTCAAACTTAATTACTACTCAGTACTGCATACCACAGAAGAGAGAGAGAGAGAGAGAGAGAGAGAGAGAGAGAGAGAGAGAGAGAGAGAGAGAGAGAGAGAAGAGAAAGAAGAGGGGGGATAAGCCGATAAATCTTAAAAATCAAACCACTTTGTCATTTTAAAACAAAAAAGACACATTGTCAATAAAATTATTGAACTGTTAGCACTTCTATATGCAATGTACTACTTCACTGGGTTAATTTTAGAGAGCTATTTAATTCGATAAAAAACATCGCAAGTGAAAGTAGCGAGCGCGAGCAGACATAAACAACCTATACTTCACCAACTCAAATTAAACAAATGTGAATGAAACATTCTATTCTGCAACTCTTAGTGGTAACTTTAAATTGTATTTTTTACGAATGTTATATTTTTATCATCTTACATGCTTAAACAAACTATGTCTCACCCGTAAAATGTTGGTGAGCAGCCGTCGTCGTTCGCTGTTTCACATTGACAAAGGACCCGGATGTAAGATTTTTTTCCCTATGACCTTTTGACCTAGCATGACGTTAGAGTGTGCAAAACATCTATTGTGAGTAACTTTAATCCACGTCCGGTAGTAGTGGCTGTTTGATTGCAATGCCCTCTGTATCAACTTTCTTGCTGTCTACTTATTTCTGAAATAAGACACTAAGATACTTGTTTATATAAATTGATACCCCACTGCATCCACTTATGGGGCTTCCCCCAATTAAATATAAAATAATTTAGATACATTTACACCACATCATTCAATTTTAACTCTCACAATGTTTGACCTTGACATTTAATAATGATTTTCGTATCACTACAAGATTTCTTAAACCAACCATGGACCCATAAAGCATTGAAATTAAGAAAGAAACATGGCATTTTTCAAAGACGGGGAAAAACCTACAGACTAGATCTTCAAAAGACATTCCAACAGGAAAAATGGAGGAGGTACGTTCCTAGCGATTGTAAACATTGAAAGTTTTTGTCAATCCCCACTGAAAGTTGCATGTAATTTAGTGTTGTTTGTCAGTGTCAGTACCTCTGTGTAAAATACTACATACATGTAATATTGGTAGGAAGGGGGAGGGGTAAAATGAAAGCCATATCGCAAAAATGTCTGAAAGAATATTTTTAATGTACATGTATATATATATACTCTACAATTAATTTGAACATACAAAGCTTACGAAAAAAAATGCGTCTGTCATTGTATCAAAGGTGAAGAAATCCTGAAAAAATTATGATTATTGCAAACACTTTCAAAAGGTGCCGGAGGGGGGAGGGGCGATTCCTGGCCTGGATTTTCGAAAAAAAATCTTAAGTCCAAACTCAGACTTAAGTCTGAGATTTTACTCAAATTTCTGAGAAAAATCTGAGGAGTTGCGCTCTACCACCCCTTCTTCAAGTCCTCGTAACATTGAGGTTTTTAGCGACTGGTGGGTTTTACTCGCTTATTTCGGACACTTTTGCCTGTCTTTCCCCACCTTCCACATGCAGAGCAGTAAGAGACGTGTGCCGTGGTTTGTGCTGGGTGGCAAGACAATTCATCAATACGCCGACAGGTCCAAGAGTGGTACAAGTAAAACAAGAATTTTTTGCCATTGCAGGTAATTTAAACTTCCAACATCGACAAGTCAAGGGAAATAATTTTGCAACTAAGGTTATATCGTACCGCAAGTCTTTCGTATTGAACAACAAACGTACATACATACGTATTAGGAATGAAAACATTGCTTCACTTGTGATATATTATCGTGGTACAATGGATTATAAGTAAAAAGTTTGATTTGATTCTGACACATAAATAAAGCAGATATTTGCACGTTTATGTTAAGTTTATGAGTAAAATGTCCGGAGTTTACACATCGATAAATTCTTCAAAAAGAGTGTTTGATTCTTATAATTCCAATTAATTCACTTTATTAACAATTGCAAAAAATTGAATAGTTTCCCCGCATTATGTTATTTTTTTCAGGCGTGTATGAATGCAAGGTGAAGATAACGAACATTGATCAATCTCATAACTCCTACAAGCAATACAAAATAGATAGTTAGGCAAACACGGACCTCTGGACACACCAAAGGTGGGATCAGGTGCCTAGGAGGAGTAAGCATCCCCTGTTGACCGGTCACACCCGCCGTGAGCCCCATATCCTGATCAGGTAAACGGAGTTATCCGCAGTCAAAATCAGTGTGCCAAGAACGGCTTAACAATCGGTATGAAACACGTCAGACAGCATTTGACCCAATGCGAGGTTGTATTGACGAACTAGATCGTTATAACGACCATAGAATTTGCGAAATGCTGACTTCGCGTTTTCGGGTTTATTGATTCAGCTTTATTTTTGTCCAATCAAAACAATTGTAATAAATAACATTGGAATTATTTGTAAATACTAAATCAACTATGCCTAATATGCAAATGTGTGTGTTGAATATAGAAAATTTCCTGATATTAACAAATCCGAAATCGTTTACAAATTACATCGTCGTTTGAGGTCACTTTTCTCTCCTTGTTTAGTTCTGATATACACTGCTTATAACCTTACTTTACATACAAAAGTCATATTTTTTAATGTAAGCCTATATTTGGCATTAATTTCATTTATCTACTAACTGTTAAAGTCTTTATCCGCCCTCCCTGACATGATCGATTGTCTGCCAGTACGCGAACGTGCTATGAATCTTCTTAAATACATCGATGCTTTAATGGCCTACATTTTCGCAGTTACTCCCCTTACATCGGAAGTTGGGGGAGCGCTTACGATTGCGGTCCTAAGTTTCACATAAATAGCATTAACTAATAGTGTATAGTAAAGCTTACGTTACTAAATTCTATAGTATACCAGGTTTTAACAGGTTGTAATATATCTATGACAAAAACAAGGTTTAATTTCTTCGATTTGAAGGAGAAAACTTTTTAAAATATTCACTTCGTCAAATTGTAGGGTTGTTGAAGGGGGAAGGGAAGGGGTGTTATAGATGTATTGGACGTTTATTTCTGTTCAATTTATGCAATTAATACCGAGGATTTCAATAGTAATGTTTTAAAAACAACAGACACCTAGAATTAAAAGCACAATGAAAGCATGTGATACAATCAGGCACGTGGCATCGCTTATAGGGGGGTTGGGTTGATTTTATCAATAATGCCTAAAGATTTCTTGACAAGTAAATTTAAAAAAAGAAGAAGAAACAATCCAAAGCTCGAGAAGGAAGGCAGTAAGGGTTGATCTTTCAGTTTCATTCATAGGTTAAATTTTCCATTTCCACTATTCACGACAATGCTGGTTTTTTCTAAAGAGGGAGGGGGGGGGGGGCTATCCGGCTATATAGATCTATATCTGCACGTAAAAATACTGTTTACAAGCCTGATGATTGTTTTTGTGCTCATTTGAGTAATTGAAGTGCAAGAAGAGGTGTAAGTTGATGTACACAAAATCTAACTTTCAAAAGATTGAATCACACGCAAAAAAAAATAAATATTTTAACTAAAAGGTTACACTAGAGATACCAATTCAAGACAATTAAAATGCGTTATTTATTGGCACCTAGTGTACATTTAGCAACAAGTAGTTTTGTTCAGTGGGAAACGATAAATTGATAATGTACATGTATGCGTTGGTTTTACATGTGTTTTAGGCATATCGTATTGCATGGGTTTTTGTTGGGGGGCGGGTGAGTGTGTATTTTGGTTGTCGAAAATATTGATAAAAATTAGTAATGATGAAATGCTGATATACTAAGGACATCATGATTCTGATCTAAAGAAATCGAGGATCTGTCATCTATGGTTACACCACGTTTATAAATATTTAATCACTTCTATTTCAGCATCATGTCCTCTTAACTGTAGCTAATCATTAATTAAATAAATATAGGTTTCATAAGGCAAATCTAAAAATGAATTGATCGACCTGTGATTATTTCTCATACTATGATATCTTAGTATCTCATACTATAACAGCTTAGGTGAAGTACCACGATTTAGATATATGCATGGAATGAGGCCCGTGATGTTGAGGGTACACGTACATGTGCAGTATATTGCATAATTTTACAACGCTAGAAGTGTTGGCATTTTTGGTGATAGAAATATTTGTTACAATCAAAGCGCTCAAATTCTTAAACTGTTAGAGTGAATTAAATACCTGTTTCCATGAGGCTTTTTAGAGGAAAATCCACTTACCAATTACACGATATATACAATACTAGTATTCTATCTTGCCAAACCTGCCACCACACTCTCTGAAAGACTAAAAGGCCGTAATTTCTAAATGCTTCGGTAAACGAGCACTCACTACCTAATTGTAAGTCGTAAAAGCTTCTCGTATTCAAGACTTTTGGTTCGGGGAGCTGAAAAGCTCAGAAGTAATATTGCCATTAACTTGTTTGTTAATCATCATCTTCGGAGTATTGTTACTGTAACTGAGATGACAAATTGAAAAATCGAATATAGATTCTGAATTCTTTTTTTTTTTATTGGTAAAATTCTAAAATCAGTTAGATCTATCAGTATTTTATCAAAAACAACTTAGCGGGGATTCCCCTCAACAGAAATATATATGTACATCATCTGCGGGGGGATTGGTCGTTTATATAATACATGTTCAGGTAGAAAGTGTTTGAAATAGTATCACTGTTATCATACTCATAGTCTCTGAATCATGTAGAACAGTTTATAAGCCTAATAGAAAAAAATGTACTTTGATCAATTAATTATTTCTCCATACACTGGTGACACTGTACTTCGATTTCCCTTTCTATGTGAAGAAGCTGGACCATATTCTGCGAGTCCATGTAGTGAACATTCGTTATTGTCTCCATGAACAATACCTTGCAATTAACATGGGATTGCCATGAATACAGTTTATCTGAAGTGCGCAGGTGAGATAGTTTTCCCCGTGGACTGCTGACACTTAATGCTTGTTACAGACAGTGTTCCATCGATATATTGCCAACTTTTGTTCAAGACCAATTTGGGCAATAAAGTGGGGTGGCAATATGACGAATTCACCATTACTAACGATACGTAAACGTGAACAACAGTTGCAATATTATATTCAAATAAGTAATTAATATCACTTCTAGCCACCTGATTCCACCTCTGGTATTAATAGAATCCTTCATTAGTACGAGTGTGAGATAGGGAAATTCCACCGAGGGGACAAGATTCGCAGTCTTGGACGAGGCTTTGCCGAGTCCTAGACAGCGAATCTTGTTCCAGAGGTGGAATTTCCCTATCCCACACGAGTAAATAATGAAGGATTTTTTTCTCACATTTTAACTACAGTTTAGTGCATAAAATTAGGAGCTTTCAGAAAATTTTAGATTATCAAAATCCTCATTTGAACTTCGATGCAAAAACTAATTAGAAAGGCAGAAAGAGCATACCCGAAAATGGTTTACACTGTAAGTGTAAACTAAAAACCCCAAGGTTGTCCACCAGAAAGCTATACTACATTAAAATTTAAAGATAACAATGCAAAATATTTTTACTTCACTGTGTAACGTAAATCTTCACCGTGTAACGTAAATCATAGAAAATATATGACGTCACAATCAAATGACGTCGCAGCAGTGTGAGACAGAAAAATCTCACATGGCTGTCTCACATGGGTAAAGTCGATCTCACACTGGTGATAATGTGAGAAATACATGTATAAGGGTCCAGGTTTGCTCGACTCTCTATTTTGTATTCCTTAAAAGAGTTATGAGATGGATCACTGTGCGTTATCTTCATCTTTTCATTG
This sequence comes from Ostrea edulis, assembly GCF_947568905.1. Taxonomy (NCBI): domain Eukaryota; kingdom Metazoa; phylum Mollusca; class Bivalvia; order Ostreida; family Ostreidae; genus Ostrea; species Ostrea edulis. Next base: position 75,691,737 of record NC_079170.1, read on the forward strand.
CAGGTTTGTTCAATTCAGTCAATTCAAGCACAAAGCACAAACTTCTCAACTAAATCAATGTAAAGATTTTTTCATTCACTTAATGTTGCTTAAAACCTCACACACAAACGCACATCGACGTCATCTTTTTTGCAAAATCTTTATTTAATTCAACATTTTGCATAACAGAAATCTTATTAACTAGGTACAATAGAAAATGGTAAACTATTAGAAAAATGGTAAACTATTTTATACTAAAAATAGAATGGCCAACTATTTCATACTAAATTTTTTTTAAAATAACTAATCAATGGCGTACCGGCGTCGGTTATCGTTCCTTGATTTATAAATAGTTGGCGCTGTCACCGCATTGGTCCTATGGTGACGTTGTGTAAACAATATATGTAAAAGTTGTAACGCGCGTTTTAACTTGTTTAGTATGCCTGAGGCATACTGTATTGTACCTGAATGCAGAAACAAAGGTGACCACATTCTTCCTTCAAACAAGGATCGCAGGGATGCATGGATCCAAGCCATTCGGCGAGGGAAAACAAAGTATCAGAAGTGGGAAGAACCCCCTAGCAAGTTTGTTTACATCTGTCGTTCTCATTTCAAAGACGATAATTATGTCGGAGTTACTTATCACGGTTGGCATTTATTTACAAATAACATATTTTATATTCAGAGACATATGTAGTTAATTATATAAATACTACATGTAGCATTATCAGGTGTACGCAGAGAATACATGACAGCGGTCCAACACTAGGCTACTTTATATAGCTGCGTCCGGGCCCTGCTTGAGAACTCTTTGGGTTTATAAATATGATATGCTGCTGTGATTCCCGTATCCCCTTTAATTATTATATATACAGATAGGCTTAAAGAAATCAAATTTGCATACCTATACATCTTCCTGACCCTGCAGTTAGCCTATCTTTACTGAAAACGTACTACAAAAAAAAAAACAAAAAAAAAACGTCAGCTAGGCGTTGACGCACCACAAAACCTGTATATTCTTGCAGACAGTGCTTTATATATTACAAAAGACTTCACAAAAATATAAATTTTTACACCATCTTTTTGGTTATATTAAAAACAGTTTTCTTTCTCTTTTTTTTTAGATAAATAATGTAATTAACCTACCCCCCCCCCCATCCCTTCAGCATATTTAATAATAGAATTGCACAAAATGAAGAATATTGATTAATATGTTTTGAATATAAAATTAGTTTTAAAGTTTATAGATATTTTTAATTTTGTTCGAATATAAAAACAGAAATGAGTTTTTAAACAAATGGATAATTTACCCTTTTTCTGAATAAAAACAGGGTTGACTGCAGAGAGACGCGTGTTAAAGAAAACTGCAGTACCATCGCAGTTTACCTGGACAAAGGTAAATGGCTCGAGTATTCTAGAATTAGTACCAAAAAGTTTAATACCTGTTAAACCAATTAAAGGAATTCTTAGTGTTTTTAGTTCTAAAATTATCATCCTACACAAACAGGCCTCCACTGAAAACACCGAGAAGAGAAAATCGAGGTACACTGCAAGATCAGCTAAACGCCTGAAGTTTGATGTTTCAAGTGATATATGTGTAAATAACTTCGAGGATGCATCTGTTTCGGTGATTTTGGAGGATGAACTTCATTTGGAATGTCAGCAAGAAATAATAATATCTACACCAGAGGGCCAAGAGAACAGTGTTGTAACTGATGGTGGTGATTGTGACAAAACACAGGTGTCCATAGAAACTCAAACAACTAAACTACCCATGTTCAGCATAGAAAACTTTGACAATGATCCTGCTGGTGTACATTTTTACACTGGTTTAGAGGATATTAACAAATTTTATTTTGTTTTACACACTTTGGGTCCTGTAGCATATTGCCTAATTTACATGTATAACCAAGTTGTAAAGTTGGATGTTCCAAATCAATTTTTTCTTTCGCTGATGAAATACCACAAATTTTGAGCTATCGCGCATGTTTGGCATATCGGAGAAAGTAGTTCAAAATATCATAATTACGTGGATTAATTTCTTATGACATCAATGGCGACAAGTAAATATCTGGCCCATACAAGCACTAGTTTGCCATTTTACCCCGTCTGGATTTAAAAGGTCGTACCCTAAAACTAGAGTTATAATAAACGGGACAGAATGTCCCATCAAAAAACCAAAAAATCCGAAAGCACAACAGTTAACTTTTTCTTCTTATAAAAATCGTAACACGTCCAAAGTTCTTGTTGGTGCAACACCTGGTGGACTAGTTTCCTTTGTGTCAAGTACATATTGAGGTAGTGCAAGCGACAGACAGATTACTAAACGCAGCTCTTTGCTCCACAATTGTGATCCATATGATAGTATTATGGCTGATAAGGGATTTAATGTCAAAGACATTTTCGCACCAAGAAATATAACCATAAATGTCCCTACTTTTTTTAAGAAGAAAAACCGTCTCTGTGGCAAAACTGTTATGAATGACAGACGTATCTCAAGCAAACGTGTACATATAGAGAGAATTATTGGGTTGGCCAAGACTTACAAAATTTTGACAAAGCCCATGAATGTAACAGAGGCTAGCTTAAGTTCTGATATCATTTTTGTATGCTTTATGCTTTGCAATTTTAGGACTGGTATAGTTCCTCGGGATGCTTAATGATCCTATAGTTCGACATCTATATATACATATGCTTATGGAATATCAGGTAATTTTGGCATCGTGAATATTTGGCAAATTTGATGTCAAAAAAGTTTGAAATTTTGGTCTTTTATATTTTGGCGCATTTTTACCTAAAAATAAAAAAAAATAAAATTGACAACAAATGTGTTATTACAATGTCTTCTTTAGCATCATCCATCTTTTAAATATAATGTCGATAACATTACATTATTCTACAAACTGAATTATGTACAAAAATGTACCAGTATGTGAATACTGAATAGTAATGTACAGTGTATGTGAATAGTAGTACAACAGGTAAGGAGTTCCAAGGTAGTATACATACTTGGCAATTACATCTACCATATGGTACAAAGAATAAATTCCGTTCAATATAAGTCACGATAAAAATATCTTTCCAAAACAGCTGTTCTGAAGTACTGTGTATAGAATGCATGGAGTTTCTCCAACATTTGCGCAATAAAGCTATCATCTCTTTCAATGCGCACACATTTGATGTCCGATATGGTGTACACTACAAAATGACAAATACGTCGACCACTACAAAACATTTGTCCTTGAACTTGATAATAATAGTTGTGAGTCTTGTTGAGTTCAAGTCCACCTTCTCCCTCCGTAAGATATGGTACGGTTTTCACATTAATTTCTTCTTCTTTGCTGTAAATGAACATTTTACTTCGGGTAAAATGTCATCCGACACTATTCCATCAGGACTTGCTCCAATGAATGGCATGTTCTGTGGGACAAATATTCCGCATCTGGTCACACTACTATTTGTTGTTCTTTCATACATACTTACTGCTTTGTCTTCATTCTGTCGCCCATGTTCTGTAGCTTTTGAAATAAAATCTTTCTGATTGATCATTGAAAATGCAAGTTTCTCTCTATTGGTCTTTTCTGTCATTTTACACACTCGTCCAAAATTTGAAGACTGTATGCGCTTCCGTCTTTCATCCATCCAGATAGAATTAGCACCTTGACCTCGTGTTTTCAACTCAATACCTTCCGCTTGTTTTTGTGTAAGTGAAGTTAGTCCAAATACCTCCAAGAAATTGTCCTCTGGGGTCTTTTCAAAGTAGTCATGATCATGTGCCAAGGCCCTACCATTTGCTGGTTCAAAGATCTGAAATATTGGAGTTTGGGAAATACCTTTGAAATTTAAACAAACATTACGAAAATACTGCTGATATTCCTCAGGGTCAGTTCCTGGAGCTCCAACTGGGCGTGGATCAAAGTGAACAGAGTTTCTGTGGAAGGATCCCATGCTGACATTTTCCATTTTTACAGGCGAACCTGTGTGTTTCTTTACTTTGTGAAATGACTGAAGTTTTTCTGTGCATGTGTTTTCAACATTGACAAATTTGTTTTTAGAAAACATAACAAGTGCATACGGTACCGCACACACATGCTTGCAATGGGCCCCAGGTCCCATTCCGGCACCACACTCACATTGGCATTCTAAAATATCACTTTCACTTGATATGCTTATATCTATATTGTAGAACACACTCTCCTTCATTGCAGCCCTACACGCTGACCGAAAGTAAAAACACCGCATTTCCTCATCTAAAAACATTCTAATGTAGCATAGATATTGTTCATTGTACAGTTCAATGGGAACCTTGTCAAGCACTTTGTCAAAGCCAGATAAATATGAATGCACATGGTTAAGCTCTACTGACACGGTCTTGCAATCACTGTTTAAATCCTTGTATTTCAGTGGGTCAGGTAGCTGCATGTTGTACTCTGGAAAATCATCGCTACAGGCACCAAAGTTTTTATTGCGGTCATAAGCTTCTAATCTGGAAGGGAAAATATAAATTTAATAGACAATTTAAAGCAACTATTCTGTATCAGAATATGACTAATACCTGCCTCCGTAATTTTTTAAAAATAATTAAACGTTTTATAGATAGCTTGACTGTAAACATGTGAGCTGAGGCATGAGAGTCAATCATACTGTGTTTGTATAATTTTGTTTTGTTATATCACAAAACTGAATTCTCTAAAATACAGTCAAATGCACATGTGTACGAATATAATTATACATTGTACTACATGTAGCTCTTTATTTATTTTACAATAGTGCATGTGGATTCTTGTGCATCGAGAACAAGACTAATTGGCTATAAAAAAAATTTAATTTCACTGACTGTTTATTAGCTGGTATGTTGCAGTTTGACAAAAAAATTATGATTTGGATGTGCTAAAAGATAAAGCATTCAGATCCCACTCACATCAGCACAACACTGATTCATAATACATGTAATAATATCTAAGGTAGACTGCAATTTTTGACCAATTATGGATGCACAAGGGGCAAATATACATAGAACAGTTATGATTTAAGACATATACCAAAGACAGACATGCATAGCATACATGTATTTAACAAAGTTTTGATTATAATACAATTTAGATTGATTGGAGTTATTGGTAACAATGATTGGGGACTGAACAATATGACTAGATGTAGTGCATTTACATCACATGTACCATCGCTATATGTACATGTATAACAATAATGATTATATTTAAAAAGTTGATCATCAAAGTGCAAGGGACACTAGGGGATGGTGTTTGAGAATCTCTTAACCCAAGTTGTATTAAATAGGATTCTTATTGTTTCCAAAGCACGATTTTAATTTACAATAAAATGTATTATGTCAGTTGTGAGATACTAATATATGTAAAGGTGTGCAACAAATCATGTAAACAAACAAGGGGCTACCTGCTTCGAGACCGATTCTCGGGGTAAAAACCAACTTTATCGAAGGAATTTCTGCGAATATCTCATCAGGCTAATGTAATTCTAGTTGTGTCTTTCGTCTAAATCCCATGCCATCCGTTTTATTTGTCTTATTCTGCCATTTATCTCATCGAACCCGAGCTTTTCGGTGGGGAAATATTAGTATCTCACATGTGGTCATCTCAAAAGCTTACAGAAGGTAGAAGCATACTATTCTGAACGACTTATACCTTTTTGGTTTTGTATAAAATATTTTCATTCTAGAAGGGTGGGGTTATGTACATAAGATCTATACAAGCTATCCATATTTCAGGTGCCTGTGGTGGGTAGGGACTCACTGAGCGAGGCCCTTACATTTCACTACCCATTTTTTGGACTCAGAAATAAGTTAAACATTTTGTGACCATGCATTTAGTGGCTGTTTCACATTTTATCAAAAATTAACCTCTGGTTGGTCAATTTTAGGGGGAGTGTATACATCCCTTAAAGACTACCCAAAATACCATATGGTTTCTACATGGATCACTGGAGTGGATGTGGGTGGAGTTCATCTACGGTCATTGTTATTTAACTGAAATTTACATGACCAAGAAAGCAGGGTGTTGTATATAGTTTTGATACACACAGGACATGTCTCAGGGCCGTCTGCAGAGTTTCTGTGGTCAGAGTGATTGTATAATGGTTTTATTCCTAATGGTAGCTGACACACAGTCTACACCCACCCCCCTCTCTCTTCTAAATTATTGACATGTATATCGGATATTTTTGGCAAATAAATGTATTTTGGAATTAATATACATCATATATGCATGTAGACATGTTTTTTCCATTTACATATATTGTTATGTTTACACATGTGCGCCTACAACACACATGTCAAGTGAAACAATGTACCCCTTCTTGACGACACACATTTTATGTGTGTGTGTACGTGCGCCTATTTGTTTACTTCACTTGCACTGTTTACCTGACTCATAAGCCACCAAAATGTAGTTCTTTATTTGTATTTACCTTTCTATAAGTTCATTCTTGCGTCCAGACAACTTAGCGCCTCTATTTCTTAACTCTTTGCGCAATTCAGGCAATTTCATTTCGCCGTACATCTTTCTGCTCGCCATGACGTAGCAAAAGTGAAGGACCAATGCGGTGATAGCACCGTCTAGCGGAAAAGAGCCGATAACTCCACGCCGGTAAACCATTAATGTTGCTGGGGGCAAACTTGATTTTGGCCTGTATTTTCTCTATTCTGTCTATTTTATAATAATTCTCGTCATATCATCAATTAATCTATAAATGATTATAAAGTAGCAGTTTTTTTTAAACTGTTCAAAATAAGATGTTTATCATCGTAACCAGTTTTATGAATTTTTATGCTGTTTAACAAAAATCTGCGATTTTCTGAAGTTCTTACAGACATGAATTTGTATTTCTATAGGTCGGACATCTTTTAAAATGTGGAAACATATCCTTGGCACCAAATCCCACCTCTGATATGTTCTGTGGATCGTGTTTGCGCAACTCTTTATTTTTGCACTCCTTATAGGAATTATGAGAGTGATCATTGTTCGCTATCTTCACCTTTCATATATTTTCTTTGGTCATTGGTTAAATGAAACTATATTAAGTGGAAATGAATACAGGTGGGGTTTTATTTTCTCTCTTAATTTTAAACCATAATAATGCAAGATCATAAGAGGGTGGAGTTAGTTTCAGAATTATAAAAACGGTTTCCGCAGACTGTAACTTGACAAAAACCTCAACATCAAGTATCCTCAAGGTTTCCACATGTGTCATCTTTGTGAAACTAGTGTGTCTGTCCCGTGAGATCTGAGTATATTGCATCTTCTAAATTACCAAGAAAACATAAAGTACATATAAGCTATCAACTACTGATTTCCCCTTATAACATATCCTTGGACGAATTTGACTCCACTTTTTTGGCACACTGTTTTCCCTTCAATAGCTCTTAAACTTCATTGTTATTTCGGATTTCAAACATTTCGGTTGAGCATCACTGAAGAGACATTATTTGTCGAAATGCGCATCTGGTGCATCAAAATTGGTACAGTATAAGTTTTGCATACTGTCTCTGTTCTAATCGGTAGAATACGCATTTGAATTTTGCAAACATTGGGGGATTCATTGACAGATCATTTTCAGTACTATAATTTCTTTTGGTATGATGCATACATGTGTACATGACTTGGGAAGCTGTTCTACCTTTACCAATAATTCACTCTCAACAGCACAGAGTAATTTGACCTTAAATTCACCGTTTATAACGCAACAGTCAATTGTGCATCCTTTGACATATTTTAGAGTCAGAATTCCCCCAAAAAACAACAACATAATTTGGTGTGAATAAATATCTTATAAAGCACTCAGACACGACAGTGTTATCAACAATATTCAGCGGTCAATGTCCCGCCTATTTGTCAATGTCCCCTACTTGTCAATGTCCCGCCTTCACTGGCCAATGTCCCGCCTTCACCGGTCAATGTCCCGCCTACTTGTCAATGTCCCCTACTTGTCATGTCTGCTTCATACTTAGATATTTTATTGAAAGTATACATTAACGGCAAACTGACAACTCAACTGTATGACAACCGGGATGATTTCAGCTTCTCCATCGTCAACTTCCCACATTTATGTAGCAATATTCCATTATCACCTGCATATGGTGTTTATATATCTCAACTGATTCGAAAGCAAACGTATTGCAAATATAATATACCAAAATGAAATAGACACGGTGCACGAACTCTATGTATAGCCTAGATCGCAATATGCAGTACCCATTTTACGCATGGGTCCGATTTTTTTTTCTGGAGGATTTTGCAAAACATTTTGTGACATGCAAGGTGAAGATAACGAACAGTGATCAATCTCATAACTCCTACAAGCAATACAAAATACATAGTTGGACAAACACGGACCCCTGGACACACCAGAGGTGGGATCAGGTGCCTAGGAGGAGTAAGCATCCCCTGTTGACCGGTCACACCCGCCGTGAGCCCCATATCCTGATCAGGTAAACGAAGTTATCCGCAGTCAAAATCAGTGTGCCAAGAACGGCTTAACAATCGGTATGAAACACGTCAGACAGCATTTGACCCAATGCGAGGTTGTATTGACGAACTAGATCGTTATAACGACCATAGAATTTGCGAAATGCTGACTTCAATCGAGACTGTTGAAATCCCTGTACCATCAACTTGTTTGTCAGTAGCTTACCTCGATTTAAAAACTTACTATACCCAGAACAAGCTCTTGCATATCGAATCAGTTGAGATATATAAACACCATATGCAGGTGATAATGGAATATTGCTACATAAATGTGGGAAATTGACGATGGAGAAGCTGAAATCATCCCGTTTGTCATACAGTTGAGTTGTTAGTTTGCCGTTAATGTCTACTTTCAATAAAATATCTAAGTATGAAGCATACATACATAGGTGAGAAAGTTTCCATTATTTCTAGTCGAGACATACCATGTATGTGCTAAAAAATTCATAAGCAAATATCAAAATACTCACGTAGAAAATGTGGACCTTACCGTCAACAAGCGCAGTGAAAAACGCCATTTCGAGATTTTTACCGACGAAAGCTCGGTAACAGTAATGAATATGGTACACTAATTTTGTATCTATTTTGTGACTTTCTTTATTAAAAGGAACAGTTCTCTAATGTGCAACATGCAATTACTACATAATTTCTTGAAACAGTTTCACTTTGCAACCGGAAATAAGAAATTTTATTTCGTATTCCGATCCCATCGAAAGTTGTAGACTGGGAATGACGTGTTTTAATTCAATATACATGTAACATCAAACATTTTTTATATCACATTAGAAATCCAAAAATATACACATACACAATGTTGTAGAGTTATTTCTTGTAAATTTTCTATATCAATACAATGCATATCATAATTCAAATTGAATTATCTCCCTTAGACAGTGGTAAATAGATACGGTCATAATAAGAAAGATGATGACATACAAAGTGACATGACTCCAAAATCTATAGATGTTTTCCTCTTATTTTAAAGTATTTCTGTACAAAATTTGAAAACTGTACAATGAAAACTGTTTGAGTTATCGTGTCACAAAGAAAGTGTTCATAATAACAAAGATCATGCCATACAGACAAAGTGAAATGACCCCAAAATTTACAGGCTTCTTCCTCTTATTGTAAATTATTTCTATACAAAATTTGAAAACTGTACGATAAAAACTGTTTGAGTTATCGTGTCACAAGGAGAGTGTTGACGGACAGAAGGACGGACAATGTGATTACTATAGGGCTTCCCGCATTTCATGCGGGGCCCTAACAATGCATAAATGTGATATCTACATATGAGCAGAGACATATATGACCGCCTCTAATATAAGTGAAAATTTAGTAAGTTGGCCCGTCAGATTTTCGAATAATTGAACATATCCCTAAACGAATTAAATATAGGTTAAATTCCATAGATAAATGTAGACTGGTTAGTCCAGTTAGAAATAGATCAAATTTCTTAATGAAAGGTCATCTTTGATAGAATTTGTCCGTTTCATCAATTGGTTTAGGAGAGGCTATCACTAATAATTTGAAAATAGTGTAAAATATTTGGGAATATGGAGTTTAGAAATATTATATGTTTTGTGATATTTGAACTTATTTTTTTATCAATAATTAAACTCATCTTTTTTAAATGATTGAATATAATTACAAGTAATTAAGGATAAATTATGTTCAATAAAATACAACTTCATTTATATACATGTAATCTCGAGTTGGTTCAATCAAATAGTATCAAGTAAATTCGATATTGTATGAAATAATAGTATGAAAAATGTAACAAAAAATATGAGAAAAGCTTGCGTCTGTGTAAGTAGTATGCTATGATAGAATGCTTGCAGATATTCGTTATTGAATGAAAACAGCGTTGTTTTTGTTGTCCTTATAAGGCCTCCTTCCTCTGTGAAGCTGGTCAATCCATATGTTTAGTTATATTTTGAAAGTTTAGGGCAAATGACACATATTGTCTTGGGTGGGAATTCACAAGATACAATAGTGAAATTAAATGTACCACGGCCATTCTTATGTTTCTTTCTACTGGCGTGGATCTAGATTAATGTTGTATTTTTTCTCTGAATTCAGACTCCTAATCTTTGCCCATCGATATACATATTGTAATCAAATATTTTCTGTAGAATAAAATCCATACTGTTTATGGTTAGGTTGGTTAATTGTATACAGCTTAAAGTCAATCTCGATAATTTTTTCACTCATACGGAGACATCACCATTGTCGGTGAATGGCTGCAGATCGGTGCTTACGGTCTTTGAGCAGCGAGGGTTGTTTATCGTGCCATATCTGCTGTGATATAGGGCCTCACTTTTGCGATCTCATCCAAAGGACCGCCCCATTTAGTCGCCTCTTACGACGCGCAAGGGGCACAGAGGACCTATTCTTATCCGGATCCCCACGGAACTGTAGGAGAAGAAATGATATTTAGTAATTACGGTAAATCTCCCGGGGGATACCTCACAAGGAGGGGTTGTTTAATATAATTATGGCACTGGTAAATTCACAATATTATTTCAAAGTGGTTTGTTTCACCTGAATAAAAAAATTAATGTATTTCAAATATGAATACATCAATTCTGTTTATTTCATTTTTTCAGAGTAGGTTATACTTGATAACGATTTTGATGTCATGGATGATTCCTTTGATGAGAGATTATACACATGTACCATCGCCTACATCACGGATGAACAATGTCCTATATTCTTCTAACATAAAACTCCCGCCGGTAAGTGAGAAAGTTTCCCAGTTTACTTTCAGAAGGTCGATGGTTTTTTCCCAGGTACATTGTATCTGGGTTCTCTCTTCCACCAATAAAAACTGGGCGCCACCAGATAACTGAAAAAAATTGCTGAGTGTGGCGGAAAACATCAATCAATCAATCAATCTAACATAAAACCAAGCTAAAGACTGACACAAACACTTCCACAAGGTTTTAAAAGTTCAGAAAAGATACAGATAGGATACAACGATCACGAAAATCCACCTGAAGATGAAGTGGCATTAAGAAAAAATTAGCAAAATTTATCATCATTTCAGAAAAATAAATCTTCAGGATTAGTGGAAGAGGGAATTATTGTTCTGTCTGGTTTTTTAACAATTCCAAGAAAGGCTTCCTTTTTCCATCTCGCATCAAGACACAAGAATGTAAAACTTATACGGTACCAATTTTGATCAGTCGCAAAATACCTAGCTGAAAAGATTTCTAAAGTGAACAGGAAGATACTTACAAGGTTAATTTGTGTAATGTTTAACGTCTCACTCGAGAATTTTTTCCTCATGTGGAGACGTAACCAAGACCGGTGAAAGGCTTCAAATGTTGGCCTTTGTTCGGCGCTAACGTCCTTTGAGCAGTGAGGGTTCTTTAGCGTGCCACACCTACTGTGACACAGGATATCCGATTTTAAGGTCATCTCCGAGGACCCGTGACATTCACACCTGATGCCGAGTGTTTCGCAATGGAACTGTCACTACCTGTTTTAACGAATTAGGTCTGTCGCGGCCGTGATTCGAATCCCGGTCTTCCGCATTCGGGCCAAACGCCGTAACTGGCTTTCAGTTGAAACGAGCACTTTCAGAGAATTAAGCGATGGACACTTTCCGTTGAATTTCCAAAACAAAAATGGAGTCCTCGACGAATGAGTATCGAAAAAAGAAGCGGTAAGTTTTTTTTAACTCGACTTGCACGGAATATTAGCGGTATTACCCTACATTAGGGATCAGTTGCCTATGAGGAGTAAGCATGCCCTGTCGAATGGTCACACCCGCCGTTAGCCCTATATCTTGATCAGGTAAACGTTAATATTTCTTTTCAGTGTATTTTAAAATTTTGTTTTTCTTTCTTAAAGTGGTTGGTTGTATGTGGTTGAACGTCCCGCTTGAAAATCTTTTCCTCACTCACATGGAGAAGTCATATTGCTGATGAAGGGCTGCAAAATAGGCCTACATGTATGCTCGTTCATTTGATTTGAACATATTTTATTGTCTGGAAGTTATTACAAACGGATTGAGCACAAGTTCTTAAAACTTAGAATGCCCTCTCCTATATGGCAATTGATTACATCTTTGATAATGTATGCTCGATACTCACGGTCTTTGAGCAGGGAAGGATCTTTATCGTGTCATACCTGCTTTGACAAGGGGCCTCGGTTTTTGTGGTCTCATATGAAGGACCGCCCCATTTAATCTCCTCTTACGACCTAGAAGGGGCACTGAGAATATGGTATAACAAAACTCCCCAAAAGCCTTATAAGAGGGAAGATATTTACATCAGTTGATAGGTCATTGCAATTTACATTTATATTGGGAGAAGAGTTATTAAACATACATTCATAAACACATTTATTACTGTTCTTCAAGTATAAAAGTAAATTCAATAGCAATTGTGTGACTCAGACCTGATATATATTTAAAATCAGTATAACGGGTATTTTTTAAAGTAATATATTTCGAATACTAGAGACCGGTTGCGGTAGCTCATTGGTAGAACGTTCGCTTCCTAATCGGAAAGTCATGAGTTCGAGCCCCGCTCGTTAACATTATATATACTGATAGCTCGTTCGCTGTATGAATCACGGGTCTTTCGGTGATAACCTTACACACGGAGATCTTGTTTCGTGACAGCCGTTGACACGTTAAAGAACCCTCACTACTACAGCCTTGAGTGCTTAACATAGGTCTAAATGCTACACGTACTGCTGGTAACGTCGTATTTTATTAAAACCATACGTTTTTTAAAATGTGTCGGATCAAAAAAGATAAAAAGCCAATAAGAAATTTATAGATGCACTGAAAAGGAAACCACACTCTTATCAAGAAACATAAATTACCTGTGACATATCAAACGAAATAAAAATTATGTTGTATCCTTTCAAGGCTCTTCATGAATAAGCTTCAGTATACATCCAAGAACTAGATCAAGTCTACCATCCCTAGTGCACACTTCGTTCTGCAGACTCGTTATCCCTTTTAAAGCCATGCGCCCGTACTAAACTGTATGGCGAAAGGCGGTTTGCAGTTTCTTCCATAACTCTGTGGAACAACTTTCCGCTGGATCATTAGCTGTTTTTAAAACCAAACTTAAAACATATATTTTTAAAACTTGAATTTAATCTGTGATTCGGTATTTACCGATACCACTTTAGAGTAATTGTCTTAATTAGATAACGCGCTATATAAATGTACAATGATAAATAACATATTGTAAGCTACCCAAGATAGGGGTTCCTTGTATATAACTTCTGAATCCTCAACATATCCACTCAATGTTAGGATAATCCCGAAACCTTTCAGTCTTAATCTGTATTTATTATGATGAATGAACTTAACAAGGCACAATATAAATCCCTTCATGTGGTGAACGCTTTGCACTACGACAGGCTTTATGTAAGTGCTGATTTTTCAGAAATACAAGTTTTGGTTGTCCAGTGCGGTAGGATATTTCTAAGTTTTTACTATGATTATTACCTGTACGAAAAACGACAAATATTAATAATCTACATCGTTAACAGCATCATTAATTCAATAATATGATAGCGTATCAATGTAAAACTTATAGCTACCAATTTTGATGCACCAGATGCACATTTCGACAAATAATGTCTCTTCAGTGATGCTCAACCGAAATGTTTGAAATCCGAAATAACTATGAAGTTTTAGAGCTAAATATAGCCAAAAACAGCGTGCCAAAAAAAGTGGAGCCAAATTCGTCCAAGGATAAGAGCTATGCACGAGGGAGATAATCCTTAATTTTGAAATGAATTTCAGATGCAAATAATGAATGCTGGTCAGGTCAGGCTTTATCTGCTACTGGTATCCTGTAACCCAGTACTACCTGTAACCCAGTACTACCTGTAACCCAGTACTACCTGTAGCCCAGTACTACCTGTAACCCAGTACTACCTGTAGCCTAGTACTACCTGTAACCCAGTACTACCTGTAGCCCAGTACTACCTGTAACCCAGTACTACGGCAACTAAATTGGCATCCCCACCAATTCTCTTAAAGGCATTGGTGTTGAGGGTGGCTAGACACCCTGATAGAATGAAAACAAGATCTGTCAAAGGGCACCGGCTCAGGGGAGCCAATGCCGGCCATCTAACACCCCTGCTACCTTGTGGTCACCCATTTATGGGAAAGGCTTCAGGAGTAATCCTTGCAGGAAAATCCGGAGTCCGTAAGGTGGTATGCTGCTGAACTTCAGCACACATTCAGCAACTCCTGCGACGCTGCTGCTGCCACACTGTAGTGGACTCTGCCTTTCCTTTGGATCACAGTAGCAGAGTGGAGAGTGGGGGACCTGCTGCACGGACAACAACCTGCCCTCCATATCACAATGTCCGGACTTAAATAAAAGGTGAAGATAACGAACAGTGATCAATCTCATAACTCCTACAAGCAATACAAAATAGATAGTCGGGCAAATACGGACCCCTGGACACACCAGAGGTGGGATCAGGTGCCTAGGAGGAGTAAGCATCCCCTGTCGACCGGTCACGCCCGCCGTGAGCCCTATATCCTAATCAGGTAAACAGAGTTATCCGTAGTCAAAATCAGTGTGCTAAGAACAGACACATCATCAGATAGTGGACAGAGGGTCACTATCCATTATCAACCATAACCGAAGGAGGCCTGCTGAAATAACAAACACTAATTTCAATTGTCGATCATTTTATTCTAATCCATTGTTTATCGGGAGTGTTAAAGTGTTAGGTTTTCAGACTTCTGCAATATACCCACAGGGGATCATTAAAGGTTTATTATAAATTCTGTATCTACATTAATCAAGATAATATGAATTGATATATGCACACAAATCTTGTGGGTATCTTTCCTAAAAGTTGCACGTTCAAGAGGAATAGTTTCACGTATGAGCAAATGAAGATGATTTAAATGCATATATTTCAATTATTCAATTTTATCATTTTCATTAAAACAATGTAGTGGTATTGCATTAAAATGAAAATCAACAAGAAAGTCTATATCTAAATGGATATTATCTCATGCTCATATGATATGTATTTATGTGATGTAATTCGCATAAGGCAAAATCCTTTTAAATTTACATACATTTTTTTTTTTATTTGTATAAATAAAAAAGACAAAATAAATAAATCATAAAAAAGACAAAGTTTTTAATATGCCGGCGTACGATAAGTTCCCATTGTCCCTCTGCCCTTGCTGTTGTATTGTGATTAAACAATAATTCCTTTCGCAACATATATTCAATTTCCTACTCGATGAGACTGCATTTAGTTATATAATCATGACATTTTCTGATAGATTTCCTCACTTTTTCTCTTGATTTATCTTTAAACCACATATCTCGTCATTTTTCGTCCTGAATTATATTTGTGCGGGATTGATTAAAATAGTTATGCTTAGACGTGTACATGCGTGTAAGTACAAGGATCAGCATTTTCAGTTTTAAAGATTGAGTCCCCGTTTGGACAAGATGATCTACTAAAATATGTGAAAATTGATTACTGTGAAGTTAAATGTATGCGCCCGGTTGCGTTGTGAAAAGCATAAAGCTTAAAATCCAGAAAATCAATATATTCTACTCAAATTGATGATAAGGAATCGTTTGGAAAGGGATATTTGGAGTCTGTTGTTGCATAGAATAAAAAATAAAGTCCTAAAGTTGATCACCTGAAATCCAAATCCCTGACACTGAGCACGTGGGTGTATTCGCGTGTTTTGAAACATACACAGAGTGAAATTTAAAGTGAAAGCCACATGGGAAGAAATCCCGTCTTTAGATATAGCATGTTGGTTTGTTATTGATTGCAACGGGTCCCCAGCGCTGTATAAGCATAAAAGAGTATACGTTAAAACGTATCTCCATTGCGACAAAGACAGAAGGAGAGTCCACAACTATCCTCTCAGGATTAGCACACAGTAGCAGGTAAGCTGACAGCTACACGGCTTCTTATGTTTGTCAATCTCTACAACTGATAGAAATTGTTACCGAACTTTTTGGACAGAAAGTGTGTAAACTTCACTTTTCCATTCGTTCCAAATCTATATATGTAACTTCCTCCAGGACTATATAGTATGGGGAAACAGATATCCAGCACTTGCTAGCATGCATTGTATAGGTGACGTGGATACGCTATTCTAGGTAGACTAAGCACTTATTGCTTCCGATTTCCTAATTGAAATGCACGTACATGAAAGCGAATTATATAAAACTTTTTTTCTTAGGAATTGTGATTGGATCAAATCAATCCCGCAACATGATGCATAATGGTTATATACACTCGCATAAGTAATGTCTGTCTTACTGTTGGGATCAGAGCAACACGTTTCTGTGATCATCATTAAACGGGTATTACATAAACAGATATACTCCTTTCGTGATCGTGTAATGTATGTCTAATTTTATCATATGTTATGTTCTGTTGTTTGATATCGTTATAAATTGTAAACATTTCCTCCTGAATGCTTTGCGGCTATGGAACAATGCGCTCGACGTCTATTCTAACCGCCGGGAATTCCGACAAAAATGAAAATAGATATAGAAAATAAATTTTATTTTTACGCTAGACGCCGGCACACTTTTCATGAAGGGCTGAAAAGCATGCGGGCGTGAAGCGTTAAAAAGCATATGGGCGTGAAGCATTAAAAAGCATGTGGGCGTGAAGCGTTAAATTTTATACTCTCCTGTATCGTCAAAATGAAATTTATCTATGAAACATACACATGGTTCTTTGGTGAATAGAAAGTAGACAATTTTTTGAAAACGTGAACAAAAATATTTCAATAGAAATTTCACATTTTTCGTGTATGTCCCTCCGTTTCCATTTGTTATATATGCTAGTATTATATATAGTGAACTTTTGACTGTTGATGTGGAAGTAATCGATCAATGTATTAGGAAGAAAGGACCCGTTTGCAAATATGGCATATTACCCGATAGGCTGCACAATGTGTGCATTAGTGGGGTAGGGTGTAGGAAAATGCAAATATTCTATGAGGTGATTTTTTAAAACTTCCTGTTCGATTTCATATAAATTACAGGAAAGTTTGTTTTCTAAGAAAGGTTCTTATTTTAATTTCCTGTATAAAGTTACTAAAATCCCTATCTTTTTATTTCAATCCCCATAAATTGTTGATATACTATAAGAATATTTTTGTTCCTTTTGGGTTTCTTTTCTCAAAGAGTTTGACTTACCAGTAATGGGAAAGTTACATGTACTGCTGACACCCTGTGAATGGGACTGCGAGGGAATTGTGTCGAATTTGTCGTTGTTGGGATTTCACAGATTTTCGTGCATCCGCGAACGCGTGTCATTTGTTTAATGAAGTAATTAACACGTTTCCATGCGTAACACCCCTATTCCTTGGCCTCGCAGGAAAAGCATTCTATGTAGACATCTTATACAGTTGTCATATGAGAGATCAACATCTAGAGACATGAAAATTAAAATAATAAAAATAACTTTTGTCATAGGTTGCAACACTCTCATCCTTTTCATGAAGGAAAATTAAACTTTAGAAATATATTAATTGCATGCTAATTGAATGGTTCATTTAAGCATTTCATATGCATGGGTTATCATTTTACCATTGAAAGAGTGATACAACTTTCAATTATTTTGTGAATTTTTTGTGGTGGTGTGATTTCGGAAAAATAAAAACAAAGATGATCTGTTTGCAAATAAGATATACTAAATTTTGCTGTGATTTGATACGTGATGTGAATATCTAATAACACATGCAACGCAGACTATTTTTTAGATAAACAAAATATTTATGAAAATGTTATTTATTGATATTTGTTTTAAATCTACGGCTAAAATCTTCAAGAATGTGTTAGTGTGAAAACAACAGCATATTAAGCATAATATGTTCCGCATGATTTTTAAAAGATATTGAAATAAAATGCTCAAATTTCAGAAATATTACTTTTTTTTATTGGGAACAAATTATACGTTAACGAGTCATTAAATTGAAATATAAACTTATTTTGTAGCCGTCAATTTTTTTTCCCAGCCGCCAGAAATTCATATGGCGACCGCCAGAGATATGTTTCTAACTTGCATCAACCTGTTTCCGTGATTTACCATATGAAAATGAAATTCCTGTCAGCAACACAAATGCTCCTGATGCATTAAAGTTCGTATATTCAGACTGATGCTGAATAACACCTATCATAATCCCTAATGAGGTTTGCAACAGCATTCAACCACAAATAATGCAATTTATATTTTCTGGTATGGTGCATAATGTAATGGGTGATATAATTATACCATAAATGGGCATAGGATTTTGCTCTAACGAAGAATCTAGTCTGCCATTAGTGACCATAATGTCATTACTTGTTGGTAAATTTCCTTGCAAGTGATACTGTGCGGTACATTGTAAGAAATAGCAACATGATATCCAGTTTAGTTCGTTATGGCGACGTGTTGGGTTTTAAATTTCATTAGTAGGGTTGGCAAAATACATGTAAATTAGTTTATTCATCAATTTTTTTTTAAAACGCAGAAGTGCAAACATACACACTTAACGAAGGTATTTATTAAATTGTTTGGGGCTTCGGGTTTTTTGTTTTTTTTTAATGCTTTTTTTTTTTTAAATTAATTTATCATTCACAATGCGAAGATCGCAACGCCCACTTGATAACGACGTAGACAAGGAAGTTTGATGGGAATTACGTCACTAAGTTATAATGCAGGTTATCAAAGGTATTACGTTTTGATATAGTAGGTTGGCAGGAAAGAGAATCGCATGAAAACTGTCTCCATAATAATATCGATGTCTGAGCGAGTTTTATCATATTTCTTATTTGTAGGCGGGATCAACTAACACCCGACGCGGTCCGTATTATCACAAACGTCAATAGCAGCTCTATTATATATATTCTTTATTGCTCAAGACATATGTCTTATCACATCAATTTCATAAATACATGTACATAAAAATGACATTGTATGGCAGTGTACTAATTCAAGCAAGCAACGGAGAATGACTTAAACAAGGTTTTCTCGCAACTTAAGTGCAAGACATAAATATTTCCCTAAATTACAAAGTTCGTGTACATTATGAACACTTAATAATTGTACAAATTTGAAAACAGATGAATGATTAGGGATTCTACACTTTTCATAATACTTTGTTACATCCAAAAAAAAATGAAACAACAGTCAAAACAGGAAATCAACAGTAATAAAATATATGGAGTTTTCCAACAGGGATGTGCACACACAATGAGTTTTTCTCCTTCACCTTTTTAATGGTCTCTGTTGAATGCCATTCTATCTTTTTATTGTGATCTGACGTTTCATTGTTTCCGCCTCTGATTGGGTAGATGTAAAACTTATACGGTACCAATCTAATATGAAAATAATATCTGTTTGTCATTACATAGGGAAGAATTACTACTTTCCAATACATGTACATCTTATCCGATTTTTAACATTGACAACGTCTTCCTGACATTAACGAAGATTAAGGTTCCTAAACCTAAAACGAAATACATCGTCATGATCTTTTAAAACTGGCATGAGAATGCCCTAAAAAGAGATAGTTAGCGTATTTTTCCTGCACATCAGAACCTCGTGCAGATGTGGGCTTTCTGAATGACTAATGAAGACATTGCTTACGTGGAAAACAGTGTGCGGGATTCTCATTAATTTGTTTATGGCTTTTTCGCGGAAGAAGGTAAAACAGTCTCATTATTAATCCACGTTTTAGATATAATCATTTTCCACTTTGTGTCAGATTTACTTTCAAATGTGTTGTTTGCAGGTAGACGTTTTGAGAAATATTCAATGCTTTTAATCTTTGTGAAAATATGATAGAAAAACCAGGTTGCCATGGGCATAGTGTGCACATTCCAGATCAAGACTTATATTGTCAAAACATGAGAGAGAGAGAGTCACAGTCAGAGAGAGAGAGAGAGATTATCATGACATTGATATAAGAAAACTGTACATGTTCACTTCATATATAACGTAGGTTGTATCATGGCTGTGGTGTTTTTCCTTTAATAAAAAGTGTACAATAACTGGAGATACACCACTGGGCGGAACCATCATTTGCATATTTTTGAAAACTGTGCCGTGTAAATAAAGTAATGAACACCGCCTGACAGTGACAATTTCAACTCATGGTGAAGTTCAAATTATAATTCACTAGATCTAGGCTCGCGGCCGTGTCGATATCCATTTTATCATCTCCCAGTTTAATTTCACGAAATGTGTGATCCTCACATGCTTGTGAGAAAATACTCATGATCATCATTGAATAAATACTGTACCCCCAAATCGTGTAAATCGCCAATGTTCATAGTGGAGGTGCTCTGATCAGACACATTCTGAACATCCGCTCTCACCAACTATCGGGTGATGAGTGCGCGATGGGCATGGATTGCGGGAAGAGGAAAATACCCACGCGATCACAAAAACTTTACTTTTCATTGGGGTAATTAAACAAAACCATGCAATAACCACTGGTCACATGACAGATATTATATTTCTGATTGGTCATGATACAAGTTATTGAATATTTATTTCAGTGTATCTTGATTTATTTGGACGAAGGGCGGAGACTCGTGCTTCGCACTCGTCAACGCCCTTCGTCCAAATAAATCAAGATGCACCGAAATAAATATACAATAAATATTACTTTAGAGGCCTTTCCGCATATAAGGTTGATGTTTTCAAGACTTTCATATTTCTGGTAAAAGAGACTTGCTTGTCTAACACAGGAACAATATGGCAATACTTTGATGTTTGTTACCTGAAACCTAAAAAAAAAAAAAAAAAAAAGAAAGAAGAGGGCCGCTCACCTGAGTTACCTGGGTCCATATTTGAAGATTTTCCTTACATATTCGCATGTAAATCTTTGATCCCTATTGTGGCCCCAACGTACCCCCGGGGTATGATTTTTACAATTTTGAATCTGTATTATGTCAGAAAGCTTTCATGTAAAGATAACTTTTCTGACCAAGTGGTTCTTGAGAAGAAGATTTTTAAATACATGTATTCCCCAGATATATCTGTATTTTAATACTTGGACCCCCTGTAGTGGTCCCACTCTACCCCCGGGGCATGATTTTCATAAACTTGAATCTGCACTATGTCAGAAAGCTTTCATATCAATTTCAGCTCTTTTGGCTCATTGCTTCTTGAGAAGAATATTTTTAAATATCCTCATCCTATTTTTATGCCCCCCTTTGAAAAAGAGGGGGCATATTGTTTTGCAACTGTCGGTCGGTCTGTAGACCATGTGTTGTCCGCTCAATATCTTTCGACCCGTTTGCTTGATAACAAGCAAACTTAGTACAGGGGTTGCCCCTGGAGAGTAGATGATCCTTATTGATTTTCAGGTCACATGGTCAAAGGTCAAGGTCAAACTGCTGGTCTTTACCTCATGTGGTAGACCATGTGTTGTCCACTCAATAACTTTTGACCCCTATGCATGATAACTACCAAACTTGGTACAAGGGTTGCCCTTGGAGAGTAGATGATCCCTATTGACCTTCAGGTCACATGGTCAAAGGTCAAGGTCAAACATCTGGTATTAAGCCCATGTGTTGTCCGCTCAATATATTTTGACCCCTTTGCTTGATAATAGCCAACATTGATACAGAGGCTTTCCTTAGAGAGTAGATGATCCCTATGGATTTTTAGGTCACGTGGTCAAAGGTCAAGGTCAAACTGCTGGTCTTAACCCCATGTGGTAGACCATGAGTTGTCCGTTCAATATCTTGAGAACCATTCACTTGATTGTAATGATATTTCATATGTATGTTGGTTATAAAAAGAAGAGGACCCCTATTGTTTTTCAGGTCAAAAGGTCAAGGGTCAATCTACTCTGGACATAGGAATATACTGTCCGCTCAATATCTTGAGAACCTTTTGCTTGACAGACATCAAACTTGGTACACTAGTACATCATCAAGAGAAGATGACACCTATTGATTTTGAGGTCACATGGTCAAAGGGCAAGGGTCAAACTGGAAATAGGAATATATTGACCACTGAATGTCTCAAGAATCCTTTGCTTGACAGACATCAAACTTGGTACATTGGTATATCTTTAGAAAAAGATGACCCCTATTGATTTTGAGGTCACATGGTCAAAGGTCAAGGGTCAAACTGGACATAGGAATATACTGTCTGGTCAATATCTTGAGAACCCTTTGCTTGACAGACATCGAACTTGGTACACTGGTACATCTTCAGGAGAAGATGACTACTAATGAATTTGAGGTCACATGGTCAAAGGTCAAACTGGACATAGGAATATACTGCCCGGTCAATATCTTGAGAACCCTTTGCTTGACAGACTTCAAACTTGGTACACTGGTACATCATCAGGAGAAGATGACTACTAATTAATTTGAGGTCACATGGTCAAAGGTCAAGGGTAAAACTGGACATAGGAATACACTGTCCCTTCAATATCTTGAGAACCCTTTGCTTGACAGACATCAAACTTGGTACACTGGTACATCTTCAGGAGTTGATGACCCCTATTGATTTTAGGTCACATGGTCAATCCACTCTTGACATAGGAAGATATTGTCTGCTCAATATTTTTGAATTGATGATACTACTCTCAATTAAATGATGTGTGTGTGTATAACCCTTTTTAATTTTGCACCATGAGGGGCATATATGTTTTACAAACATCTCTTGTTGTGGTTATCTCCCCTTTGAAGGGGATATGACCCTTCACTTGTACAAACGTGAATCCCATTCACCAAAGGATGTTTTCTTCCAAGTTTGGTTGAAATTGGCCCAGTAGTTCTGGATATGATGAAAATGTGAAAAGTTTACGACGACGCCAATAACGTCGACGGAGAAACTTCGATCAGAAAATCTCACTTCGGCTCAGGTGAGCTAAAACGAAGTTCCCATACATGTATGAAGAGAAACTCTTACATGTAAGTTAAACAATATACAATCACACAACAAAAAAGAATATCATAAATCAAAACATAAACTGAACATATTCTTCAGGAAAATAATGAAATGAATTTGGAAAACGAATTCTGACAACTTTACTACTTCCTCTGCTAAACTGTCTTACATGTGTACAAAAGAATATGAATACAATCATATTAGTAAATGTTATTTAATTATTTCTTTTATTCAATATCAGAAATTGTGCCGTGGGAATTTTTCAGACAAATGGAAACAAAACTTTCGTTTCATTGATCTGTCTATAACTATCCTGACACGAACTATCACACAGAATGCGTGACAAGGTGACGTACTGGTAATCACAAGTTAGCAATTATAGATTTTCCATTCTTACTTTAGCACGAGACGCGATCTATGTCGTTTAATCTTATTCTCTGGCCCATTTGTTTAAAGAATCCGATGTCATTAATCTTAACTAATAAATTTATTTGCAGTGTAAATCGATTGTGGTGAATCGCGCTGTAAACGACGGATAACAATGCAGTGTATAGTGACTAATTGGCCTGAAGCTTGGGCATCACTTGACCATCCACTTCATGTGGTAGAGAACCGGTAGGTCGTCAGTTCAACCCCCTCGCGTGCTATGGCCGCGTCAAACCTAAGACGTTAAAATAGGTAGTGATTGCTCCTTCGCCAAATGCTTGGCATTTAAAAGCGAAAAACACGGGTTTTTTTCTTCCGGATATGACCTTCAAAACGGAGGTCCCGTGTCGCGCCAGGCGTTGGTACGTTAAAGAGTCCTCACTGCTACGTCCCTGAGCGCTAAGCTTAGATCTAAAGATTCCTCACTGCTACGTCCCTGAGCGCTAAGCTTAGATCTGCATCTGTGGTACTTCACGTGCAACTGGTGATGTCTTGATATGAGTGAAAAAATTGTAGACGGGACAGAAACATCTCATGTTCCAGTGAAGTTGTGGGAATGGGGTGAGGTTAAGATATCAAGGAATTGATTATGTATGCAACGAAATGTCTTGATACACAGAATGTAAACAGTAATTTGTAAATGATACTTGGTGTTAGCAATTGAATGCAGTACCTCAGGTAGGTGTTGGTCATTTGATTCTAGGTAATGAGAGTAGACTGAAGTGTACGCTGTAGGCGAGATATATAAACAAGAAGTACTGCGTAATGTCTAGATGGCAACGTTGCAGGTGCGCGTTTGTACTGTAAGGTTATACTACTACTCGAGCGTAGGATCGGGTGGTTCAATATGGAAACCAGTTAATTTAATTATCTGTGTGTGTTTGATAACTTAGAGCATATGGTCTTGTATTACTCTAGTGTTGGTAATGAAATGAATGCCATGAGTAAAGGTTTTAACGAGCAGCATCCCATACCCATGCATTTAGTTTGATTTCGAATACATTAAAAAAAATTTAGAAGTATGATTATTTCGTATCGGATGAAGAAAGTGAGATAGTATGCAGTTTTTATTTATGTTTTGATTTAGCGTATTTGGTGACGAGATCAATGCAGAATATAATGATTGTAACTGTACTATACCTGACTAATAAATTCGATATATACAATAATCAAAATTACATTATTTTACAAATATTTTGTTTACAAATTTTAATGATAGACTTTTCCTCCTGAACGCGCTGTGGTTGTAAAGAATGTGCGTATGGTTAGGGAATTATATATGTTACTTACCTCTATTTCACCAGCTGGGAATTCCGGAAGATATGAGAGTAGGATGGAAATGGAAATGTGAAGATTACGAACAGCAACCAATCTTATAATTCCTATAAAGAATAAACTATTAACAGAAGGACAAACACTGATCCCTGGATACACTCTATATCAAATAATGATACTATTGCTGTTCCTATTCAAATATTATGAAAGCTAAATTGATGTTTTATTTGAAATGTGAATACAATGTACCGCACGTGATGATGAAATGTCTGCCCATTATTCCTCAATTGAGTCCAAAAGTGTGAGCTTCAAGTTAATTTTATGTAAAGCTTTATTGGAGGGATTCTATATTTCAACTTTTGAACATCATAGAAAATTTATAAGTCCCTTACGTTTGTGGGGAATTTGAAATTTGTACTGATTACGACCTCATTAAACCAAGATATGCATGTAGTATATCAACCCACGAATCGATGTTTTGTTTGTTTTAACTGTACTCAGTATTGAATATATTTTCATTACTATTAATAAATGGTTGGTTTGTTGAAAATTAAATAGGATGACGTAAAGAATTCATGGCAGTTTAAATCAAACATCTGAAAAATGTAATGGACGCATAATGATACCAAAGAATACCGAAACAGGGGGAATGGTCTTTACTATTATAAACATATAGTCACATCCGGTCATATATAAAATGCGGTATTAATTATCTTAAAGTAATTCCACCCTCCTGTGATGTCATACATGTAATATTTTACAAAAATCTGATTTATTTAGATTTATGCATGATAGGAACATAAATTTTGTTGGAGTCTTTTCTGATAGTTATTGTAAAAAATCTTGTTAAAAATAAACTACTTTAAAAGTCTAAATTATAGATGAATAATCAACGATCAGTTTCAAAATATTGAAACCAAGGGCAATAACTTTTTATTGATTTCTTTATCAAGTCTATTACGCTATAGATTTCCTGTATTTTTTACAGACATTTTGTATACTTTTGTGAAGAAACAGTTTTATGAAATTGTTATAAATGCTATTATATCGTCATAACCAGTTTTTATGATATTTTAATAACTCTGTTTAAGGAAAATTGCAATTTTCTGACGGTGATATGTATGTCTGACATCTTAAAAAGTGTAATAACCTACATATTTTATTTGATCATTTGTTAGTTTTAACTCTAATGAATGGAAATAAATACACTTTTTAAACTTGTATCAGATAAAACTGCGAGTATGGAGTTACCTTAACGCGAATAGATGTTGCTAGTGCAAGATTTGAAACACCAACATCTACATTCGACCTTTATTTTTTGAAATTTACTAATTATAGTGTTGTGATATTATGAATTTTAAAAAAGAAGAAAACTCTTTTTTGCTCAAATTTATTCAAATGTTTTACATTTAACAAAATGTTCTTGGCGTGTCACATTTTCCTAAAAAATTCCAGAGGATATCCATTTTTGGATTACGTGTTTTAAAATGCATCAATGACTTCCATTTTGATTTTGAAAATACAGAGGTTACATAACTGCAACGCTTCATGCCGGTACAGAACTTCATTAAAGGTATGACTGCGTGAAGATTGCAGTTGATATCTATATGCACTTTCAAAACTGAAATCTATTCCATGTGTTTAAATTCTATTTTCATTTCTGTTGGAATTTCCACCTATTAAAATGTACGTACTCTATTAACCAATATTAATACGCGGATTGTTTACAACTGCAGCGCATTCATATGAAAATGGTTATCATTATAATTTGTAAAGATATCAAAAGCAAAAACATTGGAAATCTAAATACTGAGATACATGTAGTTTGATTTGGTCGTTACTAATATATACTTTTTAAACCCGGATAGCTTGGTTTGGCCATTTTAAATCAAATGCATGGTGGGGAACATGTGTGTTTCATATTTTGAATATATATATAAAATTTTAGTAATGTATGTTTTGCAGCTCAAACATTTTAACTAAGGACAGTCCAATTATTTTAGTCAATCAAATATTTCGCGAATTAGTATGACGTCATAATAAGGATTTGAAGGGAAAGGCAACCATAACCACATTGTTGCTTTTATGAATAAATCATTATTTACTGATATCGTAAATGACAGTCTTTAACAACAAAACCCCTTGCCTAATGATTAAATCAATATCAATATATCATATATTTCAAATCACCCGCCACAAAGAGAGCGGCCATTGAAGTTTAATTTATGACGGCACGCCGTCTGTTCCGGTTTATTTCAGCAGCAACACTGTAAACACGACAAGTCACAGACAGTTAAGTTTGGAGCTGTATAAATTTGAGTCCGTTCTTTCACAAGAAGAAATTTGGAAAAGATGTTCAGTCGAGTCGCAGACCAGGTAGACGGTACACGTTTCTTCATACAAATGTCTCTAACTTCAACTTGTCATTACGCAAATGATGGATCCACAGAAGAAATAGTTATTTCTTTTCAGATGACTTGGTTGGGTCAGGAATTTCCAAAAAATAATTCCACATCTCCACTACGCATTAGTGCAATTAACAGCTTGACAGGAAGACATCAACCAATTCGTAAAATCTACCGCATGCACATATTTGATGATCTTAGAATCTCATCAAAATCGGAACAGACGGTGTGACGTTAAAATTATTTATTTTTGTGGTCTTGAATGCAAAGGAGTTCCACATCATGGTATCCTGTATAGATGGCGGAAATTTCAATTTTTAACGTTTTCAAAATTAGTACTGAAGCTTATTTAGTTCGTATATCAACAAAATAGTATCAACACTTTTTATCATATAAACAATTCTATCATGTACATGGGTTTTTTTGGGGGGGGGGGGGGGGTTGTTTTCCACTTTGAACTAAACATAATACAAAATGACTGCAAATACTGAATTAGATTTACAATTTTAAACTGATGTCCGTGAACTCTATCGTTTTCTTATCTGTCGTTTATATTTAGGTCAATATAAGAATACAAGTCCTGACGAGTGTTATCTTTAAAGTCATTTCACGTGTCTTCAGATCAAAAACGCATCATGCAAATTGGCTACATATTTTAAAAACAACATAACATGTATTAGCACTAATCCCTAGATTAGAGAAAATGTACATTAAGCATAATTATGATCATTAGATTAAATATTTGTCGCATGCATGATTTTTGCTGTGCGTTTTCATCTTATAAATGAATGCCAGCGCATTGCTGCTTTGCATTCGTCTATTGGTAACGTAGATTATAACAATTTTTGTTTTTTAGATTAATGTGTTTTGATATGAAACTGGAACAGATGATATGTACCGATTACCGGTAGTGCAGATGATATGTACCGATTACCGGTAAACCGTGCAGATGATATGTACCGATTACCGGTAAACCGTGCAGATGATATGTACCGATTACCGGTAAACCGTGCAGATGATATGTACCGATTACCGGTAAACAGATGATATGTACCGATTACTGGTAAACCGTTTTACTGGAACAGTGCAGATGATATGTACCGATTACCGGTAAACCGTTTTACGCGCAATCAGTTAATTACCGTGGTAGAGGCAATTATCGCTCATCGCGTACATTAGCAGACTCCGGCCTCATCACCGAAGGCATTTCTATGGTACATCAATCAACCATTCAAATAAAGTTATAAAACAGGAACATCACCAATAATAGTCATAATGATAATAATAATAATTAAAACGATGAAATAAAGAAGGAAAATCCAATGTCCATCACGAATCGTGCGGTAATGGTATCAAATGATGCACTCTAAAAGATTCTACAAATTAATATGTTTTCTATTTCTGTACATATACAGTGAGTATACTTTATGAAAAAATCTCATTATAATAAAAAAAAAATTCATATACGATTTGCGCATCTAAATATATATGACCGTCAATTTGTAACACATTGTTTATAATAAGCATTTGTATGAATCACATTTATCTTCACCTTTCATTTAAAACACAGAGCTATCAGTCCATCGTAAACTTCCCATATTCATGAAGCATATTCCATTATCACCTGCATATAGTGTTTATCTCTTAACTGATTCGATACGCAAGAACTTGTTCTGCGTATGATCAGTTTTTAAATCGAGGCAAGCTACTGACAACAAAATTGATGGTGCAGGGGGTTTCAACAGTATCATTTAGAGTCAGCGTTTCGCAACTTCTATGGTCGTTATAACAATCTATTTTGCCAATACAACCTATCACTGGGTCATATGCTGTCTGACTTGTTTTGTACCGAATTTTAGGCCGTTCTTGGTACACTGATTTTGACTTTACCTGAACAAGATATAGGGCTTACGGCGGGTATAACCGGTCGACGGGTGATGCTTATTCATCCTAGGCACCTGACCCCACCTCTGGTATATCCAAGGGTCCGTGTTTGTCCAGTTCTCTATTTTGTATTGGTTATAGGAGTTTTGAGATTTATCACTTCTCTATCTTCACCTTTCATGATATGATATAAAACTATTTCATTGATGATGATTAGCATCTATATCGTAGTTTTCCGAATTGTCGTTGTGCTGGATGTACAACTATAGTTACCGTGTCTTTATGCGTTTTGATACGACATTGCTCTATACATCCGGGCAAGTTCAAGGATACCTAGTATTTGTCATTTCAAATTAAAGCTTCAAAGTCCATTGCGTGGTTGTGTATGTACCTGTACTGTTGAAATTTCGTATCTAGAATACCATGGATATGTCAAAGTGAGTTGGGAGTCACAACTACATATGTATATTTTCTTTATGTAGTTAAAAACTAAATATCTCAAACCCTTGGATTTCTCAAAGTTTCTTCACAATCAAGTTCGAGATAACTAGGTTTGACCGTATTATCATTACAATCCCCGGATTTCTTCTCTTGTATCTAGACATTGTGATGTATATATTTACTACCGATTTCTATCGGTAGATTATAACTGCCAGATAGAAATTGCTTTCTCTCACACTAAAGTTAATGTCTATAGTTATCCGTGACGAAATGATAAATTGAGATCGTGACTCTGGACTGACGTGAAGAATGTGAATACTTTACGATATATTACATACATTTATATCAACACGGTTGTTTTTTAACCTCTAATATTATTTTATTTATAGATCCAATTTATCACCATTTACTGCAAAAACACAACTTTTGATAGTCCATGATGACTATCAAAATTTTGAAATAAGAAAAACAATATATGAGGAAGCAAAAATTCTGGCTAATGAAATAACACATTTTAAGTGAACATGTCATTTATTATCATGATCAAACAAATGACGTAATAAACCAAGTTCAAACAAATTGACGGAATAGACCAAAATATACAAAATTATTTGACTGTAACAACTTAATACAAACAACCGTTCACTAATGACCAAGTTTGCAAATGAGCAAATGAACATATAAATTACACAAATTGATCCCAGCCAATATACATCTAAAAACACTAATAATATCAAAAAGGTGGCTCACAAAAAAGACAAGGCCGGGCCATTATGCAAAAGGATACATACATCATAGAAATAATGCATCTAGTTAAGGGTAACATAGACATTTTTTACCCCTCCAGAAACCATTGTCAATCTCAGCTACGCCTCGGTTGACAATGGTTTTGCCGGGGTGAAAATTTTCAATGTTACCCTCAATTACATGCAATATTTGTTTTATTACACTGAATGTTATATAAACAGCAAAGCAGAAAAACTTACGTCTGTTGAAATTTGATCAATCACTGTCATGCGGTATTTCGTACATTGATGCGAGTATTCGCGTTTATTACAAACTTCCAAACGACGTCGTCTAACAATATACGGTGAACCGTACGAACATAAATTTTACGCATGTGATCATTTTTATAATATCACCCGTTGTCAAGTACTGTTACCCGTTGCTAGATACTATCACCCTGGCACGCGTGCTCTCTGTTCTCAGAGGGTAACAAATTTTTTTTCCAAATGCTTCTCGCCCAATCAGATTAGAGTATTTTAAATGAAAGTATACTGTTAAGATGATACTACATATGTATGCTAATTAAGCATAAAAATCATGAAATTAACCATTAAAAAGGGGAGGGGGGATTGTGGAAGTGAATAACAAAATTCTGCTTATTTTCGAACAAATGACGAAAGCTTCAAGTGACCGTATAACTGCTTTCCTATTGGCTAATAATTGAGGGACACTGATAGAAAAATATGTAACACAATGATATTGAGGTACTTGAAAGAAATATTAATTAATGTATAAAATTCAGAATATAAAACAAATCAATGTTCCATTCAATATTTATTTAATATATTCCGCAATTTTGAAATAGAGATACCCATATATGAGCAAAACCTCTGGCATTCCGTAACTCAGTTTTTGTTACTGGATAACCATTGAAGTGTCTAATGCAATTACACTTTTGAAGTGAACATGCAATTTATTATCATGATCAAACAAATGACGTAATAAACAACAATGTGACGTAATATACAAAATTAATTAGTTAGGACAACTTATTACAAACAAACGTTTACTAATGACTATGTTTGCAAATGAGCAAATTAACATGTCACAACTTGCTCCCAGCCAATATACATCTAAAAAACACTAATAACATAAAAATGTGGCCACAAAAAGGTCACAAAGCAATGAGACATGCGAACAAGTTGCTGCAACATGTGATTGTAAGGCAATTTGCATTGTGTATTGTCAAAAGTTTAAAACCAATGGTAGTTAACTTAATCATGTATTAGACATATGATATATTACGTATTGGAAACAGGAATGACCCCCAAGTACTCACATATGCGTTACTGAT
Organism: Ostrea edulis; assembly: GCF_947568905.1. Classification (NCBI taxonomy): domain Eukaryota; kingdom Metazoa; phylum Mollusca; class Bivalvia; order Ostreida; family Ostreidae; genus Ostrea; species Ostrea edulis. The sequence goes on from NC_079170.1 coordinate 75,723,614, forward strand.
AAATAGTGAAAGCGAGCTCCTTTCTAGAGAGCTCGATGAACAGTTCTATATACAGCACGTAGTAAGATTGCACTTTTCGTATATTTTCATCCTCATCCAATCAATAGTAAATGCTGTTTTTGTTTGAATGATTAATCTTAGAATAAAAACGACATAGTTTTACAATGTACAGGCATCATGAAATGCGAATAACAGGAAATCAGAATTTCCTCCAATTAACTTGTATCTATTCCATCGATTTCGCGATGTTTCCGTTATTAAACTTCTGTCGTTTTCCACTCTTTGACATAATCAATTCAAAGTGCGACATTTTTATCACAATGTTCGGTAAGAACCTTATGTATATATACGCAAAACACGCGATGTATTTAGCGTGCCGCAGAAATGAAACAGATATGGGGTTAATAACGTATACTTCTTGCAAAATGCCTGGAAATAAACGCCTATAAATCGCTGCTTTAAATAATCTCAGAAGTTCACAGATATACCAATCTGCACAAAGCTGAAATGATGGATTTCATTTATATTATCCCTGAATTAGGTGGGTTTTTTAACTTTTGGTCTATACAATCAACATTGATATAATCTTTCTGAAACAGGTTACGTGTATATGAATGTGGCGTAAGCATATCATGTAAAATAACATGACTTTAACGCTGTACGCATTTGCATAGTGCGTCTTTAAAATACACTACTGCTAATAAAATGATCTAAATACATTTGTGGAAGACTCAATACAGGGATGAAAAACTATCAAATAACTGTTTTATACACTTGTTATATTATACATGGTATAACGATTTACTTGTAAGAATCTATTGGAATGCACTAGAGTATAAAAAGTATATATGGACCATAATTTTTATGCCCCCCTTTGAAAAAGAGGGGGCATATTGTTTTGCACCTGTCGGTCGGTCGGTCTGTCGGTCGGTCGGTCTGTAGACCATGTGTTGTCCGCTCAATATCTTGAGAACCATTCACTTGATGATAATGATATTTCATATGTGGGTTAGTTATGAGTAGAAGAGGATCCCTATTGTTTTTCAGGTCAAAAGGTCAAAGGTCAAGGGTCAATCTACTCTGGACATAGGAATATAATGTCCGCTCAATATCTTGAGAACCCTTTGCTTGAAAGACATCAAACTTGGCACACTGGTACATCCTAAAGAGTAGATGACCCCTATTGATTTTGAGGTCATATGGTCAAAGGTCAAGGGTCAAACTGGGAATAGGAATATACTGACCATTCAATGTCTAGAGAACCCTTTGCTTGACAGACATCAAACTTGGTACGCCAGTACATCTTCAGACGAAGATGACCCCCATTGATTTTGAGGTCACATGGTCAAAGGTCAAGGGTCAAACTGGACATAGGAATATACTGTCCGTCAAATATCTCAAAAACCCTTTGCTTGACAGACATCAAACTTGATACACTGGTACATCTTCAAGAGAAGATAACCCCTATTGATTTTGAGGTCACATGGTCAAAGGTCAAGGGTCAAACTTGACATGGGAATATACTGTCTGCTCAGTATCTTGAGAACCCTTTTCTTGACAGACATCAAACTTGGTACACTGATACGACTTCAGGAGAAGACGACCACTATTGATTTTGAGGTCACATGGTCAAAGGTCAAGGGTCACACTAAACAGGAATATACTGTCCGTTTAATATTTTGAGAACCCTTCGCTTGACAGACATCAAACTTGGTACACTGGTACATCTTCAGGAGAAAATTACCCCTATTTATTTTGAGGTCACATGTTTAAAGGTCAAGGGTCAAACTGGACATAGGAATATACTATCCGTTCAATATCTTGAGAACCCTTTGCTTGACAGACATCAAACGTGGTATACTGGTACGTCTTCAGGAGAAGACGACCCCTATTGATTTTCAGATCACATGGTCAAAGGTCAAGGGTCAAACTGGACATTGGAATATACTGTCTGCTCCATATCTTGAGAACCCTTTGCTTGACAGACATTAAACTTGGTACACTGGTACATCTTCAGGAGAAGATGACACCTGTTGATTTTGAGGTTGCGTGGTCAAAGGTCAAGGGTTAAACTGTACATAGGAATATACTGTCCGCTTAATATCTTGAGAACCCTTTGCTTGACAGACATCAAACTTGGTACACTGGTACATCTTCAGGAGATGATGACTACTAATTATTTTAAGGTCACATGGTCAAAAGTCAAGGGTCAAATTGGACATAGGAATATACTGTCCGTTCAATATCTTGAGAACCCTTTGCTTGACAGATATCAAACTTGGTACACTGGGACATCTTCAGGAGTTGATGACCCCTATTGATTTTTAGGTCACATGGTCAATCCACTCTTGACATAGGAAGATATTGTCTGCTCAATATTTTGAATTGATGATACTACTCTCAATTAAATGATGTGTGTGTATATAATCCTTTTTAATTTTCCACCATGGGGGGCATATGTGTTTTACAAACATCTCTTGTTTTTTTTTTTAAAAAGTAGAATTTGCAATAGATATTAATTGCGAAAGATCACCATGGTTGCAGTGAATACTTCTTAAATTTAACAACAAGTGATGCACACCACCTGAAGTTATACCCTCAACGGCGACTTTGAAAACGGCACAAAAATTTAGATTTATCATACATGAATATAGTCAATTAATACATTAATTCATAATCCGAATATTTATTTCACTTTGAAATTTGAAATACGTCAAAGTTGAGTGAAATCTCTAAACATATGTTACGTACATGTAGACTGCACCCTTAATGCATCAAACATCTCACGAAATACATTGAAAACAATTTCTCGTGACATTTACATAACCGTGAGTTTTCTGTTGTTACTCACTGTTTCGTATTCTTCAATGCAAATTTCTTGTACTGGTTCAGTGTTGAGAACATTTGTTTCGTATCCTGGAGGTTATGGATTCGAATCCCTCATATACCGTGGCTGAATTAAACCTAAGGCATAAAATAACAAACGTACAAATGATCTAGTACACCCTGAACATTATGCATAAAGGGACGTCTGTGGAACTTCACCGAAAGCTGATGTACATGACGCCCGACTGGATATCAAAGAATGTTAGATCCACAAGGGGGCGATATCAAAGAATATTACATCCACAAGGGGCTGACATCAAAGAATGTTAGAACAAGGGGCGATATCAAAGAATGTTAGACTATTGAATTGGTTAACCCCTCATATGGCAGTTTCAGGTTCTTTATGTACATATATTGTTGTTTTGTTTTTTTTCGTAAAAATAACAACCTTTTTTGCTATAACATGTTAATGAATTTTGTTATAGAACAGATGTATATATTATGTCTGTGTGTTTATATAAGTATGAGTATGTATATATGTTTGTGTTTGTATATGTAGATATCTATATGCATAAATTTATATATACATGAATGTATATGTATGCCTATGCCTATATACATCTAATCCAGGGGGCCCCTGGCACCCTAGGTAAAGATTATAAGGGGGTCTCTGGAGACTTTACCCCGAAATATTAATGTATTTTGAAATTAAAGACTGATATAGAAAAAGAAGAATGTTAGATCCACAAGGGGCCGATATCAAAGAATGTTACATCCACAAGGGGCTGACATCAAAGAATGTTAGATCCACAAGAGGCCGATATCAAAGAATGTGAGAACAAGGGGGAGATATCAAAGAATGTTAGATCCGCAAGAGGCTGACATCAAAGAATGTTAGATCCACAAGGGGCCGATATCAAAGAATGTTAGATCCACAAGGGGCCGATATCAAAGATTGTTAGATCCACAAGGGGGCAATATCATAGACTGTTAGAATAAGGGCGCAATATCATAGACTGTTAGAACAATGGGGCAATATCATAGACTGTTAGAACCACAAGGGGTCGATATCACATACTGTTAAAACAAGGGGGCAATATCATAGACTATTAGAACCACAAGGGGCCAACATAATACAATATTAGAACCACAAGGGGCAGATATCATAAAATGCTACAACCACAAGGGGCTGACATCATACAATGTTATAACCACAATGGGTCGATATCATAGAATTTTAGAATCACAAGGGGTTATATCAAAGAATGTTAGTACCACAAGGGCTCGATATCATACAATGTTTGATTTGACATAATCCCATTTCTAACTGGGGTCCAACAAGAAACTAGACAACTCGCACACAGTGTATGTAAACCAATTTTGTACAAAATTGCGACACGTTTGTTTCAATGATGCTTCATGGCTTTTCTTAAACAAGATCGATTAAATTCATAAATATATTTCCCTTTAATAACGACATTAAATTTTGATACATGAGGAATGGTGCTTTCCGTAGACTGTATGGTGAGATCAATGTCTGCTAGCAATCATACAATTCAATTGTATCCTATCACAGTTTTATTATCTGGTATAAAGACATTCATGTAGATGATGTTAAAGAATTCCATTCAGCATCAAAGAGGGCGCCGTCCAGCCTAATCTAGATACCAAGCTTCATATCCTTATCAACAAGTGATGGGGTTATTCTTCTATATTTGGCAATATCTATGGAAAATAGTTTCATCAACAATGTGGGCCTTTCTAATTTCCAGTCATTTGAAGTTTGGAGATGTTCAATATATTTCCCAGATAATCTGATATACTGCTGATCAATGCAGAACTACCAGATCCTGATTTATCCTATTTCTAATAAGAAATTGATCTGTGTTACGATTCATGTAAAGAAAACACATAGTCACAAAGAAGTGTATAGATCTTAATCTGGTGTATAAAGCGGATAATACCGTGTCTTGTGGGATGGATTTGTAAACAGAGTACTTAATTTAAAAAAGGTGCGTCCTTCTTTACTAGAGAAATCGTTGACTTGACCGGAATTATCATACAATTACTGACCATTTTGAGGTCAATACCGATCGTAACAATGTTTTATCCACAATGGAGAATTCCAGTACCGTATTGTTTTCATTTAATAATAAAATAATTTGAAATATTAGAAATTTATGTTAGTGCCTACAAAATAACACATCGTTATGGCGACACATACACTGGGAGTAATATTAGTCGAAAGGGATTACAGGCTTCTGTTTTTGTTCATTATATGAGGAGGTAAGTTTGCCTAGCTGCTTCATTTTCAAATGATATCAAATTAAATGTTGACGAGTGATATCTATATACGGAGATAAGACGGATTGGTCCTAAATTGTTTAACGTACTTATGTAATATTCATGCATCAAGCCCAAAGGAAAAATTGAGATGAAACCCCTTGGATTTTGGGACCAAAAATTCAACAACAAAACGGGCCTGATATATATGTACTACTGCATGATATGGTCTTTAAATGTTCATTCTGTTAATTAAAACTTGACATGTGCTAAAAGCCCAAAAAGGGCCTACAAATGACCGTCTGAAAAACAAAATCGAAACTCTGTACCACAAGTTCAGACGTCGATTAAAAAACCTAAAACCGCTACAGGCACTATGGCTGAAATTATTTGCCCACAAATAAAATGCAAACCGTTTATACATAATGATTCCTTTCCGCTATATTTCGAAACAGCAAAAAATTAGTACAGTATATATATATTTGCGCATCTGATGATAATTACACAATACTTGTATTTTCCGAAAGTCCGGCGAAGTTATTGGAGATGCAAAGATCAAGGGGGGGGGGGGGTATTGTACATGTATGTTTGAAGTTTTAAAACGAAAAATGATAAAACAATTAAATTAAAGGTCTAAATGTTTGGTTACCTCTGACCTATTTGAACTGAGTCCTCAACATAACCACCTTTGCTAGTTTCGTTTTTCCAACGACCATGCCGTTTCCAGCATATGTCGTTCACACGATCTGAAGCATTAGAAACTGCTATAGCACCCCCAGAACGCATGGATTGTTAGCCTAAATTCAAAACACCACGAACAAATTCAACTTAGAAACCATTCTTTTTCAGGCATCAGTGCAACTTAGTTTTTTGTAAATTAATTTGCATGAAAGGCGAAGATAACGAACAGTAATCAATCTCATTACTCATGTAAGCAATACAAAATAAAAAGTTGGGCAAATACGGCCCCCTGGATATAGCAAAGGTGGTATTGGGTGCCTAAGAGGAGTACTGAGCGTCCCCTGTCGATCTGTCACACCCACCGTGAATCCTATATCTTGACCATTAACGGAGTTATCCGTAGTCAAATTAAAAAAAACGATCTAACACAGTTGTGAACTAAATCTGATCACAATCCAACAAATGTCTGTTAATTGTTACATATTAAAAGAACTAGAAAAGCTATTGTTGAACCTAGTGTCATCCCAATGTCAATATTGTTCAGTTTTTGCGAACATGCAAAGAAATGCAGGCATGAAGGTTCATCATTTCATAACAAGGAATTTAATTCATCGTATCGTAAGAAACCAGAAAATCAGATCAAAACCATACACACGTCTCTTTCTTATAACAACTCATTGGTCCCTGAACATTTTACACAATTTGACTAACATTCACGTGGCTACAGGATGCTATTGTTGGCCTCTGCGGACACGCTATTCTTGTGAATGTTTTGACGAAAGCGTTTTCAGTTGAATCTTTGACTCCATTGAGATTATTTGTCCACTAAATAGAACAAAAACCTAGACTGACACTAGAATGCGTAGCACCAGAATCCAATCACTGTGTGATGCGTAATGCTACATGAACCGGATGCACTGAAATAGAATCATGACCCTGTGTGTGCTTGGACTGCCCCCAGATTCCGGTCCCCTTACATCACGACTTGCTGGTGCTGTCACTTTTAAAACGTAACAGGTAATGTTCTATTCTGTCCGAGAAGCCAGGTAATAACGTTCCATCTATGATTACGATATCCTTCTCCTTGGCCTGAATTGTTCAATCGTGTAACAACATACAAATTAATATTCTATTTGAATTGCCCATTTTCTTAGATTGCTATTAGGTCGAACTTTTTTTTTATTTCTTCTCTGCTTGTGAGTTACACTTACCTATGGAATATTCGTGAAACTTTACAAAGTATTTAAAACCAAAACAGTCACACATATAAGACCAGAACAGGGAGATTTCCATTCTTGTATTACCATAGTTGCCTGAAGATTTTTTCTTACGTTTTTTAATTGTCTGAAGTACATGTATTAATGACTAAAGTATTTCTAATGGTGAGAAAGTTTCCCAGTTTACTTTCGGAAGGTCGGTGGTCTCTTCCCAGGTACACTGTATCTCGGTTCTCTCTTCCACCAATACAAATTGGGCGCCACCATATAACTGAAAAAATTGTCGAGTATGACGAAAAACATCAATCAATCAATCAATCAATTTCTAATGGTCAACCACAATTTTAGTGTCGGTAGTTCAGTTACAAGTGAGATACAACACTCACAACTCTTTGTTATGTAAACAAGGCTGTCGTGTATTTATTCAAATTAATTGTGTTCCAAATTAACTTGTAAATTGAAAAAAAAAATGTTTTAAATGAAAGTTTTATTACTATATTCAACCTATGTAAACAAAAACATGACACGAGCCTTGTTTACATAACAAAGAATTGTGAGCTCTGTATCTCCCATGTACCTCGACAACTGACATTCAAATTTTTTGCTGACCATTAGAAATACCTTATTTAAGCATTCTAAACATTAAAAATGGAAAAGTAAAATTTGAAAACGTGTCCATACCCCTTTATTAAAGTTTTAAGGCGGTACTAACCAGTTGCCAAATGACCATGCCTGCTATCTGCATCACTGCTTTCTTTGCACCAATATTTTCACGTTCAATATTGTACTTACTTCCGAACCTATCAAGGTATGCGGTCCCAAACACCCACTACTGCATCTCCCAATCAGGTTTTCTACTTAATCAATGAGTCACTGCATTTCTGGCCTTCGAATCCACTCTGGTTTCAAGGAAATGTTAAGTGTCTCGCATCTACGTCATTAAAGTCAACTTTATTGCTTCCTATTTTCAGAATGGTCTTTTAAAATTACATTTTTGTTATCATTAAACACGTGAATGGTATTCTCTTTTGTTATTTTTACATTCAGACAAATAACTCTGTTCACAGCATCCAGTTCCCTCCATGTGGAACTATGTACCGCTTCATCTGCGTCCTGTCATGCATGACCAATTCTAAGTACAAGGACCATCCGCTTAAGCCAACATCTGAGGCACCGTGCGTTAAACATTTTGATGTCTGCAATTTTTTCTCAGTCAACTTACTAAATCTGTGATCAATCCTATTGAATTTCGCAAACGTTTTTACCTATAGCTGACTTCATTTTCAGTCTCTTCTGTAATATTCAAGCAATGATTTATTATTTTTTGAAAGACGTAGTCTCATAACTGCAACGGTGTGTGCAAACAAATTGAGTAACGTGTGTTTGCGTGTTACGAAAATTTGTTTGCACACACTGTTGCAATTATGAGACTAGTTCTTTCAAAAAATAATAATCCATTGGTTATATTTACATTTTTGAAACCTTTTTAATGTATGCATTTTTCATTTACCCGTCTAATTCTTTGGGTAAGTAGCGATTAACGGAACATCCATGGAAAGCAAAATGTGATGTCATAATGTAAAAGAAAACGCAATGCTGAAAGAAATCAATTGTCCTAATCTTGAATTGATTTTCAATTAAATATCATAAACATCAACTTATTAACAAACTTTACAATCTGAGCTGGGTTTAAACAGTGCAAAACTTTTCAAACATATTCAATTGTGAACAGCGTATGTAAAGTCACTATAGGTGCTAGTCTGCAATGTTGTAACTTCACGAAAATTGAATGTACAATTACCGAAAGAAGAATAGTTGAAAGCTCTTAGATTATGGAGTGTAATCGTGTTAAAAAATCCAAGCATGTAAACTTGTTAATCGAAACATGCAACCGTGTTAATTTCTCATTTTCAGCTATGTATGTGTGTAACTCAGGGGGTGTACGTTATTTTTCTCAGAAATGTATACCTCAGTGCTGTACTCCTCATTTGTGTCATCGTTTGATTTCTTATCTTACATTTCTCTTTATAAAAATGTATCATTGTTTCTTAAGTTATACGCGTTCATCCCTACAGTATTTCCGTTTGTAGACTTAGTATTTACATAGCTGGTACAGCATCTTACACATTACAAGTCAACAAATGTCAAGTTTACATGTTTGTCGAATTTCGATATGACCATACATGGAAAGACAACGGAAATCCACGATTACTACCGGGAACCAAAAGAATTCCCCACCTTTAGGGCTAGGCTATTGCACATGCGCAAAAATTGACACCGCTTGTGCATCTCGAATTTGTATAGTTTTTATATAAAAATGACTCATCGACGTGTGTCACAGTATCAACGGCATGCATTACACACAGAAACTGGGTACATGTACTGACTAAAACCCGGTCTCGGTCTTCGGTCCCGGTCCCAGATTTTTTTATTCGATAAAAACAGAATACATCAGAATATTTTGGCCCCAATTTCCCGTTAATTTAGATATGACATATCATGCCTGCATTCTGATAGTTGATTGATAATATTATTGTCGTCTTTCGTAAAATAATATGTGAAAACTCCAGGACCGGTGGGACCGAGAAGTAAAAACGGTGCTAAAAGCCGGTCCCGGTCTCGATATTTTTTATTTTTCTAAATAGCCGCTTTAATCTACTTTTTTATTAAAAGAAGATAAGAGTGTTATATTCAATGACATTCCTTTGTATGCACATGTATGTTTCTGATTTATTGTATGTTTGTGTTTTATTCCAGTTTTCCTTTTTATGTCAAAATCAAACTCAACTACGTGATTTTTTTTTCTCCCAAATGAACGCGTTACATTACATTTTCATAAAAAGATAAGGATGTAGAAGAGAAATAATATATATGTACTTATCCTGGTGTATTTGTTTGTAATTTACTGTTGGATGTGGTTTTTACAAAATTAATTTTTCTTCTTTTTCTTATTTAGGTCAAACACCTGACCACACGATTGATAAAATTTTCAAATTCAATGTTGGTGTATTCCGAACCGGGTCTTTGTATATGTACATGTATACGCGGGTTACTGTTCTCTCTCTCTCTCTCTCTCTCTCTCTCTCTCTCTCTCTCTCTCATTTACGAGTGTATCGTGAGAATCGCATTAATTTGTTAAATTATGATGTTATATTAGTTGTTTTTAATCAGGGAAGAAAGGCCTCTATGTAAATATTAGAATACAAAATAGAGTGCACATGCAAAATATGAGTCCAGAATGTACGATGTATGAAGTACTTTAAAAAATTATGTTCATTAGTGAAATGGAAAAAAACCAAAACAAATATTGTCCTTAAATGTTATTATAATTATTGAAACATGATGAATAATTGTTGTGGAAAGCGAAACAAAATTAATGTGCACTCTTGTCAACAACAACCCGCCCCCCTTTCCAGAAAGATTCTGAATTATTCACCTTTCAAATTTGACCTACTTTTGAAAATCTTTAACCTTAGCCATAACTTTTAAATGGTTAGTAAAAATACACGAGGGTATAAAATGCTTCACGCAGGCATATTTTCCTTGAAGCGCTAACAGTAGGCCTATTTGTATTTTCAAAACCGAGACCGGATTTTAGTCCTGTATCCAGAAAATGATCTGATTTACACATATAACGAACAACACTCGGTAGGTTACGAAGAATGAATTTACATATAACCTCTGTAAATAAATTATCATTAATCATTTATTTCTCATTGTTGCATAAGTGTAAATGTGTTTTTATTTCTGCGCTCAAGTGTGACAGACCACGTGTGTGTGTTTATAACTGAACACTGGACTTCCCTATACTTGTTTAATATGTTTCTTTACACATAAGCGCTTGATTACACGAGTTACCTCCGCTGCGGTAATTGGCACGTTAAGTTGACCTAGATGTATCAATTGTTGGGAGGATAAAGGTCATCAGTTGGTTACGTTTCACCTAAGTACGTACAATCTCGCGAGAATACCGCTTGTGTAGCACATTGATTTTCTTTCGGTTCTTGGTAGTAATCGTGGATTTCCGTTGTCTTTCCATGTATGGTCATACCGAAATTCAACAAACATGTTAACTTGACATTTGTTGACTTGTAACGTGTAAGATGCGATGTTGTAAGGTACATCTATGTAAATACTAAGTCTACAAACGGAAATACTGTAGGGATGACCGCGTATAACTTAGGAAACAATGATGCATTTTTATAAAGAGAAATGTAAAATCAGAAATCAAACGATTACACAAATGAAGAGTACAACATCGAAGTATACACTTCTGAGAAATATAACTTACACCCCCTGAATTACAAACATACATAGCTGAAAATGAGAAATTAACACGGTTGCATGTTTCGTTTAACATTTACATGCTTGGATTTTTGAACACGATTACCCTCTATATTAAATTAATGTCTTGTGTTTGTTTGGTGATATGAACCATATTACAGGTAAGATCAACTTCTCTGGTATCGAATGAGGTGTATTTGTGTTGTCTGAGATGGGAATGGACAACAAAGCTTTGTTTTCATTCTGGACGCGTGCGGCCGAGCACAGGAACTAGTAATTTTGTCTTTAACAATAGTAGGGGTCTATAATCAAAGAACATCCCCAAGCACGCCTTGCCCTGATATATTGCACAAGCTAAAACGCGTTAAAAGAGAAACAAAGTTTACTGATAATAGCAACAAAAACAAGATATGATTATAATCTACCGATTATAATATAACAGTGGCTTTTTCTGAGTACTATTTTTCTCCCTTGCCAAAATCAATGACAATTTTTACTTCATTTAAAAAACTCTAGATCACGAAGGCTTTGATTCAAAATTTTCAAAAAGTCCCCGTTTTTTCTTCAGTAAAACTGGTGTCATTTGACCTTGATCCTAGATTCCAAAATCTTCTATCATTTTTATGATCCCATGTCTCTATCAGTTCTGGTTCTAAAGTTATATAATCAAGGCCAATCGGAATATTAGTTTGTGAGTCACTACATCATTTTATCATTTCTGTATATTCCATGTCTCTATCAGTCCCAGGTCTAAAGTTATACCATACTTATGTTTAGGATCAGAGGTCAAGGTCATTTGACCTTGAAACCAATTTGTAGATCCCATTATCCTTTTAGTATTTCTGAAGATTCCATCTCTTTTCAGATCTAATACTTAAAGTAATACCAAATTTATTATCAGAGGTCAAGGTCACTAGAGTGACTAGACCTTGATAAAGATTTGAAGATCTCATCATCCGTTTATCATTTCTGAAGATATGTCTGTACAATTCTAATTCTAAAATTATGAGTTTGTATGTTCAAGGTCAGAGGTCACTTGACCTTGATATCAATTTGTACATCTCATTATCCTTTCACCATTGCTGGAGATCCCACATCTCTACCAGACCTGGTTCTTAAGGATGGAGACTTGTCAGCGTTTTTTAACGTAAGTGGGTCTCCATAGTTTGAGTGACGTAAAGTTTCTGTTGTTAGTTTTTGGAGAATAAACAATTAATAAATGATTTTATTGAAATAGAAATAGCAATTTTGTATCATTTACTAGCAGAATTCATTGAATTTTCAATGCTTCGATAAACGCACGAAAAAACATACGACAACCATCTTGGCTCTTGCGAACGTAAACAACATGGAAAAATCAAGGCGGCGAGGGCAGTTTGTGAAGTCTGTTACTGCAAATAGATAGAACATTGTCGCCAAAGTCCAGGGAGAAAAGCATTGTTCTTTTACAGCATGATTATGCAATTTCCTCCGATACAGACAACAACAGCATCGTTCCACACCTGGCACTGACAGACGACGCGACATGTCAAATGACAATAATACTGTCGCACACGAAGAAGATGTAAGTGAAATGTACACCATCTGTTCTTTTGGGAATAGTAAATCTTTAATTAGTATCTTCCGTAAGGTCAATACAACTCCTGTATATATTTTATAAAATCGTAGACCTGCAAAATATTTGTGTACACATGTATAGCCTACATACGTAGCGTATACGTCATGACTCTTTACTAGTCAGTGTAATGTACGTACACGCACATTCACATGAATTTTTAATACTCAGGTACACTGACGTCATTATGTATCAACCAAATTAAACATCGTCAATGAAACAATGATAATTACGTGCATTAAAGATGCGCATTTTCTCAAAACCCCATTCCAGTGCTCATGTGTTTATAATTAGACAGAAAAGGTATGGTGTCCCAGTCAGGTCTAAAATTAGTAAATCATCTGATGTGGATTTTTTAAAAAATGGCTCTTATCAAAAGTAATATGGTTGATCATTATCAACAAAAGCACTATATTAAATGTGTTTATAATTAAAGAGAAAAAGTATGGTGTCCCAGTCAGGTCTAAAATTAGTAAATCATAATGTATGATGTGGATTTCAAAAAAAATTAAATCTTAATTGCTCTTATTGAATGGAATGGGGTTGATCATGAACAAAAAATAATTATTATTTTTTTTTAAATAAGTGATTGTTTTGAGAATCAATTATTCTTAACTATTATAAATATTTTTGAGATGTGAAAATGCATTCATGAAGTGTTTTAATGAAGGGATAGAATGCTTTTCATTTTATATTGAAATAACAATTCTCTCTATGGTAAACTGATCAGATGTGTCCAATGTCACTTAGATGCCCACTGTTTTGGGTGGGCTAAATTACTGTAGAAAGGACGATAAGCATTTACATGTAGATGCTCATAAGTATTCAATGTTTTATTACATTGAAATTGCAAACAAAAAATATTGAAAACATTCTTTATGCATGTTTAAATTATTAACTAATTTTTTCACAAGGTATATGAAAACTCTAGGGTAAATTCACAGTGGAGAACTGGCATAAGAGTTAATTTCCAAATAAATAAAAACTTGATACATTTCTTTTATTAAAAATGTAGACTTCTCATCACAACATTTTCATTAAATCTAGATAATGATGACTATCAACATTTTAGGAGGCAATCAACAGTACTGATGGAGATGAGAGAAGGAGAAAATTGCAGGTGTGAGATTGCATTTGATGAGATTGACATGACAATGGTACATGCACCAGAGCCAACTGTCAAACAGCACCCCAGCCAGCAACATTTTCCTCTTGTATTCTTTGACTTGGAATCAAAAGGATTAGGTTTGTTACTTTTTACTACCTGTCCAATATTCAAATTGATTGTTCAGTTGAGAAAAGGGGTTCTTAAATGAATACATGTATTATATTTTGGTGTTAATTCATTTTCCAGCTAGAGGTTCTCATATTACACAGCTGCCGTGTGTGGTGAAGAAAAGTTTTCCACCCATACCTTTCCAAAAATACTTATAACAGCAAAAGACTCAGAAATAACAGAAATCGTTAATGGAAATATGTTTAGCAAAAATGAAAAATGTAGAAGTCAATCCTTGGAAAATTGATGCTCCTCTTAATTTTGTTTCAAAATTTCAAACTAAAGTAATTCTGCATTTACAATAGCAATGTATGATTGTTAACAAATATGAATGTTAATTGTATACTATACTCAATTTAACATGTTCTGTTTATGAGAGGGAGAGAGAATGAGGAGAGAGAGAGAGAGAGAGAGAGAGAGATTGCTGGAAAGTAACTGCAAAAATTATGTGCAAACTGCATCAGTAATGATGTACACGGTGGTGATATTGTTCTCTGAATTTTGAAACAAATTAATGTACCAAATGAAATTATCTGATTAAATTTCCATTTTCATTTCAAATGAAAATGATTGAATTTCAACACAATGTGTTTTTATTCATTAAAATGCATCAAACTAAGTTATAATTAAAAATAAGTTTAAAAAGTACTGTATTTCAGTTTTAAGAACTAATGATGGAGAAAATTCGGATTAGATTGCTTGAAAACTCTAGTCCACGAAAGCAGCTAGCTTGTGATTGTTGCTTTAAAAAAAATTCATATTTTTCAAAGCATCATAGCAAATTATGACTGATAATTTGCTTATAACACTAATACATTTTGATATTGTATATATTATATATATGTAGTCGCTTTAAATGAATGTAAAATTTGAATTTGAAATAAATCTCATCATTTTAAGTAAAATTACTTTCTTAAATGTGTGATGACCTGCAATTATAAGGAATTGCCTATCTTTAGGCAAAATTATAGGAATTTGTAAATATATGGTCATTGTATAAATTTCATAAGAACTTTTATTGTTTTGGCTCAAAAAAGTAAAATTTTAAAATTAGACAGAGGAAATTCGAATTAGAATAGGAAAAAGTTTGGGGTATATATTAATAAATTTTTTCCTAAAATATACGATTGCTATATCATACTGTACATTCATACTAAAATATTTGAAAATCAACATCAAGAATTTTTTCTATGAACACTTGTGTAATGTATGGTTCAATTTTGCAATTTTATCCGGAAAAAGTGCTATTTCTAGAAAGTGAACTTCCGCTCACTTTGACGCAAAATTAAGGCTGATGACCCCATGGTTTCTTCATCTTTTTTAATTAAGTGTATCTTAATGCACATTCTGTGAAAAAAATGAAAACTTTTTAATTACAATGAAGTTGACAAGACTCCATCCTTAAGTAATACCAATTTTATGGTCATAGGTCAAGATTACTGGAGTCACTTAACCTTGACACTAATTTGTAGATTTGTATGTTCAAGATCAGAAGTCAAGGTCATTCGAGTCAATGGACCTTGATACCAATTTGTAGATATCATTCTTGAAAACCCCACGTCTTTATCAGACGTTCAAAGATCAAGGTTACTAGATCAAGGTTACTAGAGTCACTTGACCTTGATACTTGTTTGTAGGTCCTGTAATTCTCTTGACATTTCTGAAGATTCCATGTCACTATTACTTCTGGTTTCAAAGTTATACCAATTTCTATGTTTATAGTCAGAGGTCAAGGTCACTGGACTCACTTGACCGTGATACTAATTTGTAGGTCCTGTCATTCTCTTGCCATTTCTGAAGATTTCATGTCACTAGTACTTCTGGTTTCAAAGTTATACCAATTTCTATGTTCATAGTCAGAGGTCAAGGTCACTGGAGTCACTTGACCGTGATACTAATTTGTAGGCCCTGACATTCTCTATTCATTTCTGAAGACCCCAGAACTCTATTTATCATGAATGGCGAATATAACAAACAATGATCAATCTCATAACTCTATAAGCAATACAGCACAGAGAGTTGGGCAAACACGGACTCCTGGATATACCAGAGGTGGAATCAGGTGCCTAGGAGGAGTAAGCTTCCGCTGCCGACCGGTCACACACGCTTTGAGCCTTATATCTTGATCAGGTAAACGGAGTTATCTGTAGTCAAAATCACTGTGCCAAGAACGGCCTAACAATGGGAATGAAACACGTCAGACAGCATTTGACCCAATGATAGGTTGTATTGACAAACTAGATCGTTATGACGACCATAGAATTTGCGAAATGCTGATTTTAAACGAGACTGTTGGAATGTCTGCACCATCAACTTAATTGTCTGTAGCCTGCTTCGATTTAAAAACTTATCATACGCAGAACAAGCCCTTGCGTATCGAATCAGTTGAGAGATGTAAACACCATAAGCAGGTGCTAATGAAATATTGCTACATAAATATGGGAAGTTGACGATAGAGAAGTTGAAATCATCCCGTTTGTCATAAAGTTGAGTTAACTGTTAATAAATTATTTCAAAACGTTGTAACACAGTGACTTCTATAATGACGGAAGAAATTAGGAACCTCGAAAATATCAGATGAATAACGTAATTCAGTAAAGAAAAGAAAATATCGATATATGTATATAAGTAATGTAATTAACAAGCTTCATAAAATGATACATATGGACCTAGTCAAAACTATTATAAGTATAACTAACATTGAACACCTACACAATTTAATGCTGATCATGTTGTAAACCAATCACAACTTCTCGACTGGTCGGAAAGACCACAGAATGTGCGGTTGGTTGTATGATGTTGCCAGTTCTGGGCTCTTCATCCTGGAAATTTCCATAAGGCTGATTGTAAGCTAAAATCACGGATTTGAAGAAACGAACAGGCATATTTTATTTATTTCACAATTATCAAAACTTATTTCTTCTGTAAAATCAGAATCAAGCATCGATAAACAACATATTTACTTCATATTGTATCGTAATCTCAAGTTGTCCTTTAAAAACCTGGTTTAGATCCGCCACTTCATTATCATTTTTTTTGCTATTTCAGGGTACTTTATCAGAAATGAAAGTGGATTTTTGAGTAATTTTACGGTATGTACAAATCAAGTAAGATTCTATCATAATTTACGGACTTTACCTCACATATGAAGCTATATTAAAGATGCAAGCAGTAACTCTGGAGCAAGCATTTCTGAGTTTATTGGCAAAACGTGTTAATCTATAAGTATAAATATTTAGTTGATTTACTTATTTACCACCTGCAATTCTGTAAGAGTCCTAACAGAGTACATATTGGTTATAAGTTTGCGACCTCCTTATACTATAAAAAAACATATTCTGCGTAATTCTCTTCTGGAGCATTCGGTGTTACGGCAAAACAAGTTCTATTCAATTCTGACAAACATCGTCCTTATACAATATAGAATGTCTAGAGTACCGACTACGTCTCATGTGTTGATCAAGTGCAAATGTACTTCACAACAATGAAAGTGTACGGGAAACTCATTTTGTTTCATGCAGAGTACACCTTTAGTTGTAGAAGAGTAGAGGATGTTAAAGAATGCTACTCAGAATCGAAGTCAGATTAACGCACGTTCTGTAAATTAATTAAGATTAATGATGAATGCTAAACATTCAGAAACTGATACTACTGGGACATAGACTGGTGTAGCAATCGTTACATGTCGTCTTCTAGAGGACACGGTGACGGTGAATAGTCTTGAAGCGGGTTAATAGAGCGTAAACGTTCATGCTATTTTGCGTGGAATAGAAATGCATTAGCACTATTATAAAGAAAAATATTAACTCTATATCATACTAAAGAGTATTGACTTTTATCGGGGAGATGAATGCCCGCTGGGTGGAAATGCTAGTTTCCGCCAAAATGAGATCATACAAAAATCTTGCGGAAACCTGACATTGAGATTTCCTGTATAGCTTCTGCAGTGTGTAAACGATTATAATGTATATAGTTACCGCAAGCTTCAGTCTGCGGAAGCTATAGGTGTGGTTCATAATGGTTAACGAAAAACTGAAATTAACCCGACATTTGATTTACAATTTGGTGTTTCATATACAAGTTTAAAAAAGCGGAATAGAACGAAATTCTTTGTTTAGGTTAAGTATCAGATCTTTAGAATTCGCCCCGACAGTTGCGCAAAACTGAAATGAGTTACATACCAATTGTTAGCCGTTTTTTACATACTGGGTTGTCCCGTGAAGATCCGGGTTAGAATAGGTCCTCAGTATCCCTTGCTTGTCGTACGAGGCGACTAAATGGGGCGGTCCTTCGGATGAGACCGCAAAAACCGAGGTCCCGTGTCACAGCAGGTGTGGCACGATAAACGATTCCTGCTCAAAGGCCGTAAACGCCGATCATTGGCCTAAATTTTGCAGCCCTTCACCGGCAATGGTGGTGTCTCCATATGAGTGAAATATTCTCGAGAGGGACTTTAAACAATGTACAATCAATCAATCAACATACTGAGTTGGACTACGGAATACTCCGTTTACCTGATCAAGATAGAGACCGGTCAGCAGGTGATGCTTACTCCTCCTAGGCACCTAATACCGTATCATGTCCGTGGGTCCGTCTTTACCCTACCTTTAATTTTGTATTTTCTATGGGATTGTGGGATTTATGAGATTGATCGCTGTTCGTTATCTTCACTTTTCATGAGAGAGAGAATATATGATAGCGTGTGCTGTTCACGTGCAACAAGAATTCTTACCAAGAGTCACCGGAGAGACCCGGCAAACCTGTGTACTTCAGTTTATCCGTATGTCGGTCCTGGGGACAATAGAGAAAATGCACTAAGGAAAATCGTAGAATACAGTCCAGCTTCGTTGCATAGAAACAAAGAACATTGTAAATAGAAGTGTGGGGAAAATAATAAACTGCGACTCCCACATATCACCGTCTGGTTCAGGTCGTACACTGTCTACTTTCTTTATTCGAGCACAGATCATATGCCCGAGTTTTAAAAAGTCGACGAAGATAATATGCCAATCAATGAAATATTTTACGATGTTGTTTGTACCTGTCCATTAATTTGTGATAGTCTGTGAGTCTATCTCTCTTGTTCTGTGTTTTCGTTTTGTTTGCTGATTTTCTTTAAATTAGATTTTTAATTCGTGTTAGCAGTACCTTCATATTGTAAAGGATATGATTATGTATGTTTGATTTATCTATTTACCACCTGCATTTCTATAAAATTGCTCACGAAGTACTTAATACCGGCCAGTTTACAGTCTTCTAGAACAGCGTTACGGCAAACAAGTTCTATTCATCGTCCTGAAAATAGAACGTCTATAGTATTGTCTAGGTAACGTGTGTCGATCAGGTGCAATGTGTTTCATTAGAAAAAATGATCATATCTATGACGTGGACATGCTTGTTTCGTTTAGATATATTACGTTGTTATTTTAGCAGAGTCTGCTTTGAATGAATAGCTACTGATTGATTGGTTGTATATTGTTTAATGTCCCACTCGTGAATTTTTCTCACATATGCAGACTTCACTATTACCGGTGAAGGGCTGCAAAATTTAGGCCTATACTCGGCGCTTACGGCCTCTGAGCAGGGAGGTATCTTTATCGTGCAACATCTACTCTGATACAGGATCTCTGATTTTGCGGTCTCATCCGAAGGATCAAATGGAATTAGGATATGAATGGTATTTAACATTGTGGATGTTGTCCATCGCAGAGTACCGGGAAACATACGATAACCCTTCCGTACGATGCCTTCATTTCAATAAACTTGATTTTACATATTTCAAAAGATTCCCATGATACCTTATTGAACCATACATTTAATACAATGGTAGATTGTCATATACCATCGTCGGACGATGCATGTGTATATAAAATTTAATACGCTTTACCCGTAAAGCAGCAAAAGTAACCGCTGGATTAATTAATCAACTAAGTGAAATATAAACGATTTTCAAGAGTTTTGTAGTTTCCTTGATGGATCCCAGTGAGCGCACTCTCTTTCATAAAACAGAGAAGCGATCCTTTGCGCGCCAAGGGCATTGTAATCCTTGACACGGGACACTCTTTAAAATAACGTACCACCCAACGTAAATCAAAGTTAAAATATATGTAAACACGTAAAAGATCTTGCATTTCATGAATACAAGCAATTGTATTATAAAAGAAATCAGAATTTTCGTTAAAAATCGCATTCTTAAAAAAAAAATTGTATAATATGATTGTAAATGTTTGTAAAACAAAGGTTCTTGCATTGATTGCACATTACCAAAAAGCCTATTCAGTATGGGCGTAAAATCACTGCATTCTATAAGAATGTGATATATAGTTAATGAACAGTCACAAGATATACATTCAGGCCGAAGTTCTTTGTTAAGTAGGTGAAAATGGGTCAATTTGGAATGACCGATATGTATTCTTGAAATAATCACATCATCATTTCAGTACGAAGTTGCTTACTTTCTTTTATATCAAATAAAGTTTACTTGTGTCACAGAAATCACAATAGACTTACCAAAAACAGTTTACATATAGTTTTATGAAATATTCTAAATCAGTGAAGGGAATTTTAAAAGTGTACATCATACTGAAGTACATCATTGTAGTGAAAATCAATACTATTTTAGATCGGGTTTGGACTTCAGTAAGGGGCGTGATCAAAAGATCGATGTCGGATAAAATAGTTACGGGGGGGGGGGGGGGTGTTAAAACTACCGTAAATTTTGTCATCCAACATCGATCATACTTTAATGGAACACAGAAATAGACAAGTGTTAGATAAAACCCCACACAATAATATTAAATTTTAATGAATATTTAATAGTTTTAATGTACACTTTTATTTCTGAATAAACAGTAGTAAAGGTATACACAGTGTTATTATAACCGTGTGTTTTTTACTTGTTAATCCATTAGTTTAAACAATTTTATCATATTTAGTTTTAAGGGGATGGGGAACTTGGTGAAAACTATGTGAATTTAATTTTTTGTCAGACATTGTTTGTTTGTTTTTGTTTTTTGTTTTTGTTTTTTTTGTTTTTTTTTTTTTGGTAGATAGATATCTGAGGGATAATTGTAATTGGCTATTTTTGGAAGGAAATTGTTGGATGTATGTACACATTGTAATATGTTTTTATCCTAATGGCAGGAAGTGGTGAATTGTGCATTCACCTCTGAACAAACAGCTGTGATTGGTCATGCTCGTATTTCTAATATTACTTTTATAAAATAATGTTCCAGCATTTTTATACATGGATATTCATTTTTACTCTCTAATTTACATAGCACTATTTGTTTGTACCTACATCTTGATAAGAATGGTCAAATAACCTCTAAGTAAATGTAAACAATACTAAACGTGTCGTTTTCGGTAGAGGGAGACAACTCCGGCTGTTTTACTATGATTTTATGCATGTAGAAGGCGTTTATGAATCCACATATATTGATGTAATTTTTTCAAAGACCTGATCTTTCAAGGAAAATATAAAACAATTGTACGACAAGACTACAAAAACAATGTATAGAGTAAACAAAGTTATTAAACCCATTACCCAGTAGTATACGACTGTGAAATAAGGGGATAATATACAAACCGTTGTTGCATTGGGAAGTTCGATCTTTAGTTTTGTAAGCATATGTTGTATGTATAGCAATAACCCACGCCAAATTATATGCTTTAAAGGGATTTAGATCATGTCCTTATCTCAATTGATTATGATAATAAAAACTTGTATTGTTGCTTTTTGGTGTAAACTACTTAACTCATATATACGGACTGAAAATATCCCCCAGCTTTATTTTGTATCGATGTAATGAAAATTCACCATGGATAAAATGTGGTTTGAAATTCTTATGAAATTATCTTAATGAAATACGACTACAATGGCTAAAGCAATCTTTGACATATCAAATGAAACAATAATGGGACAGTGATTGATTGATTGATTGGATATTGTTTTACGTCCCTCTCGAGAATATTTCACTCATATGGAGACGTCACCACTGCCGGTGAAGGGCTGCAAAATTTAGGCCCATCTCGGCGCTTAGGGCCATTGAGCAGGGAGGGATCTTTATCGTGCCACACCTGCTGCGACACGGGACCTCGGTTTTTGCGGTCTCATCCGAGAGACCGCCTCATTTAGTCGCCTCTTACGACAAGCAAGGGGTACTGAGGGCCTATTCTGAGAAAGATCCTCACGGGATTGGAAGTGATATGTGTGGGGTTTTTTTTATAAGGATTTTGAAAAAGGAATTAACTTGAGAGAGAAATATTTCACAATGTAATCTAATAAGTTCCCAGACACACTAATGACATTTAGAACAATGAATAACAAATTATTGATTGAAACTGGACGCAGGCAAAATATCCCACGAGGTAATAGAATCTGTACCTTGTGCAACTGTGAAATAGGTGACGAGTGTCATTAACACATGTTTAAGTCGAGATCAATCAATTGCCGATTGTAGGAAAAGACTAATCTCTAATTACTATCATAACAGCCAAAATGCACATAAATTCAACGTGTTGTTTAATTAACAAAACAGAGAGAGAAAAATTGTTACATTTGTAAATCCCTTGGAAGTAATAGCAGAGATGATCAGTTCTCCGGGTTAATAAGGTGTAATCAGTTCCCCGGGTTAATAAGGTGTACACTACCCTACACATGCATTATTTCTTCATACATTTGTTAACATGTTTATCTTTTTACACTCTGTATATGCAAAATTTATGAGAATAAACTGATTGATAGATTAAATAAATCACAAATAACCGACAATGAATTATTTTATTTGATAACATTACCCTTATATATTGCTCTTGAGGTGAATTCCTAGATCAGAAGCTTGATTTTAATAACTTTGTAATAATCTAATGTCTTTTTAACCGTCCACGAATTATCTCCATCTAGTAACGAATTTGCACAGTGCCTCTGACGTTGCAATTCTGTGAATGCAGTTTAGGTAAACTTAAACGTCCAGATATTCCTTTACAGCCCGAGGAAACGGCTGCTGTATGTTTTTTCCTATTGCATATGAAGGGTTATTTCTCAAATGTTATCGCACGTAGTCAGAGCCCCCAAGTCTGTAATTACAGATCTTCCAATTCACGGTGTATCTTTATCATCACTGCCCGCATTAGTTCACTTTCACGACGAAGATGAGGATTGCCTGAGAGATAAAATACAGTATCATCAGATAGATCTGATTTTGTGTCGTTTTACGCCGATTTAGTGATATTTCAACCATAGTTCTGCGCCAAACTGATAAAACTTTGTAGATCAGAGTTTGGATTTTTGGGTCCCTGTGACGGCCCACAGAAGAGGCTTTTTTTTTTTTTTTTTTTTTAAAAACACAAATGCCCATGGCTGTAAAACGGTCAAGACAATGGACATTTAAAAACTAAACAACATTTTAGTGAAAATTTAAACACAACCCCCCCTCCCCGCAAAAAAAAACTGTGTGGTAGAGACAAATAAATCAAGCAACGAATAACATTTCTTGATAAGAAAAATTGCGCAGTGAATGATTGTCCTTTGGTAGTAATAACCTTTAATGTTGTAACAACAGTGAGGTTTCTATGCTGCACTAACTTTAAACACTTAGTTCCGAGGGGATCCGGATAAGAATAGGTTCCCAATATTGGTTGACTGATTGGATATTGTTAGGGACTAACGCGAACCTTTCCCTCATAGGTAGACGTCACCATTGCCGGTGAAGGGCTGCAGAATTTAGGTCTATGCTCGGCGTTTGAGCAGGGAGAGACCTCTATAGTGTCACACTGTTGTGACACGGGACCTCGGTTTTTGCGGTCTCGTCCGAATGCCGCCCAATTTCATCGCCTCTTACGACCTGCAAGGGGTTATGAGGATCTATTCTAACCCGGATCTCCACATTGTGTATCAGACACATCAAAACAAAAATGCGTACCATTTATCCGTTTGCGTTTAGTTAACCGAGAGTGATAAAAGAATCAGATAGGTTACACGTGGATTATGTTTTGGTTCCAGCTGACAAAGCTTGTAAGGCTTATTATCACAACTTTCTCTTAAAGGAACTATGTATTAATTCCACATTAGGTACTCTTCCATATACCCCAACGTTCCATTCAAAAGATGATTTTTTCTTCAAAATCATTCTTCTGTTTTAAACACATTTAATATCCAAGTCAAACAAATATGAATTACCGTACCTGTACTGGATCTCTAAACTTCACAAAAAGCCTTACAAAGAAACTGAGATACTTTAGAATCATTTAAATTCGTGGGGGTCAATTTTCGTGAATTACTGAATTTTTACGGGTTCGTGGGGACGTAATTTCGTGGATTTATGTATTCGTAAGAACGATAACTCTGGAATGTTTGCTTCGTTGAGGATGTAAATTGGTGGGTGAGGGGTACCCCATGAATTCCACGAAAATTGAGCCACCACGAATTCTACTGACTCCACAGTATATCTTTTACATGTTTTATCAAGTCCCTATCGTTGCTTCACACGAAAATATTAACTTCTGTAAAGGAGACGCTGCAAACGCACTGTGCCACAACATATGTCAGAAGTGGCGTAAATCAAATGTGGATTCTAACAATTCTAAAGAACTTTTAGTGAATGTGAAATCGTCAAACTTTTCTCAAATCAACAAAATCAAGACCTAATGATTTTTCATCACTTTAAACCCCATTCCTCACGATAAAAAGACTAGACTATTGACGTTATAGACAGTTGCTTCTTCAATATAAATGGAAATATTCATATCTACAAAATTTAGCTACCAGTAACTCAAAATTTACTTTGTAAAAGACCACTCTGATTTTACGCACAAGTACTCTGTTTTCATGCCCCCGAGATCGAAGATCGGGTGGGGGAATAATTTTTCACCTGTCTGTAATTCTATAATTATATCATTCTGTAATCCTGTCTGAAACTTTAACCTTGCTAATAACTTTTGAACAGTAAGTGCTAGAGCTTTGATATTTCACACGAGTATTCCTTGTGACAAGACCTTTCCATGGGTACTAAACATTTTGACCTTGACATTTGACCTACTTTTTAAAAAAAATGACATTGGTCATAACTTTTAAGTGGTAAATATTAGAGCTTCCATATTTTACATGAGCATTTTATGTGACAAGATCTTTCTACTGGTACCAAGATATTTGTCCTTGTGACCTTGGCCATCTTCGGAAATGGCCATTATTGGGGGCATCTGTGTTTCACAAACACATTTTGTTATATATATATATATATATATATATATATATATATATATATATATATATTCTTTTCAATATAAATATGTGCATTAGTTAATTCCAACAGAAAATGGTATGATGGTTCTAACAGCTGTTTACTCTCACAGTTTTTCATGTTGGATAAGTTATTTTAGAGACCATTTGTCACTACGAAAGGTTCACATGTTTCGGAGCAAATGGTGTATATATTTTTGTCGTTAATGAACGGGTACGCATATTTATTGAAATAACATGCTTTCAAAATAAGTGTAACTTGAAGATAACAAAGAGTGATTCATATCTGAAAGGAGTGGATATTACAACATATCATATCAGTTAAAGCTGTATGGTCCGAATTACAATATTTTTTTCCATCTCGTAAAAACGCTATTAAATCATCGCACGTATGTAGTTATGAGACTGTACGACCTATCATAAATTATTTTTCCTGTTTTAACCCAAATAATTTGATTTTAAATCGATGTTTACAAATAACCGCGTCACTCTGCCATTTCAAGTGACAGTCACGTGACCAGTTCAAACTTTCAAATCATCGGTGGTCTTATCTGTGTAAAGCTGTGTATTTTGTTATAACAGTACCGTACCATAAGTTTAATAGAAATAAAAATATCAAATACCTCTTAGCTTTACGTTCTTTCAGCCTTAAAACTAGACAGTTGCGTATGAGTTAATACATCATGTTGGGATTCCCCTAACGCGCGTGGGTCTATTTATAGACGTTTCTTATGGGATGATTTATATATATAGCCACCATATTTACTTTCTAAATAATATTCGCACTGTTTTCTTTTACATGCAGATGTTTTCAAGCATGTAATTAAGGGAAAGTCAATAACTTTATAAAGTAATTAATCTGCTTTAAAGTAATTGTGTACAAAAATAATACATGAACATCGGGTCATACAGCTTTAATGATACTGAATCATATTTTTAACAAATTTATTGTATAAAGTATTAAGTGGATCCCGGTTCAGAGTACAATATTTTTCTAAATACATACATATTTTATGAGAACCCTGTCATATAAGAAGACAAAAAGACAAAATATGTTTTAATACGGAAATAAATGACCAAACCAAATTTATATTTCTTGCTTTCAGACAATAAGGCAGTTTTATGACCATAATAGCTCAATAATTGTATGAGTATGCAGCGTCTTATCTTTGTGAAATCTGATATTAAAGCATGTATTCTATATATGGATTTACATGTGCAAAACGGTATTCCTTGCGTGGAATAGAAGTGGAATCTGGTAGAGAAAATGTGAAGATAACGAACAGTGAGCAATCTCATAACTCCTAAATCGCCTTGCTCACGACTTCATGTTCTTTGATTGTTACCTCTTTTTGTATACATCGCATCGATTCCCGCGCTCCAGTGTTACTTATCACCACCAGCCAGACATCACACGTTGATTATCTGACTGATCAGGAGATAGTCGCTTTATATAGACATCCATTCAGAAAATAAACCTTCATTATCCCTCAAACATGTTCTAATCTAATTTATTCTCTTTCTTTTAGATGAATCGACATCGAGCACCATTTATTATTGACGTCCAATACGTTATGAAATAATTTGTGCTAGGAAATGACTAGTTTTACTTCGCTGCCCGACGATAGAGAAGATATATATAATTACAATATATCGAACGTTTCAGAAGTTTTCGAAATCAATTCCACGCACTATAAGGACGATGTCTCAAGTGAGCCCTTTTACGATTTCGTTCACGCCCTCTATCTTTTTGCAATACCTCTTATATCCGTACTTGGGATCATTGGGAACGTTCTATCAATCAAGGTGTTTCTGTGCTCAACATTTCACAAGCAGCCGTCTAGTATCTATCTCGCTGCTCTATCGCTATCGGACACCTGGTTTCTATCAGCGCTGTTACTAGGCTGGCTTGGGAGTTTCGATGGAACCATTCAACAGTCGGGAGTGGCCTGTATGATGTCCATATACGTGACGTATGTCACAGGATTTCTATCCGTGTGGTATGTTGTTCTGATCGTGATTGACCGATACATTGTCGTCTGCCATCCACTGAGAGGACCGCGCTTGTGTTCCAGAAAACGAGTGGCCATTGCCTCGAGTTTAATCACAACGTTTGCGATCATATTTTATACACACTGTTTCCACACAACAACAGTTGTTAAAAATGCTTCGAAAGATGGCTTTCAGTGTGTTGTCCGCAGAGAAACTATGTTTGCTCTCACAATCATCACCTACATTGACTCTGTAATGACAATAGGAATACCGTTTCTGACAATCTTTGTTCTCAACTGTTGTCTTATATCAGCCGTCAGAAAATTCAGCAACAAGCACGTGAGGTTCAGTGAGCGAAAGTTGTATTCCTACTCCCCACAGTACAGCATTCTGACCAAAGCTCAGATACGTCTAACCATAATGCTAGTGGTCGTGTCGTCAGTCTTTCTCATTCTCAATCTACCAAGCCACGCTATCCGATTGTACATTATGATAAAAGGTCTTGCAATGCAAGAACAACATAGCATTATTCTGTTTCTCATTCAACAGATATTCCAGATCCTCTATTACGCAAATTTTGCAATTAATTTTATCTTGTACATGGTATCAAGTAAATTGTTTCGTAAATGCCTGAAAGAAACTCCAAAATGTCGAGCCCTTCGAAAATTGAGATTGAAGAAAACTTTATTAGACAGAAGAGCTAAACTACAGAATGGCGCTAAGTCGTACGTATAATTTGTTAAAAACTAAAAAGGCACACGTCCTCCAAATGAGTACATCCATAACAGAAATCAAAATAGATTAAGAAAATGAAATTGTATTAGTTATTGGTGTGTTACTTAACGGCAAATTGAATTATTGGGTTGATAAGCGAGTTTCTTCGGGCTTGATAAACCCGATATATTTCCATAGACAGTAACAAAACTAAAAACTTTTATTTTGTCGAGGACCATTCCACAACAAAAGTCGTAAATTTCTAACTGTCTCAAAGCATATAACAGTCACATGATGTATTTCATCCAATGACAGATCAACATTTTAGTTGAGGCAAAATATATTCTATCGGAGTATTATAATCGGCAGTCACGTGATGTGTTTCATCCGATGACAGACTAACATTTTAGTTGAGGTAAAATATGTTCTATCGGAGTATCACAGCAGATTTCATTGAATACAATCACCTTGATATCGATATAAAAGCGATGTCCCCTCATCACCGACATTATGAAAGTACTCTGTATTACAGTACCCACAACGTTATTCTAGACATTCCTATCGTGTTCTATCGTGCGTGTATCCTATCGTATCGTGTTTTGCGTTTATCAGGATTTCCGTTTTCTATCGTGTTTTGTGTTTATCAGATCTATTGTGTTTTTCGTGTATCAGGTTTATCGTGAAAATCGTTTATTGTGTAGCTTCGGAAACTATGAGGATCGTATATTAAATCTAACGAAAAAGTACGATACTTTCCGAAAATTTTATTCGTTTTGTTAAGATATTTTTAGGAATCGAGGAAATACAGTATATGTGAAGGGGAACATAAATCTGTCGATTCTAAGGCAGAAGAAGAGCTATTTGTCTGTCCAGAGAGGGTGAAAATTTATCACAATTTCATTTCAAGTAGTCTGGAAAGTAGGCAGGGGTTTGCCGAACAAACCGAGGACAGTAAATCTGAAAGCTCCTTCATCTGAAGTTCATAAACATTTGCTTGTCTAGAAACAATTATTTGTAATTAACACTCACAGAGGAATAGTTCCGATTTGAAAGGAAAAATCAGTAAATTACATTGTTTTAGTAAGGGTTCTTTTTCTTCCGATTTTTTCCACCTGTATTCTACTTATATACCAACTACTGAACTTGTGCTACTGAAATCCTTTTACCTGATTTTGTTTATCATCCGTGGTTTGACAGCAAACATTCTCATGGACATTGTATTTCACACAGTTAGAAGATTAAGTTTTAAAAGGGTGTTGCATCTCCCAAAAGTCTGCTCAAATGAGCATGACTCAGCTGTCATCGTTGTTTTTTTAAACTTGTACATGTACACTTGTACTCTGTACCAATAGTCGTACGGATAGATACCGGAAATTCAAGCCGGTTTTCATAACTGTTTGAATTGTTTTACAAATTAAACACAAAAGTTTTTGAACGTTGCAAAATTACGAATTAAAAAAAGCCCCTTTTTATGGTTTATCTAATACTTATGCCACCCTTCAAAGAAGAGGGACATATTGGTTTGTACCTGTCGGTTGGTCGGTCAGTCGGTCGGTAGACCACATGTTGTCCGCTCAATATCTTGAGAACCATTCACTTGATCGTAATGATATTTCATGTGTGAATTGGTTATGAAAAGAAGAGGACCCCTATTGTTTTACAGGTTAAAGGTCAAGGGTCAATCTACTCTGGACATAGGAATATACTATCCGCTCAATATATTGAGAACCCTTTGCTTGACAGACATCAGACTTGGTACACTGGCACATCTTAAGGAGTAGATGATCCCTATTGATTTTGAGGTCACATGGTCATGGGTCAAACTGAACATAGGAATATATTGACCACTCAATGTCTCAAGAATCCTTGGCTTGACAGACATCAAAATTGGTACACTGCTATATCTTTAAAAGAAGATGACCCCTATTGATTTTGAGGTCACATGGTCAAGGGTCAAACTGGACATAGGATATACTGTCCGCTCAATATCTTTATAACCCTTTTGCTTGACAGACATCAAACTTGGTACACTGGTACATCTTCAACAGAAGATGACTACTAATGATTTTGAGGTCACATAGTCAAAGGTCAAGGGTCAAACTGGACATAGGAATATACTGTCCGTTCAATATCTTTAGAACCCATTGCTTGACAGACATCAAACTTGTTACACTGGTACATCTTCAGGGGAAGACGACCCCTATTGATTTTCATATGACATGGTCAAGGGTCAAACTGGACATTGGAATATACTGTCTGCTCAATATCTTGAGAACCCTTTGCTTGACAGACATCAAACTTGGTACATTGGTACATCATCAGGAGAAGATGACACCCATTGATTTTCAGGTCGCGTGGTCAAGGGTCAAACTGGACATAGGAATATATAGTCCGCTCAATATCTTGAGAACCCTTCCTTGACAGACATCAAACTTAGTACACTGGTACATCTTCAGGAGAAGATAACTACTAATGATTTTGAGGTCACATGGTCAAATTTAAAGGGTCAAACTGGACATAGGAATATACTATCAGATCAATATCTTGAGAACCCTTTGTTTGACAGACATCAAACGTGGTTCGCTGGTACATCTTCAGGAGTTGATGACTCCTATTAATTGTTAGGTCACATGGTCAATCCACTCTTGACATAGGAAGATATTTTCTGATCAATAGTTTGAATTGATGATACTACTCTCAATTAAATGATGTGTGTGTGTGTAACCCTATTAAATTTTGCACCATGGGGGACATATGTGTTTTACAAACGTCTCTTGTTATTAAGATGTCAATTCAAATAAATATGTTCCAGTTACTTATGACTATAAATCCTTATCACTCATAGTGTAGAAATATCTAGCGTGTGAAGATATGGTGTAGTGCAGTGGATTTTTTAATAATGGAAATAATCGTAATTATTGAATGAGCGGTGACCTTAGAGCTTGAAGCAAAATAACCCCCTCCTCGCTACACACAAAATATTACTTGGTTTTATTTCACATTCAAGATAATAGACATTAGAATATGAAAGCTACTGAAGCATGATATCACTACATTATATTACATTTAGTTAATTCCCTGTATAATTTATATATTAAACATTAGGTGACAATATAAGTTTTAGAATCATTGGCTGAGAAAATTCATATAGATATAAAATAATAAATTAAAAACCGTATATAGTTTAGGTTTATGATTTTAGCTGTGATGGTGGAAAAAATGATTAAAATTCAGTACGACCATATATTTAAGAAATTATAAGTTTTAGGTATATAATGAATATTGAAATCCTTCAATATTATTATCAACATAATGTAATTATGATGTGGGTATCAAAATTTCGTTATGTCCAAATTGCTTTTAAATTTACAACACTCTATCAGGTTTTCCGTTTATCATGAAGATCGTTTATCGTGTTTTGCGTTTATCAGGTTTACCGGGTATCCTATCGTATCGTATCTTATTCTAGCGTGAGTATATCGTGTTCTGTCGTTTATCATGTCAAGAATAACGTTGCGAGTACTGTACATTACCTTTACAATCGTCACGTGACGCTAATTTTCAGATGAGAAATAACCTGGACCCAGTTGCACGAAGGTTGGTTAACTTTAACAAACTTGTCATTAACTCTTACATTTATATAGTGTTAACTAGACGTTGATTGTCATTTAAACTTAACTATCTTTTGTGTAACTGGGTCCTGGTTTCTAGTAGAAGTCAGTAATACTGTAATACGTCAAGCATTGCTATCCTGCGATAAGTAAAAAAATAAAACACGTTGGTCGGTACATGTATTCCTATACTTTGAACACTTACCTGTTTTAACATCGATGTAAATGCCTGTTTGTTTGTCTATTTGTTTTTCACCCCAAAGGAGAATTCCCCACTCGTGTAGAGCCGACACAAGCTTAAGATGAAAGACCACAAATTCTGTGCTTGACGCTTACGGTTGTAACACAGAAAGGGTTCCTTATTGTATCCAAGTCTACCGTGACACATGACCTCCTGTTCTAAAGAACGATGAACGTATCTAAAATTATTGTATCGACAGACACTTAATAGGTATTCTAAAATCATTTATATTCCGCAATTTTGAAATAGAAAAACCCATATATGAGCAAAAACTCTGGCATTCCGTAGCTCAGTTTGTGTTACTGGATAATCATTGAAGTGTCTAATGCAATTACATATTTTAAGTGAACATGCCATTTATTAAATATTTATTACGTATGATGAGGATTAAGGTTATATCTCGTGATCTGTAATAGTGAAGCGAGTGCCTTTCACACTTAGATGACTGCTGTAGATAATATCGGCATACTAAATATTAGTTTGGAATTCCATGTTGCGAAAAATATAATATAGATTCAATCAGCATTCAGGTGTGTTTCTGGTCACTTTATTAGTAGCGACAGATAGAGCAAGCACTTCCTAGTGTTTCGGTTAGAAATGGGTAAAGACGGGAAGTAATCAGGGATAAAACCAAAGTTTACTTAGCGTTTGCTCATGCACAACGAAACATCTCCATGTCGTCTTTAACATATCATTATTTTGCTGTATCTATTTCATTCATGAAATCGTAAAACTGTTATTGTTATTGTTTTATTTGTATGGTATTTTGAATTAAAGAAAAAAGTTAATTTTTCCTTATTTCTTTCTTTCTGACGGAAATGCATGTGTGTAATGTTTCTAGATTTTTATTTTTGACTTTTGATTTGTGATGTAGAAAACACGCCAGCCCTTTAATGGCTTATTTAGTGTCATTTGATAGTTTTCCAATATCTATAAAAACAGGATACGATTTGAAATGCCAGGATTAAGATTGATATTTTAAAAAATGATAACTTCCGGGCATGAAAACCACTAATGAACCTCTTTATGGGTTTAGTACTGTCAATAGTAGCCTTTGATAGATCATTTCTGACGACGAAAAGTGTATTATCAGCGAGCGAAGTTCGCTCCAATGATTAAACATTCGAGTGACATGATTTGATTTTCGGCCGGTGAACAATGATAAGGATTACATGTAGTGCTCTGGGAAAATGTCGCCATCACTGCAGTATACTTCATTGACAAACCGAAAGTACCACAAACGTTTCTGAATTTCAGACATGTTTTCTCATACCTTCATACATGTTGCTTAGCTCGAAAGAAAAAATAACATCGTAGTTAATATGACGTCACAAAGTTCCCAATAGAATAAAATCTGAAAGATCGGGGAAAACCAAACTTTACAGGAAACCAACAATCACCCTATTACGTCAGATCCTGTTCTGCGTGGTGTTAATTAAGGGATATTAAAGACTAATACATGATGACATCCTTCTATTAGTACGAGTGTGTGATTGAGAAATTGCACCGAGGGCACAAGATTCGCAATCTAGGACGAGGATGTGCCCAGTCCGAAACAGCGAATCTTGACCAAGTTGTGGAAGTAAATCATGAAGGATTAATTTTCTTTTGTTTCAAACAAGATTGTACATTAATTTAGGAACTTTGAGAAGAATTATAACCATCCGTATCATTCATATCCTCATTTGAACTTAAATGCAAAAACTAATTAAAAATTTAGGCCTATTCTCGGCGCTGACAGCCATTGAGCAGTGAGGGTTCTTTAGCGTGCCACACCTACTGTGACACGGGACATCCGTTTTTAAGGTCATCTCCGAGGACCTGTGACATTCACACCTGATTCCGAGCGTTTGGCGATGGAACTGCCACTACCTATTTTAATGACTTAGGTCTGTCGCGGCCGTATAGTAGCAGTCCCTAACGATATGTCTAGTAGCAGTCCCTAACGATATGTCTAGTAGCAGTCCCTAACGATATGTCTAGATTACTGTCCCTAACGATATGTCTAGTAGCTGTATGTATAGTAGCAGTCCCTCACGATATGTCTAGTAGCTGTATGTATAGTAGCAGTCCCTAACGATATGTCTAGTAGCAGTCCCTAACGATATGTCTAGTAGATGTATGTATAGTAGCAGTCCCTCACGATATGTCTAATAGCTGTATGTATAGTAGCAGTCCCTAACGATATGTCTAGTAGCAGTCCCTAACGATATGTCTAGTAGCTGTATGTATAGTAGCTGTCCCTAACGATATGTATAGTAGCAGTCCCTAACGATATGTCTAGTAGCAGTCCCTAACGATATGTCTAGGTTACTGTCCCTCACGATATGTCTAATAGCAGTCCCTAACGATATGTCTAGGTTACTGTCCCTCACGATATGTCTAATAACTGTCTCTCACGATATGTCTAATAATTGTCCCTCACGATATGTCTAGGTTACTGTCTCTCGCGATATGTCTAGGTTACTGTCCCTCATGATATTTCTAGTAGCTGTCCCCTCACGATGTCTAGTTCCCTGTCCGTCACGATATGTCTAGTAACTGTCCCTTACGATATGTCTAGGTTACTGTCCCTCACGATATGTCTAGGTTACTGTCTCTCACGATATGTCTAGGTTACTGTCCCTCACGATATGTCTAGGTTACTGTCTTTCACGATATGTCTAGGTTACTGTCTCTCACGATATGTCTAGGTTACTGTATCTCACGATATGTCTAGGTTACTGTCCCTAACGATATGTCTAGGTTACTGTCCCTCACGATATGTCTAATAACTGTCCCTCACGATATGTCTAGGTTACTGTCCCTCACGATATGTCTAATAACTGTCTCTCACGATATGTCTAGTAACTGTCCCTAACGATATGTCTAGTAACTGTATGTATAGTAGCAGTCCCTAACGATATGTCTAGTAGCAGTCCCTAACGATATGTCTAGGTTACTGTCCCTCACGATATGTGTAATAACTGTCCCTAATGATATGTCTAATAATTGTCCCTCACGATATGTCTAGGTTACTGTCCCTCACGATATGTCTAGGTTACTGTCCCTCACGATATGTCTAATAACTGTCCCTCACGATATGTCTAGGTTACTGTCCCTCACGATATGTCTAGGTTACTGTCCCTCACGATATGTCTAATAACTGTCCCTAACGATATGTCTAGGTTACTGTCCCTCACGATATGTCTAATAACTGTCCCTCACGATATGTCTAGGTTACTGTCCCTCACGATATGTCTAATAACTGTCCCTCACGATATGTCTAGGTTACTGTCCCTCACGATATGTCTAGGTTACTGTCCCTCACGATATGTCTAATAACTGTCCCTAACGATATGTCTAGGTTACTGTCCCTCACGATATGTATAGTAGCTGTCCCTCACGATATGTCTAGGTTACTGTCCCTCACGATATGTATAGTAGCTGTCCCTCACGATATGTCTAGGTTACTGTCCCTCACGATATGTCTAGGTTACTGTCCCTCACGATATGTCTAGGTTACTGTCCCTCACGATATGTATAGTAGCTGTCCCTCACGATATGTCTAGGTTACTGTCCCTCACGATATGTCTAGGTTACTGTCTCTCACGATATGTCTAGGTTACTGTCCCTCACGATATGTCTAGGTTACTGTCTCTCACGATATGTCTAGGTTACTGTCCCTCACGATATGTCTAATAACTGTCCCTCACGATATGTCTAGGTTACTGTCCCTCACGATATTTCTAGTAGCTGTCCCCTCACGATGTCTAGTTCCCTGTCCGTCATGATATATCTAGTAGCTGTCTCTTGAGATATATTTAGATAGCCGTCTCTCACGTATATGAACTTTAAATATAGTTAAAAGAAATTCAGAATATATCGGTGGTTTTTTTAATGACGTTAATCGATGTACATTTTCCTGGTGTTTATTGGGGTAGATAGTCGTTTGCTACATCGGAACTGTCTGCCGTATTAACGTACAGCTGTCCTGGATGAAGGGATCATCGACACACGAGGGAACGCTTAAGTGTTACCTTGTACCTACGATCGATCAGTGTGCGACATTCAGTTCACCATCAAGACAGACACGAGTCCTTAAAACAGACTCCGACTGATTTCTACATTAATGAGAAGTGAAAGTTCTTTTTTTATCTCACAATACCAACTCGATTTCAGTTTCCGAGGACTAGCTCCCACTGCTAAATTTAATGGCCCTTAGGAGATTTTGGCAATCATACTTCAACTAAAGCGATCGACCTTCATAAGAACACAATTATTGAAGGAACGTTTAATTCCAAACACTCCATTCATGTAAATCCGAACATTCTTATCGAGTGATCTTCGCCTTTACATATGACCTTGTTTTATTATTTGGTCATGAGCAGCCTTTCTAGGATTCTATTGCCTTTGAAGTCCAAAGTCACCTTGACCTTGGTTAAATGACATGGCATCAGAGCCAGTGCATCTGCGATCTTCATCAACGAAAAAAACCAAAAACGTGTGTTCAATTCCAAAGTGTATTTAGATGCTTGATCTACATCATCAACATTTTGATCTCCACCAGCATACACATGTATTATCTATGTCACAGGGTAAATATATTTTCATACCGGGTAATTTGATTGCATTATTGATTGATGTTTTCCGCCACACTCAACAAGTTTTCAGTTATCTGGTGGCGCCCAGTTTTTATTGGTGGAAGAGAGAACCCAGATATAATGTACCTGGGAAGAGATCACCGACCTTCCGAAAATAAACTGAGAAACTTTCTCACTTACCGGCGCGAGTGGGATTCGAACCCGCGCCGACAGAGGTGAGAAGCCGTGTGATTTTGAGCGCGATGTTCTAACCACCCAGCCATGGAGGCCCCGATTGTATAATTGATTGACAAACATGTAAAATAAGTTGTATTCCCCGCTAAATGTACCAAGCACAACTACAAACTCTCATCCACTCACTCTTAACGTGAGGGAATACCGTGTTTATTTTCTCTCCTCCACTAAATCTAAACGTGAGGGAATACAGTGTTTATTTTAAAATAAAAATTCATAAACCCCTTGTGGTCCAGATGAAATTTCCGCAGCTAGAGGTTTGCTCAATGGTTTAAAAATAATGGGGACGTATTGATGAAAGTCACTTCTGTCATCAAATAAAAAACGAGAATTAAAGCAGAATGCTGGAGGTAAGGTTAATAACTGAACTACTTCATCCCAGCAACATTGTACATAGGCATCGTCACAAATCACGCAGGGCGATGTATCGTCTCCGTTCACACTATGTCATAGCCGTGGTTTTATGATTTAGAGAATCCTCGATTTTATGTATATTGATGTTCATATATCAATCGGGGAGCTCCCTTGATATTTGTTTAATAAAAGAAAGAAAGAAAAAAGCACTCGAAGACATCGCGTGGCTCGAGGCGGAATTATCCGAGGATTGCCGATTTTGGAAAAACTGACACAATTGCCAATCAAATAAGTTTATCGATACAGAATTCGCAACCATGGCCTGTGTTGCTAAGCCGAGTTTCATTTTATATTGTAGGAATATTGACCTTATATACATATATGTGTGTTGACCGGGTTGGGTTTGAAAACTTCACAATCTTGTAAGCGAAATGTTTTTTTTTCAAATCTAGCGAGTGCTAATATTGACTAATATAAGTTCAATTTTTAAATATATAGCAAAACTATATTCCATTGTTTTATGTTGATGATTTATTCATCTTCTCGCCACTTTAGAAACTGAAGCATTATTCATACTGATATCATATGAATGTGTGAAATATCAGAATTACGCGCGTTTTCAATGTTCATCCAACTGAATCAACTAATTGTAGTGAAAAGTTTCAATTTGTGAATAATAATACCTATTCGTCCTGAAAAATAAGCC
The DNA here is from genome assembly GCF_947568905.1 of Ostrea edulis. Classification (NCBI taxonomy): domain Eukaryota; kingdom Metazoa; phylum Mollusca; class Bivalvia; order Ostreida; family Ostreidae; genus Ostrea; species Ostrea edulis. The sequence continues at coordinate 75,761,470 of NC_079170.1, forward strand.
AAGGTCAAATTTTATAAGAATTACATGTAATTGATACTGAAGCTTATCAAACGATAGCTGATCCAGTCATTATTTACAACAAAGCGTGGCGTTCAACAACGACTCAGTTATTACACGCTAAAAAATTTCATCATTTAGCAACATGTTATTGCTGAAGAATTCTTAGCTACATGTATGTAATAAATAGCTACATGTAAAACTTATACGGTACCAATTTTGATGCACCAGATGCGCATTTCGACAAATAATGTCTCTTCAGTGATGCTCAACCGAAATCTTTGAAATTCGAAATAACTATGAAGTTTTAGAGCTAAATATAGCCAAAAACAGCGTGCCAAAAAAGTGGAGCCAAATTCGTCCAAGGATAAGAGCTGTGTATGAGGGAGATAATCCTTAATTTTGAAATGAATTTCTAAATTTTGTAACAGCAATTAAATATACATCCGTATTGTATATAATTAAGAGAGAGAGAGATGCTCCCTGTTTCAGTAAACGTGCCTAGTAACGATGCATTGTACGTTTAAACACTTATGTAAGAAACCATAGCAACTGGGATAAAGGGTCTCACATATATTTATAACATACATTGTAAGACCTCCGCATAACAAAAACTAAAAGTCGCAATAAAACATTTAATAGCAGAACTTTTAGTGCTTTCTCTCCTGATGAAAGCAGCGTCATATACACTAGTGTTAAACTGATGATAGTAACGATCGTATCATCCCAAGATAGCGGAAGAAATTCCGGAAAGACCACGTTTACTTATTATATCTATTTGTATTGTTTATTTGCGAATGATATATAGGTAAGAAATATCATACACTAGCAAGAACTACGATCAGGTGTTATTTTAACTTTTATATGGCTCATATGAACAGAAACTTCGTCGTTGAAAAAACAGGGAGGATGATAGTAACGGAAATGAATGATGATAGTAACGTAAGAACTTTTGTTATTATCCTCGCTGTTTTTTTAACGACGAATTTTCTGTTCATATGAGCCGTATAAAAGATAAAATAACACCTGATCGTAATTGTTGCTAGTGTATTCTATTTCTTACCTACATATCATTCGCAAATAAACAATACAAATAGATATAATAAGTAAACGTGGTCTCTCCGGAATTTTTTCCCGCCATCTTGGGATGATAGCAACGATCGTTACTATCATCAGTTTAATACCAGTGATATACAAAATGTATTATTAACTTTAAAAGTCGTTGGGAATCAGACATGCATGACCTGTGTTGCGTTTGGACGATGATTGAGATCTGCGTATAGGCAATGTTTCGTGGCACTATAAATATCAGGAACGTAGACTTTATCTAATATAGATGTATCTTTTTGAAAGCAGATTCCAAATGATACATGTCCGAAGTCTTTGTGCTGAATCCGGAGTTCCTAACTCATGGAGGTGAAAATACGAAAAGTGGTCAATCTCATAACTCCTATAAGCAATACAAAATAGAGTTGGGCAAACACGAAGCCCTGGACACACCAGAGGTGAGATAATGTGCCTAGGAGGAGTAAGCATCCCCAATCGACCGGTTACACCCGCCGGGAGCCCTATATTTTGATCAGGTAAACGGAGTTATCCGTGTAAACGGAGTTATCCGTAGTCAAAATCAGTGTGTTAAGAACAGTCTAACAACCGGTAGCTAAATATGAGAACTGTTGCAAATACTCTTATTTTCTTGGCATTGCAGGCAACTTCTGATCGTTGCTGTACCAAATTTGATTTAATCAATCTTTATTTCAATATCATCTTTTTTTCTTTACATTGGAACCGATCAGTACATGTATATGTTGTTACTTTTAATGTCATTTATTATGATATCCATTGAATGAATTGCATTATGTTATTCTGAGCATTAGAAGTAAATGTTCTTCCTTATCTCAGAAAAGTGTATAGGAGGAGAGAGAAACGCTGGACGAATTCCAACAATGTTTCTTCCCTAGACTAATTAAACATCACAGTGATGGTGGCAGACTCCCTAAAATAAAGATACGTAATTTGTTTCCATTAAGTGTGACTACATTTTCACCTCTTTATATATTGCATAAATATTTGAAGGAAAAACAGCTTTTAATAGCAATTGGAGTATTTGAGAAAACCATAATTCACCACGTCATGTGTGCTGCGCCCAGGTTTTTCACAAACCACCATCGATATTTGGGATTTCTTTTAAATGTACAACCTTGAGTAAATTCTTGTTACATCTGAAGGCAAATTATTAATTAATGACTTTTGGAAATTTGCTAACATTCAGGATCGTTATGAAGTCCCTGATTGTTATTACAAGCAACTCATCTGAAGAGAGAGAGAGAGAGAGAGAGAGAGAGAGACTCATTTTACGTACTTTAAAATAAAAGACCGACTTGTCAGTAAAAATGTTATTTTGGGGTGTTTATTGTTTGGTTGTTTTTTTTTTACATACAAACTAGACTCGTAACCTTCTATCTCCATGCTAAGTACGCAAGCAAGCGTTTAAATGAATGTTAAACGATCCTCTATCACAGAAAAGCTGAAATCGGAAATTCCAACTTCACGATCTTTTCAGGAAGCGTAAAAGCAACCGCGAATGTACCAAGATTACTCCCATTGTTTATCAAATTGAAATACAAGCACAAAAGTATGTTTTGTCTTTTCCAACATAAATATTTGCCAGAAACGATATTCCCCACATTAAGTGAAACTAATAAGTGACTTACGTATTGGCTAGGAGCACCCATTTTATACGCATTATCTACATCCGGTGAACGTAATGTATTCTATGGTTGTATTTTCCAAGCTTGCTAAATGCGATTGCTCGGAAATTGTCTCAATGTCACATTACTGAAAAAACATTTATTTTCGTACGGCAAAAGTCTGCAAAAATAACAATATCACTAAAGGGGATTTCATCTCATGTTTGAATAAAATTAACCTCAATCGGATCAGTTCATTTACGGAGATACATATATTTATGTCACAAAAAGAAAGAACACCCCCCTTACGAAAATTAAAAATATTTCAAATTTTGTTTTGTGGAAAACTTTAAAAGAGGTTCGCTAATGTCAATTCAACAAGCATAAAAGATTATCAATATCGGTCAAAGGTACGTCATAAAGGTCACTTGTGTTGAGCATAATTGTTGCCACCATAAGAATGCGTCATACAGCCATAGAGATAGTGATCAGGGAACGGAGGTTGTTAAATTTGGGGGTCAAAATGCCATGATAGCATCACAAACAAATTGCACAGTCGTTATAATGATCTAATTTGCAAATACAACCTGTCATTGTGACAAATGTTGTCTGACCTGTTTCATACCAATTGTTGGGGTCATTCTTTACAACATATGACTACGGATTACTCCGTTTACCTGATCAAGATATATAGGGATCACTACGGGTGTGGCCGGCCTAGGTACCGGATCCTACCTCTGGTGTAGAGGTCTTTGTTTGCCCTATTCTTATAATTCTGTATTCTTGATAGGATGTATCTCCAGTTTGTTGTTATCTTCATTCTCACCTCTGGTCGGCGCGGATTCGAATCCCGCTCGCGCCGGTAAGTGAGGAAGTTTCCCAGTTTACTTTCGGAAGGCCGGTGGTCTCTTCCCAAGTACATTGTAACTGGGTTCTCTCTTCCACCAACAAAAACTGGGCGCCACCAGATAACTGAAAAATTGTTGAGTGTGGCGGAAAACATCTAAACAATCAATCAATCAATACAACACGTACGAGTACGTAATAATGATTTACAAGGTTAACAAAGACAGAATACATCATCAAAGATGCTCGTACAATATTATGGAACTTTCAGTTTTGTTTGTTTTGTTTTTAGCTCTTCTGAGCCGAAGGCTCAAAGAGCTAATGCTATGGCCATTTGTGCAGTGTGCGTAAACTTTTTAGAAAAAGGGCTATAACTCAAGAACCCCTTGGCCAATTTTTTTTCAAATTTGTTACAAGGTATCATTGTCCCAAGGGCTTTCATACATACTAAATAGAGGGGTGTGACCCTTTAACGAGGGGAGATAATCAGGAAAATACAAACAAAAGTAGTGGTTGCTAAAAAATCTTCTTCTCAAGAACCACTGGGCAGATTATCACCAAACTTACACATAAGGATGAGGATATGTTGTAAATTAAAAATTGTTCAAGGCATTACCCTGGGGCAAAGGGCGTGGTCTCAAGGTCACTTCAAAGTTGACCTAAATTTATATTTCCTTAAATCTTTGATATTTTAGTCATTATAAGGACTAGGATCATCAAATTTTGACAGTTGATGCATCTTAGGACCTTGTGTCAAGTTGTCTCAAAAGTAGGTCACGGTGACCTACTTCTTGAATTTTGCAGGTATTTATTTTAAAATTAATTTTGATGCATATCTTGGACACTTTGAAGCCTATGATCATCAAAACTTGTCAGTTGGTGGATCATGGGACCTTGAAATGCGTCAACTGAAAAATAGGTCACCCTGACCTACTTTCTGAATTTTATGGCTTATCATTTATAGATATATTTTAAGTTGTTATTTCAAATACCAAGAGGTTTAGAATCATCAAATCTTGTAAGTTGATGCATCTTGAGGCCTTGTAATATATTTATAAAAAAAGTAGGTCACAGTGACCTACTTTTTGAATTTTGCAGATATTCAGATTTCACATTTTCAATTTTAGATGCATATTTTGGGCACTGTAAAACCTAGGATCATCAAACTTTGTCAGTTGATGCGTCTTCAGTCTTCGGTTTGTGTCGACCAAAAAGTAGGTCACCGTGACCTACTCTTGGTATTTGACAGCTAAATTACTATATTTCAGACACTATTTGACCTACAATCATCAAACTTTGTCAGTTGATGCATCTTGAGTCTTCGGAGTGTATCGACCAAAAAGTAGGTCACTGTGACCTACTTTTGGCATTTGACAGCTAAATTACTATATTTCAGACACTAATTGACCTACAATCATCAAACTTTGACAGTTGATGCATCTTGAGTCTACGGAGTGTGTCGACCAAAAAGTAGGTCACCTTGACTTACTTTTGGAATTTGACGGCTATATTTATATATTTCAGATACTATTTGACCTACAGTCATCAAACTTTGTCAGTTGATGGGTCTTGCATGTTCGAAGGGTTTCGACCAAAAAGTAGGTCACCTTGACCTACTTTTGGAATTGGACGGCTATATTTATATATTTCAGATACTATTTGACCTACAGTCATCAAACTTTGTCAGTTGTTGGGTCTTGCATGTTCGAAGGGTTTCGACCAAAACGTAGGTCGACTTGACCTACTTTTGGAATTGGACGGCTATATTTATATATTTTCAGATACTATTTGACCTACAGTCATCAAACTTTGTCAGTTGATGCGTCTTGCATGTTCAAAGGGTGTCGACAAAAAAGTAGGTCACCTTGACCTACTTTTGGAATTGGACGGCTATATTTATATAATTCAGATACTATTTGACCTACAGTCATCAAACTTTGTCAGTTGTTGGGTCTTGCATGTTTGAAGGGTGTTGACGAAAAAGTAGGTCACCTTGACCTACTTTTGGAATTTGACGGCTATATTTATATATTTCAGATACTATTTGATCTACAATCATCAAACTTTGTCAGTTGATGGGTCTTGCATGTTCGGAGTTCGCTGACCAAAAAGTAGGTCACCATGACCTACGATTGGAATTTGACAGCTATATTTCAATATTCAGATACTAATTGGCTTAAAATCATCAAACTTTGTCAGTTGATATTTCTTGGGTTCTCAAAATGTGTAAACCAAAAAGTAGGTCACATTGACCTACTTTTTTCGAATTCTTAGGATTTAACTAAAGATTTAGAATACTAAGAGGCTAAGAATAGAAATGGCGGGGTTGTACAATTTATCAGAAGAGCGATTCTAGGCCCTTGGGCCTCTTGTTTTACTTTATTCGGCCAAGCATTGGAAATGTGGTGAAGTATTCTTGATATTAAGTTTCTTTTTCAAGGAATACTCCGTACTGGGGCCAGACAGACTAATAACATGTACATTGAGACTTTGTAGAAATATTAGCTACATAGATATCGATTTTTGTATGTTTATTTTCAATTTATCTTGCAACAAAGCGTGCTGGAAACAATCCATATTAAACTTCGGACGCCGATATCAGTTATGTGTGACGTAATTGTTCATAATCCTGTGCGCTGAATGGAAATGAAACTAAATCCTCAATTCCTGATGAAAATGCAATTGCAAAACACTTGCTATTTTAAAAATATCTTAATTCCCAATTACAAGAATTGTACGGGATATACATGTATATATTAGTGTTTAGCATCCATCAAATGAGATCACAGTAGATGAAACAGCTAATTCGCAATGCTAATAGTTTATGTGCGTTTTCTTTTTTAAATTGATGATATGGAAATGCGATTCAACACAAATTTCTTGACAAGGAATATACATGTAAGTTATGATCTTTCAGCTTTCAAAAGAATCAGCAAGCTCAAGAAAACGAAGCACGTGGTTATATCCAGCTTCGGTCATTGGCTGCTTGTCAATTTTGTCTTCCGTTACGTGTAAATGTCTTCTAATAGAGCGGAAGTCTCTCAGTATGGCAGACGTCGTCTTGTGTCTGTCAATAAAGTCTGGCATCTGAGACTGTTTCATTAATTGCGCATGCTCCCTGCTGTTCCGTTTCCTCGGAATCGTGTCTATATCACGGAGAACGTGTTTGGTTTCCTTGTCTATAAACCTCCTCATTGAGTAGGTAGTTTTACAGTTTCCCGGAAACATTTTCTGAAATTCAGCCTTCAAGATGGGTTGATGTTTCCTATGACGTATTCTCTCATTTTTCTCTTCCTCCTTGTGGTCGTTATTAGTTTGTTCCCATAATGCAACACGCTTTATCGTAGGTAAAAAGCACGCTGTTGTCCTTTGAAACTCGGCATTTTCACTATCACAATCTGCAACACTTTTACTGCGTATTTGATATGATACATCCTGATCGTCACTTCCGGTGGAATCGTCTTGTATTGTCAGTGGTCTTTCCATTGGTTTTGTTATATTCGGCAAACTCTGATGCATCAGCGGTAATTCTCTGACGTCTCGAGACAATTCCTCTATCGCTGTTTTGCTTCTTTCCAGCTTTGGTGATATCAATTGGTCATTTGTGGTCATCGATGATTGAGAAACGCTTCCCCTTTTCGTTTTGTAAAACGGACGCTTTATCTCTCCATTATAAACTCTGTCTCCTTTCCGAAAAGGGTCATATTTTTCAAATCGATGTTGTCTGAAGACACAACCTGTTGCTACATATTCCATTACCAAATCTTTTAGCTTATGAATTTCCCGGCCTTTATTTATCCGTGTAAAATATTCTTCGCATTCAATTTGTTGAAGCTCACGAGACAGTTTCCATCTCTCTAGACCATTCTGTGTCGATGTAAATGATGCAGCCATGGTGCTCATTCCATTTGACTGCAAAACAAAGTCACCCGATTTCTTCATTCTGAACAAAAGAAGAATGAACACATGACAAAGCATGTATTTTAAACAGTGCTGTTAAGGAGCCACAACACATCGTTATAATGGCCGACTTCCTTTTGAATAATGAAGAGGGGAAAAAAGAATACCAGCATTACAAGTATATTTCTTTTAAATCCAATTGCCTAGCTGGGTAGCTTCATAGGTTAAGGTGTCGACTGCTTATTTGTCGATCGTTGGTTTGAGTCAAACAGGGTTTTTATTTCTTTTTCCAGATATTATTTTTTCCTAAAACTGCATTTTTATGAATAAAAGAAATAAATATGGTCAATTCTTAAGCTTTTGCTTTTTAGATATTGTGCATATCCGCCACTTTCCATCCATGTCATGTTTATCTGGTGTGTCATTCCTACTTAATGCTTTTATTTCTCTTTACTACTCTTACAGTATATAAAAGTAATTTACTAAAGTGATTGGTGGTAAAACAGAACAGCTCACAACGACGGCGTTGAATGGCGTGTGTTGTAGAAGAAAAGCCTTTGTACAATTGTTCCCGTGTGTTAACAGTGAAAAAAAGTTCTAATGAATTATTTAAATATCTATGTTCAGCAAATCAAAACGATAAATAGCATACTGTCAAATATGATAAATTAGGAGGCCGAACCGTTAACTATGCATTCATGTCCCTATATTTTACATCAAACGCAATCAGACTATTAAGTCTGACAAATATGCAGTTGTACAAGTGTTATAATTTAGAATTTACCATGTGACAGTTAATACAAATTTCACAATTTGAATGCAATTGTTTTATTTACTGCCACCCAATAAATTCAACATTTACATTGACACAGGAACGTCTGTATGAAAATAAACCACGTTTGGTGGGGGATTGAGCCTGCGTCTTATGTTAAATCATCGGTGAGATGCTTATTAATTATACACCACTGAAACCTCAAATGTTTAATTAGCAGCAACCCAATATACAGATTTTTGTAGTAAAGTTTCAAAATGTGCCATGATCCCTGGCTTTCTTGCTACATACATGTATACATCTGTCAATATAGGTCCAATATATTTGTTATGTACGTTAATTAGCACGAGCCCAAAACTACTGAAGATAGCGGCGTTCTGCGGTAAATTGACGTCACAGAGAAATTGCACAACTACTGTACATATAAAAGTACAAATAAGTTGCAATTATAATTAAAATATAAAAAAATTGAATCGAGAACATACAGACATTCTATGTAATATAAACGGGATATCTATATCGTTTTGAGGTTGTTTTGTTTTTAAATTAGATAATAGTGAAAGTTTCTACACTACAATATTTATGTATATGAATAGTTACTTACATTTCAGTATGATTTGAGACTTCGGTGAAATTTACACCAATGTTTTCTTTTTTCTACAATAGGTTCCTGACTTCACAAAAAAATTTACCCAGCTCCTTAGAATGCACCAGTCGTTGTCAATAATTTCAACGACCGTCATTTGTACGAATTGCTTTTTCAATAAAAAATTTTTAAATCATTCAATATGTCACAAAGAGTTCTCCAGAATGTTTTCAATATCTCGATGGATATTTGCCTTTGAGTAACAATCGTATGTCAACATTTGTGTAATTATATTTCAAGTGATTAAAAGATCGTAATTTGTTCACATATAACACAAGCATTTAAAAAGGAAAGTATTGATTGAAATTGTCCATCTCTACAATGAAACTCGGCTATTTCAATATTCTGTTAAAGGAGATCAATTTATCGCAAATAGAGTAGAAAGGTACACTCGCTCTGGCCTGTTCATTAATTCATCTTTTGTGAAGGAAATCATAGGATGAATTATTCAAATTACGTTTTGCAATAATGGTATTATGGTGTTGAAAGGCTTCACGCTCAGATTTTGTTAATCATTGTTTATGTTTTTATACCAGCTTACTGTTAAGCCTTGTTCATTTAGTCTCTTGTTACATTCGTAATATAAAGAAACAACGCTGCGTGTGTGTTGTTTTTATCAGCACGTTCCGTCAGTGTGTATACCCAGATCGTATCAATCATCCAATATTCATACCATTGCAGTGTGTGTTCAGTTTCAAAATCATTTATTAAAATAATCAATTTGATGAATCGATTAAATGAATGTGCCATCCATTTAGAGCCATTAAAGTATTTTCAAATCTTCTCGTTTAAAAAAAAACAGTCCTCATTCATTGCGAACTATAAATGAATGCTTATTCTGTTCTGTTCTTAAAAGTTTGTTCTAAATAGACAATCTTAAAATCGGTTAGTTGGATTCGACATATGAAATGTAATGAGGTTGTCAAAGCTAGTCAATACTCGCTCTGTAAAACGATTTTACTTGTGTTATTTTGAATTTGTCCCGTTTTGAAAAAGAATTCAAATACAACCCTTATACTACTGCATTTGAACTTTCACGAGAAAATGTCTTTAAAAGGCTGAATGGATTGCAGTGTGGTGATCTAATATTCTAATATATTGATTAAAAAATTATCAAATAAGGAAATATTTGGTATATCATTACTTACATTTTATCACTAATATCTAAGTACATACTAGTTCAGTCTGATTAAAATCAAACCTCTCACTTCGCTCGATATACGGATAGTCGCCACGCAGCGACTATCCGTATATCGAGCGAAGTGAGAGGTTTGATATTAATCAGACTGATAATAGTTGTGCATGTGAGACTTTAAGGTAGTGAGTTTTTGTCTGTAGGTCAAACTATTTAGTGTAGGCCAAGCTTTTGTGCCACAGTGCGGGAGGTTCAAACAAACAATGATTTCATAATCATAGTACATATAGGTGAAGTAAGTGATTTTTTTTTTAAAAGTCAGTACTCTATAACAACCTAGACACATAGCATACATGTACATGTATACACTGACATAATCACTATCATGCGCCTTAAATGTGCGTTTACCGATTCAAATATCTGTATACTTGTATCTCTCATTTCAGAAACGTGAAACTCGAACTATAGAATGTAAATATTCATTATCACTATGGCTATTTTATACATATTATCAAGGAGATAACGAAGCGTTAAGAACTTGTGTGTCTATCCTTTTGACTCTTTTGTCAATAAAATAATTTCAATTCAACATTTCGGAATACGGCAGTGATGTAGTTTTAAATCGTAGATAAAATAGGTTAATAAAGCTACATGTATGTAAATGAATTATTTGTCAGTACAAAATAAGTACATTGTATCCACCATATATCGATTTTTAAAGCTTATAGCTAATATTCTTATGATTTCAAGACTATCCGTATTTGTCAATCAACAAAAGACTTTACGTTGACATTATAAAGTCTGCATTATTGCTTAGTTTGATACTGTGGGGGTCACTAGGACGATAACATATTGATATCGAGACTTCGCGCTGTTGTTGATATCGAGACTTCGCGCTGTTGTTATTGACTGAAAACATACATTTATTACAGGTTTTCAAGAGAGCACGTGTATAGGAAGACTACGTTGGAATGTGAACATGAGCCCCGAAATTTACTGTGCATGAGGATCTGGGGGGGGGGGGGGCATATCCGACAGGGGACCTACCTGGTATTTACATGTAAAAGATATATAAACATTTGTGATATATTAGTGTAATTGAAGGTGATTTTTGTATGTTAATGTACATTCCATTCGAGAAGTTTTCACTTGCATACAGAGGTGACCACCAAGTTATGGCAATATTCACAACATCATGAAAGGCGAGAATTCTCTTCACCTCAATCAATTCTACGTGTGTGAAGAGCGTTACAATTCTAATGAACATAGATCCATAATATTTTCAGATCAATACGTTAGATTACCAAAGTGTAAGTAATAAGATACCGAATATTTCCTTATTTGATAATTTTAGATCAATATGTTAGATTACCAAACTGTAAGTAATGAGATACCAAATATTTCCTTATTTGATAATTTTAGATTAATATGTTAGATTACCACAACAGCAACATTGAAATGTTTGCATCACAGTGTATTAGACATGCCACAAACACGAAGGTACCGTTATGATTTTTCAACATGCTATAATGCGGGTTATGATTTTTTTCCTGCAATACTTGCTACTTTCGTCACCCGATAAAACATCATAGAAAGCATTTTCTTGATTAAACGTATCACTTGAAAATAGCACAATATCACCACTAACAAAAATAATCATTTAGTAAATCGTTGACAATTCATCTAAATAAATATGTGATAATTTCTCAATATTCTATAACAAACAATTTATACCTGTCCAGTCATCGTATTTCACACTTATGTAAACGTGTTGGTGCATTAAGGTATCACGGCAGCAACTGTCCAATTGTAGTTCCGTATATTTAACAAAATGTATTATTTATTGATGCGCTAGTTTCCTCATTTCCCCTTCTTATTTTCTCCTAATTTTTGCACGCCTGATTATGACATTTTGCGTAATTTATAGAAATAATCAAGTGTATACAAAGGAAATATTTGATGTTGCTAGCTGAGGTTACTTCCTGAGGTGCACTCAGGCTGTTTACAAACCGCCGCGGTGGTCTAGAGGTTAGAGCGTTCACCCCGCATGCGGAAGGGTGATTTCGAATCCCGACCGCGACAGACCTAAGTCGTTAAAACAGGTAGTGACAGTTCCATCGCCAAACGCTCGGCGCTCACAAACAGGTGTAAATTTAGGGAGTAACTTTGGCCGAGTAGCTAATTAACGCCAAAATTGAGGCCGGCCTTAATCGCATTTCACAAAGGAGTGTAATACTGGGCGTAAACCCGAGATAGACCAGACTTTGAGCATGCGCAATTGCTATATGTTTTTGGTTTCGAGACTATTTCCAAACATTGAGGTGGATCAAAATGATTTTAAAAGCTCTAAATGAATTATAAACGAATTTTGCTGAGAATTTAAGGAAATATACTTACAAATATGATGTAATTGATAAATAATCCAATATTTCATGATTGTTTAAATGCATATTATTAGAGACATGTTATGTGCGTAACATCACAGGAACTGGTAATTCTGTCTGTAATAATGATATTAGGAGTCTATACTATACCACCCCCTATTCAATGAAAAAAAAACCCACCTTAATTTTAATAGGGGGAGGGTAGTATAGACCCCTAATATCATTATACCCCCTGTAAACGAAGTTTGGGGGGGGGGGTATACTGGAATCACTTTGTCCGTCCGTCCGTTTGTCCATAGACGCAATTTGTCCGAAGTTTATTTCTAATACCGCTGGACATATTTCATTCAAACTTTATGCACATCTTCTATATATTATGTAGTTGTGCATCTCCTATTTTCATTGAAATATTTTAACAGTTATAGAAGTTACACACATTTTCTTTTCATTTTGGGGGTTACGCACTTTGTCCAGAGTTTAATTCTAATACCGTTGAACAGATTTGATTCAAACTTTATTCTCATCTTATATATATAATGTAGTTGTGCATCTTCAATTTTCATTGAAATATTTTAACAGTTACAGAAGTTACGCACATTTTCTTTTCATTTTGGGGGTTGCGCACTTTGTCCAGAGTTTAATTCTAATACCGTTGAACAGATTTGATTCAAACTTTATTCTCATCTTATATATATAATGCAGTTGTGCATCTTCTATTTTCATTGAAATATTTTAACAGTTATGGAAGTTACGGACATTTTCTGGTTTGGTTGTACTTGTAGTAATAGACACAATTTGTCCAGAGTTTATTTCTAATACCGTTTTACGCTCATAAGTCAATCAGGAATTGAAGAAGTGGAAAGAAGTTCAACAATGAAGTTCAACTACATTTCTTCTCATCCGTCCGTCTGTCCGTAGACGCAATTTGTCCGAAGTTTATTTCTAATACCGCTGGACATATTTCATTCAAACTTTATGCACATCTTCTATATATACTAATGTCATTTATTTACTGACAAAATCAATGACAAAGTAAAGTTGGCATAACATAATGATCTTTAACAAAGAGAATATAAACTAAAGACTAGAAGAGTTGACCAGGGATTTGCAATCATATAGCCTAAAATGTGCCAAATAGTATTCATTGTTTATATTAAGCATATTTTTAATATTTCATGTACTGCTGTACTGTAGAATATACACTTCTGCATTCACATTGATTGCCCTGTAGATAATGTGAAAATATCCAATGTGCTTGCATTAAATATTTCCCATCATCTTATATGCCCCGAGGGGGGTATTAGTCCCATTAGGACAGTTCTAGTTATTACAGACAAAATCACCGGTTCCTGTGGTCACATAAATTTAAAACATCAACTTCGAATTATTTTTGAAACAGAAATTTAAATTCCATTTATAATTACATCAGCAAATGAACACCCACCGTAAAGAAGAGTTAAGGAAATTATTAAATTGTGTCGTTTATTCTTCTGAAGAATACTACACATTTCAATAGAATAATAATACATGTATGTAGACTCAGCCCCATTGAGTTTCTATTGAGGTTTTAATTTATTAAGCTGTAGTTATATGAAATGAATTTTAAATCATGAATAAAGGAAATAGCAAGCGATTATTAAGGTCTTCCGTAACAACGGAAGACCTTCTACTGATTGTGCTGGTTAAGATTATTCTTATTATTCTTTTTTTCTTCCTTTTTCCTAGACGCTAACTTTGAAGCTTCATATCTCGCTCATTTCTGCATGGATTTTGCTCAAATTTTCAGGATTTATAAATTTTACAGAACAATTTTAAAATCATGTACTACATTTCAGAAATTCCCTTCTGTTCACGAGTGTTATTCCCCTTTGAATGAAATTTTAGGGGCTTTGGCTTCCAGACAAAGGCTCCGAGACTGTATAAGCTTGAGCAGAAAATGCATTGAAAATGAAAAATAGGAGCATTGTAGTTGTGCACATCGTTTTTTGATTACAGCGTTCGAAATGGTGGTTGACAGGGTTAAAAAATTAGGACGCCTAAAGGAGCAAAAAATTACACATATTTTCCTTTGTATCTTTTAAACTAAAAATATTTTGTTAAGACGTGTAGAACAAACGTTGTGCAAAATGTTAAAAGCTTTCTTTTGATATCCCTAAAAAGGGGCTGGCCCCTTCAATTAGGGATCTGGGGATCTTCAAAGTTTTCGCTTTATAACTCAAAAACGGTAAATATTTCGATATGGCTTTCGCTGGAAAAGTTGTTCTTTAACATCTTATTGATCTCATAAACATAATATTTTACTCGAGTATTATGTTATATATGAGTAAAAAGCTTGAACCGCAAACAGGTGACCGTATCATTAGGTAGGTGAAAGGGGGGGGGGGATATGCGTATAACTTAAATAAACTTGCTTTAATTGATAAATCTGACTTCATGAAATGCTAATATTCTTTTAAAATCAGGTTTTAATGTGATCTATGGTTCCTTTAAAAATCATCTATCGACAACTTTCTTTTTTTATTATTATTTAGTAGCTTTAATATAAACAATCGTTCCAAAGAAAAAAGAGGAAAAGGTTATCTCTTCTACTTTTGTTATTAAAACAACGATATATTTAATTGAAGAAACAAACCTTCAAGCATAGAATAACTCAGTCATTATCTACACGAATCTTACATACACTGCAGGGTTTGTTTTTGTTTACAATTACGTAACCGCCTCGAGGAACCATCGCGTGTGAACCAGGGCATGTACACAAAGTAAATATTGTCGTCCTAAATATAACACAGAATGTTATGTTTTTGATCATATTGGATTTTTCGAATAATTCAGTCTTTCCGGGGATGTATATACTTGTTTATACGTCCCTGGTCTTACGTTTGATTTGTTTTAAATTCAAAACTCTAGAGCATTGCGTCAGGCATCAATTTTAAAATCTGCAATTTAATATACAGTTCGTTTCTCAATCATGTCTAATTGAATGTGTGTTTAATATCGGAGATTCGTCGCTGCTGGACTAGCGATCTGTGATTTCACACTACTTTAACTGAACACACAAGCTTTACTCAAATTCTTCGTTGTGAAAAAGAAAATGGATACATTTTACAAACATAACGAATTATTTCTGAACATGTCTTGAAATCAATAGTTTATAATCATGATTAAACCAAATCTAAACATGCGTATAGAATATTCAGAAACCCATGGCCGACCAGTCTCATTTCAAATGATTTGTTGTTTTATTGTTTAAAAACAATGACTTTGATTTAACATTGATTCAGAACTCCTGGTCCAAATTATGTAACTTCGGCACGTGCCCCTGGCGTGAAATTCATACGCGACTTCTGTGCGCACTGTGTACATAATATACCTACATGTATTTACGCAGATAGATATTTTATCATATCCCCATTCACCAATGAACACTTACAGGTATGTAAACGGAAAAATCTATATAAAGCTTAATGATCTTACTCGTTTTCTATGCATGTATATCTATATGACAATAAAACAGTGTTGGGTAGATTTTTTAGAATTATGCATATTTTCTTGTCTTGCAGTGATATAATCTATAAGACGGGAATAGTAGGGGTTTTGTTTCTCAATCGTGGATGTCACGGGTCCTCGGGGATGACCTTAAAATCCCCTGTCACAGTAGGTGTGGCACGTTAAAGAATCCTCACTGCTCAATGGTCGTAAGCGCCGAGCAAAGGCCTAAATTTGAAACCCTTCACGGGTCTCGGTGATGTTTCCATATGCGTTGTGAAAAATTATCGAGAGAGACGTTAAACAAGACACAATCAATCAGGCTGTTAAAAAACACAATTGAAAAACACGTGAAGATGAGGGTAATTTTGTTAGCGGTTAATTTTGTTTTGGAAAAGAAAATGCCGGGTAGAGTGTTGTGTTTTTAGTGTCGTCAGTTTGCTGAATTGATGCCAAATAACGCAGACGGAAATGTTCGATGCTACCTGCTTCAGGTGAGATATAGAGGATATGTATATTGCGTGTTTTGATATTTGGTTTTTATTATACTTTCATGTAAAATACTCGAATCTGATTGGTCGAGAAACATTTTTAAAAAAATATATTGTTACCCTCTGAGAACAGAAAGCACGCGCTCCAGGGTGATAGTATCTATCAACGGGTAACAGCACTTGACAACGGGTGATATTATAAAAAATTATCACATGCGTCAAATTTCGGTCCTATAAAACAGAGTACTTTAGAGTACGCTAGTAAAATTTCATGATTTAATGCAATTTAACTGCTGTTTGTAGGTGTTCTTAGTTTACCTTAACCTTATAAATATATATCTGGAATATATTGTGTTTGTTTTCATTATTTTAGAAAATATTTTGAATTGGCCTCCGTGGCCGAGTGGTTAGAGCATTGCGCTCAAAAAATCACACGGCCTCTCACCTCTGTCGGCGCGGGTTCGAATCCCGATCGCGCTGGTAAGTGAGTAAGTTTCCCAGTTTACTTACGGGGTCGATGGTCTCTTCCCAGGTACATTGTATCTGGGTTCTCTCTTCCATCAATAAAAACTGGGCACCACCATATAACTGAAAAATTGTTGAATGTGGCCACGGTAAACATAAAAAATAAAATAAAAAGAATTACAGTTTACCGTTTGATTCCGATCAAATTTAACTACATATTTACATAAAGTACCAGCGCATTATATTTAATTTTCCAAGATTATGCCTTTATCTTATTTTTAAAGTATTGACTCTTTTTTAATCAACTGAACAGTGAATTCCATGAAAATAAATCATTCAGTGGCATTTAGATTTACATAAAAATGAAACGATTACATCTATGAAGATGAGTTCTTTGATGATTGTCGCCGTTTTAAACTGAAAACTGGATGCGTTTTTTTAAAGGCCAGCAATTATTCAATTGATTTGAAACAATAATTGACCAATGGACAAAGAAACAAAATACAAAATAAATTGATGAATTGAAAAGGGAGGTTTAAAATGGCATAGAAACCCCCAAAACAACCAGGGGGGGGGGGGGGGGGGGGGGCGCAAGAAAATCAAAGATCATGGATTCCAATTAACTATCAATCATACGTAAAATTAATTACTGATATAATATGTCACATCGCTCAATTCTTTCTCCAAACAAAATACACTGTACTGACTAGTAATAATCGGGATCGGGATGCCATAAATTTTCAATAAATTGAATGTTGTTTTCTGGTCAAAATATCGCTAAAAAAACAAATACTTTTGATAAATTTTGAAATATTATTTTATAATCACGTTTATATGAGTGGTATACATACAAATAAACAATTAAATTGCATTAAATTCTGAATTTTTACCAGCGTACTCTAAAGTACTCTGTTTAGTAGGACCCGTCAAATTTATGCGCGTACGGTTCGCCGTTGATTGTTAGACAACGTCGTTTGAGCGTTTGTAATAAACGCGAATACCCGCATCCAAATACGAAATATCACATTACAGTGATTGATCAAATGTCAACAGACGTAAGTTTTTCTGCTTTGTTGTTTATATAACATTCAGTATAATAAAACAAATATTGCATGTAGTTGAGGGTAACATAGAAAATTTTCACCCCTCGAGAAACCATTGTCAACCTCGGCTACGCCTCGGTTGACAATAGTTTTCTCGTGGTAAAAAATTTCAATGTTACTCTCAAATACATGCAATATTTATATAACCCAACTCGTTGATATGGTGTATTTATTCGCGAGGCTTGCACCATATCAACGAGTTGGATAAACCAAAATATCAAACTACGCAATTATAGATGTTCTAGTTATCTCATACGTCTTCTTTTCGCTTAATTTTAAGATGATCCCCAGTATGGTAGAAACAGCTGATTGAATTTGTATTGAACCCGTGGCTCAGACGTCGTACTTATTAATTTTCCTTACGCGCGGAAAAACAGTGCGTTTATAATCGATTCATGTATATTACAAAGGACATTTTTACATGTATAAAAGAAACCATGAATGAAAATTGTTTTAGAGGGGATATACTTTATGATTAATAATGGTTTTGCCATTCCAACAAAATAACAACTAGGTCTATATTGACCGAGTATTTATTTTTTGACGAAGGCCTGACCTTCTGGTAAAAGTTTGATGTCGCCGTCTTTTTGAAATAAACATTTGTAACAGCGATTGATTGTATCTTGCTTTACGTCTCACTCGAGAATTTTTCACTCATATGGAGACGTCACCAAGACTGGTGAAGGGCTTCAAATTTAGGCCTATGCTCGGCGCTTACGGTCATTGAGCAGTGAGGGTTCTTTAACGTGCCACACCTACTGTGACACGGGGCATCCGTTTTTAAGGTCATCTCCGAGGACCCGTGACATTCACACCTGATGCCGAGCTTTTGGCGATGGAACTGTCACTACCTATTTTAACGACTTAGGTCTGTCGCGGCCGGGATTCAAACCCCATTGAAAATAAGCCTAATATTTTAATGCAGCGTTATTAGAATGTTCAACAGTTTACAACGAAAAGTAGAAGTGTTTATGAATTTGGATTTTATTCACGTGGTTTCTTTCAATCTGAGGGCGAGAGGAAATCCTGAGGCACCGCCTTTTTAGTAAGTTAGAAATCTAGTTAGTAAAGCTGTTGAGATTTATTAAAATCATAAATGCTTGGTAAATGTACCGCAGCATGTCGAGGTACTTTCGATTAGGCCTGTCCAGCAGGCGGTTGATTCCTTGTTGATGATAATAGTGTGGACATCTCTTTGTTTTCTTACGGAATATTTTTGAGTAGTTATTGATCGATTTATGACCATTAACTTGCATTATGTCAGTAGGGGCAATATCATTTTAATTTTGCTATGAAAGAAATTCTAATAAATACAGAATAACAAGTTATACGCTTTATTGCATGCATCGATATGCATCAACACAGAAAATATGTCACCTAAACTGGGGCAATGTCAAAAGTATTTCGGACCGAAAGTGCTTTGTCAAACGGGCGTGTGATAAAGCTAAGGTAGCAGGGGACAGTTTCGCACTATAGGCCCGGTCAACTTTTTCAAAAAATGGAATTACCCCGTATTTGAAGTGATATTACATGTGTAAAAATGTGTACAATAATTTTAGGATGCATGTCAAATGTAGCTGAGTGCTTAGTAAAAATGTTGATATACAACATGTAGGTGTCACCATGATTCCTAGCATATAGATGGGTGCAAATACGAAACTAAGACACGTGGTCAGTTGCTGAAGAAATTCCGGTGAAAACATGCAGGGTCTAGCAAAAGGTCTGTAGCTGTGAGGGAAGGTGGATGGCCCCATATGAGAGGTAGATTTTTGAGAAGGGCAGATAGGGTTCTTGATTGTGCACAGTGTCTAAATCCCCATGTTTGGTACTGTGATGGTGTGGGGGTGGTGCGGATTAGCCCAAATGAGGGAAAATCAAAGCAAAAAAGGGGAACCTGCTCAGAGCATGTTTTGTGCACCAGCACCAGTATTTATAGATTACATGTAAGTTAGGGTCATAATTTATTAACTACACTAATATGAAATACAAGTATGGACATAAAAGGGAAATATGATTTTTCATTAGTCTGTCATAATCTGACTTTGGTGTATACCCCCTATCCACATGTTTCAAAACCAAAGAAACTGTCCCCTGCCACCTTTAAGAGAATGGCATTTTTTGAAACCCATGGAATTCAGTCAATTTCATTAATATTATCAAGATAAATGTATTAGATATGTAATACAACCCTTTATTTCAATAGATGTATCACATTAGTGTCACAATGGTAGACAACAGAGTCAAGGGGGGTAAGCTATGCTTTAGTACTATGGAAAACCAGAATCTGGTCAAGTATCATAGTGACATGTAAGTACATGTAAATAAGCTTAGTGGTTAAAATAATGTTATTTGGGGTACTTCATATACTGTGTATTCTTTTTACATAGATTACATGTAGTTTTACATGTTCTACATGTAATTAACAAATTGTACTGATTGACAGGTCTCAGGTACAGTAGATCACATTTCTTCTCAGCACCATGATACATATTTATGAAAAAATACTTGCAGATAGAGAGATAAGTCATTTTAGAGACATTTTGTACACAAAAAACACAGTTAATACCATTTTCTCATTTATGGGTGGTACTTGTAAACAAGCCACCTCCCCTTTGACATTTGGCTGAATTGCATGAATCTTTAGTTTTCACTATTAGGATGGCATAGAATAGAATGTAAGAAGAGAACAGGTATTCAAAATCTTGTTGGGGAGTTGTTTACTTAATTAGAGCATATTTCAGGTCTATACATATACAGTATGTAAAGAAGTAGACAGTGAAGTGGGGAATTTTCTTGATTTTAAGAGCAGTTATGTCCCTTTATCTCTCTCTAATCCATCATTTTCTACACAGGTTCTCATGATTACATGTTCAGCATGTAGCACCACATATAAGGTCACTTTTACCATAGATACAATATACTTGTAATATTATTTGTTAGGCACAGGGATCTTACTCGAACACTCTCATCACTCAAAAATGACAACATCATACACAGAAATGTAGGGGTTTTAAATAATTTGATTGCGTACACATTTAGGGCGGTCGACATGATGTATTGGTGTAGTTTCACTCAGAATAAGTCAGATTTGTCAAAAATGGGAGTTGACGTCAATGACATGAGATGTCAGAATTCTTAAAGGTAGCAGGGGACAGTTTCGCACTATAGGCCCGGTCAACTTTTTCAAAAAATGGAATTACCCCGTATTTGAAGTGATATTACATGTGTAAAAATGTGTACAATAATTTTAGGATGCATGTCAAATGTAGCTGAGTGCTTAGTAAAAATGTTGATATACAACATGTAGGTGTCACCATGATTCCTAGCATATAGATGGGTGCAAATACGAAACTAAGACACGTGGTCAGTTGCTGAAGAAATTCCGGTGAAAACATGCAGGGTCTAGCAAAAGGTCTGTAGCTGTGAGGGAAGGTGGATGGCCCCATATGAGAGGTAGATTTTTGAGAAGGGCAGATAGGGTTCTTGATTGTGCACAGTGTCTAAATCCCCATGTTTGGTACTGTGATGGTGTGGGGGTGGTGCGGATTAGCCCAAATGAGGGAAAATCAAAGCAAAAAAGGGGAACCTGCTCAGAGCATGTTTTGTGCACCAGCACCAGTATTTATAGATTACATGTAAGTTAGGGTCATAATTTATTAACTACACTAATATGAAATACAAGTATGGACATAAAAGGGAAATATGATTTTTCATTAGTCTGTCATAATCTGACTTTGGTGTATACCCCCTATCCACATGTTTCAAAACCAAAGAAACTGTCCCCTGCCACCTAATGCTTTGTATGAGATATCAATCCGAGTGAACGCGAACATAAATTGAGCGTAATAACATAAGAAATCGCTTGACATAATGTGTGCCTTGTAAAATGTCTGTGTGTCCTAAGTATGCCATCGTTTTAATCGATCAGATCATTGCCAGAATATACATTTATTTGACCTTGGAGTAGAATGCTGCTCTGTCAATTAATAAAACGCCACTCGTGATTTCTACAGACAAATATTGACAGCATGAAGCGGAAACTACCGAAATTTATGATAGATATGCTCTGTCAATTAATAGTGAGCCAGCGCGGAGCGCTGGCTCGTACTGCGAGCTCTAATGACTAGAGCGCGGGAAATAATCCGAGCTAAATCTCAACCTCCAACAAGAATTTTTTTTTTTACGCCAATCCTAGAAGTCCCTCGTACAAAATGGCGGATGGTCCGATTCGTAAAATAATAATTAAAAAAATCTTTGAAGTATTACAACCCTTTCTTATTTGAAAGGAAAGGATGACAATCATATTCTTCCCCCTTTCTTTTTCTTTTTAAAATATTGTCTAAAGAAATGTAAACAGTCACGTCACAACTACCAGGCTACGTCACAACACGCTCGTTGCATTTCCCGCTAAACTGGTTCCTACATTGGCGAGAAGAGCAAGACAGTAATCCTAATCAGTTTTCCTTGTTTTCAATATAAATTTTTTGAAAATGTATTCAGATATGCTGCGCTCGCCCCAACGGTCACACCGTAATCATATTAAAACACCACTCGTGATTTCTACAGACAAATATTGTCGGCATGAAGCGGAAACTACTGAAATTTATGATAGATATGCCAAAGAAACAAATTAAACACTTGTTATGTTTGTTGCTAATAACTAATAATACATATCAAAATTTCATGCCCAGTTATTCTTTTCTCTCCCAGTCCACTTCCGTAGCGTGCTAGTTTTACACGCTGTGTTTTAACTTAACGCTGAAATAAACACTTGCAGGCGCCAGATTCGGGAAGTAGCCTTCCTCATTTTATCAATGAATAATCCTAGTCTCAACCGAGTATGACTGAATTCAATATTCCATAACTGGATTTCCCAGAGTACATGGTAACTGTTAACATGTGCCTATATAAACTTTAGAAGGTAAAATAACTATTTTTGACCTCTGGGGTGTCCATGTTTTCCCTATTCTTAAATTTGTATTCTTTAAAGGAATTATAATATTGATCAATCTTCACTTTTTCATAGTCTGAAATTTTTCACGTACAGCGAAAATATACTCAATGGTATAAAATGTGCCATCTACTTCTCAGAAAATTTTCATTTAATTTTTCACGACAATTTTTAAAGCGCTAAGCGTTGCTGCGCTTTCTTGTCGCCAGTTGGATTTTCCTTTGTCATCACGTTTCCGGTTTATCGCCACCTATAGGCAAATTCATGCATTGCTGTAGTAAACAAGTCGTGTTTAAAGTCTAGTACGGGGATAACATTCATATCCGCAGGGGCATTTTTCTCTCTCTCTCGGAAATACAGTTCGTTGGACAGTGGATAAAACATGTATAAAAAGGTGACATTTTTGTCCTCATTCTGGGGGAAAGTGGGACACAGAAGCAGGTCATTCTTCAGTTAAAATTCCCGTTTGAATCTGCATCTGTAATAGCGAGCGAAGCTCGCGTTGCGACGAGCTCGCTCCAATGATTACACAATTGAGCCACCTGGTTTGCTCTTCATCAGCTGAAAAATGATGGGGACTACCCATAATGCCTCCGGAAAAATGTCGCCGTCACTGCGGTATACTTCATTGACAATCCCGTAATTAAAATAATTAGATTGTTTAGAAAGTACAATAAACGTTTTTAAATTCGTGACAAACTTTCTCATAGCTTCAAACTTTTGTTTTTGCTTGCTTTGAGAGAAGAAAAAACATTGCAGCTAATATGACGTCACAATTTGTAACTGTTTACACCAAGCGTGTTATATTTCCCGCGTCAAATGAAGAGGCGTATAAAAGTCGTGTTGCAAGATGTTAATGGGCTTCGCTCGTCTCAACGGTCACACCGTACAACATATTAATTAAAGTGATTATTAAATAATTCAAAATCTAAAAATGAATTAGAATCTGTACATGAAACCTTTTTGGCTAGGGTGCCTTTGCATTTGTTACCTTCGATTAGAGCTTAGAGGTCAAGAAAAGCAATATCTTTTCATGGTGCAATCTATAATTAGAAGCCACGTCATTAAGTTATGATACAAGAGTCATGAGGGTTTTCGATTTGTGTTTTGACTGCTGTTCCAACTCAAGACAAATTTTGTCCGGCACAGCAAAATGTGTGCAACACAGTAAAAAAAAAACTGATCCACGTCGATCGTGAACGAAAAAGAACTTGTGCACGATTATGTTTTGACAGCGAAGGAAAGAGATCGGTGTCTTAGAAGGACGATATTGCGTAACTGATTACACCTCCCCCGATCATATATGTAAGTAGGTCATGCAGGAATTTAGAGGATGCAGCGGTGTAACTTAGGCTTACCTTACCATTTCTAAACGACCAATATATTCATAAGAATCATCAACACAATCAAATTTGATTTCGTTATTTAGTTTCAAAAATGAGATTAAAAATAATGATCTTGGGGGAGGGAAAAGACAAAAGGTACAAAATTATAGGTCTGCGTTTACGGAAGACAATGGCATCAAAACACCGCCTGGAATTTTACGAGGGCTGTTTACTGAAATACATATGGTTAGAACACGTGTTAGATAAACATTGCCATTGTGTCAAACATGAATGTAAAATGGTTTGCGGTCCACAGCACGCTACACACAATGAAAAGTAATCGTTTTTTCAATTTGTACTTCAAACAAACAATTGACAATGACAGGTATATGCTACATGTATTTCCGAACGTACAAAGGATGAAGGCGAGGAAGGGGGCATGGTTTTACTGTCGTTCCCTGTCCCTTGTTTTCGTTGAACGATCTTTTCATATAAAAAATACATTTAGTTTTTCAGCGAGATACCTCTTCATTATTTCTAACAGCGGTTTGAAAATTATCGTTTGAAAATTATTTTTGTAACTTTTAAGTGACTAGCTTGGGATTCTCATTGAGCTTATACATTTACATGTTGTAAATATTATATATTTATTGCGAGTCACTTTTTTTTTAATATTAGAACTCCTACACAAGCTGTGAATCTTATGCTTTTTTGCAAAGATTATTTGCATTTTCATATGAAGAACTGTTTTATAAAATTCAAACAATAGCAATGTGTATTACATGCATGTATCATTCAGACAAACAGGTGATTTTTGAGCAGTGAGGGTTCTTTCGTGTGCCACACCTACTGTGACACGGGACATCTGTTTTTAAGGCCATCTCCGAGGACCCGTGACATTCACACCTGATGCCGAGGGTTTGGCGATGGAATTGTCACTACCTGTTTTAACGACCTAGGTCTGTCGCGACCGGGATTCGAACCCCGACCGTCTGCATACAGGGCGAACACTCGACCTCTAGACCACTGCAGCAGTGGTAATGCTATTGATACTAAATTCTGATTATAGATATTTTAAAAGAGAAGATGTCCTTTACCAAAACTATAAATTTCATGATCCAAGGACAGGGTTTTAGTTCCGGGTGGGACCAAAATTATGATAGTGACCATTGTTTTTAACAACATCATATAAAGTTTATATTTCAACATGTTGAAAAGTTCCGGGACATTGTTTCCAATCCATATTTGTTATTTCCTTACAGAAAATGTATTATTTAGTTGTGTGAAAATAAAGAATAAGGCATGAACTTTTTTTTACTGTTGTTCTTCCTCATTAACATTACAGACATAATTTATGAAGTCAGCTTAGCGCTTTTCAGTTCTTTCAGTACTTTGATTATTTCCTGTAATTTGATTGGTTTGGGAGTTGACTCCTCTATGCAGTCACTCGGCTCAAGGAGGTGTGGACATGAGCACTTGTTTACAAACAGATGTAATGTTCAGCACTTGCAGCAAATAGTTCGTAAACCATTTACGTATTACATGTTTAAATGCATATAGTTTCTGTAAAATTTACTTTTCCAGCGTCGGTCAATTGAGTATGTACATTGAACAAGAGTACCGCAAACGGTACATAATACGCCCGTAAAATGCTTACATAGGGTGTTTTTCTTGTGCTATAATTTGTATAACTTTGCTTCAGGTAGTATCAGCCATCATGAGGCCGTGACAAACTTTCATATGAACAAAGGGTCTTAGCTTAAAAATAGAGATTTCCTCAAAATGCACCAAGTTCAACTACCTGTAATTTTTTCAAAAATGGAAGAAAATCAAAATCCCTCCCCAGATGCACATCTTCAATACCCATACAAACACGCCACAAAATAAGAAGGTCCTCACTTGAAAACTGTGGGAGGAGTAGGGCGGACAAATTATGTACCCTCCATAGAATATCAGTTTCCAAATAGACTAAGATCAACTACCTGTAATTTTCTCAAAAATTGTAGAAAATCAAAATCCATCCCACATGCACATCTTCAATACCCATACAAACACTCCACAAAATAAGGCTCTCACTTGAAAACTGTGGGAGTAGGGCGGACAAATTATGTACCCTCTATATAATAATTTCCAAATAAAGGGGCAAAACTCCTGGAAAAAAGATCGAAATGGATCAAAATTGCAGTATGATCTAGAGTGACCCACAAAGAAGCTATACAGCAAGTTTCAGCATGATATGTGAAAGGGAAATGGAATTATAAAGAGAAAACCCCGAACGGACGGACGGACGTACAGACATCGCTGTACCATAATACGTCCCGTCTAAAGACGGGCGTATAAAAACGACCAAAATATCACTAGAAATACACTCTAATGTCAACAGCGATATTTCACACCTTTCAAAAATTCCTACACGCAGATAGAATATCACCGATCAAAAACACGGGCCCCGCGGACTGAAAGTGAGCCTAGAAAAAAGTCGATGTCTTTGAAATTGTGATTTCTGCGTGTTCTATAGCGTTTGCGTGGACCTTTCAAATCCAAGGATACATACATGTACACACGTGTCCACAATCGGGAAAACAAACGATCGACAATGATTTGTGTTAGCGTTAAATTGAAGCGAACCGAAAATACAAGTATCGGAAATTGTCACATTCAATGCTGAATTAAATATTGATGAAAAACCCTAATATTTGTTGTTTTCCAAAAAATTTGTCATAAGTTTGAAAATCAAACCACACGCCATAGAATTTCAGGGTTTTTTTATACACATTTCCCCGTGGGCCGCGACCAAGTTCTACAGCAGCAAACGTCAGCTGATTGACAGATAGAGCACGTGTACCTCGTGTATAACAATAGAAATTAAAAAAATCGGTACATGTAGTGAATAAAATGTCAATTTAGTTTTCCTTTGTTAGATAGAGAGATTAAATTACTCTTTTGACATTTAAATTCCTAATCATGGTGAAAAAACTTTCCATTTAAAAAAATACATATTTTCCTGTGGGCCGTGACCAAGTTCTTCAATTATTTTATTGCCTTTAAGAGTCATAATGGTGAAATAACTTTCCATAATATCTGATTAATTAATATTCAATTAGACTTTTAAATTACTATTTGTGTAGAATCAATCACACTTATATTCTATATGCACGTCTTTGTCGATTCACGTAATCTTCATTATTTATACACAAAGCTGAACCCATTATTTTCTTTTAAGTTAAAATCGATCAATAAAAAAGAGGGAGGAAAAAAAATGAATTTCTGGATATTCTGTTCGTCATGTTGAATGATATGACAAAGTTTTATAGCTGTATGTATTATTTACTGAAAGTTTTGTTTTACTATTATCACATCTTAAAATACAAATTGGATTCTTTCTACGAATTAAATAGATGAAAATATATTGTCGCAGTCAACAATTTATCCCACGACGATGTCCTTCATGCAAATACCAACAATTAGCTTCACGAAAAAAGGATCGAGAATATCGTTAAATCATACACATGGACGAAGACCAAGTAAAGGCGTTTAACCTGGCCAAAGAGACCATAATTTCATTATAACTGGCCAAGCAGGTTGTGGAAAGACAAATATGAATAAAACCTTCAGAGTTTCACGGTTTGGTTTGTAATTATGCCCCCGAGATCGAAGATCGGGGGGCATATTGTTTTTGTCCTGTCTGTCTGAAACTTTAACCTTGCTAATAACTTTTGAACAGTAAGTCATATAGCTTTGATATTTCATATGAGTATTCCTTGTGACAAGACCTTTCCGTGGGTACCAACATTTTTGACCCCTTGACCTTGGAGTTTGACCTACTTTATGAAAACTTTAACCTTGCTAATAACTTTTGAACAGTAAGTGATAGAGCTTTGATATTTCACATGAGTATTCCTTGTTACAAGATCTTTCCGTTGGTATTGAACCTTTTGACCTTGATATTTGACCTACTTTGATTTTTATGCCCCCGAGATCGAAGATCGGGGGGGGGGGGGGGGGGGGGATATTGTTTTTGTCCTGTCTGTCCTTCTGGAATTCTGTCAGAAACTTTAACCTTGCTAATAACTTTTGAACAGTAAGTGATAGCGCTTTGATATCAGACATGAGTATTCCTTTGGACAAGACCTTTCCGTGGGTAGCAACATTTTTGACCCCTTGACCTTGGAGTTTGACCTACTTTTTGAAAAGTTTAACCTTACTAATAACTTTTGAACAGTAAATGATAAGAGCTTTGATATTTAATGAGTATTCCTTGTGACAAGACCTTTCCGTGGGTACCAACATTTTTTACCCGTGACCTTGACCTACTTTTAATCAGATTGCAATTGACAATCCTTCACATACATGTAGCATTCGTGTTTGCAAAAGGTGTGACTCTATATAAACAAAATATAAGATTAAACAAATATCATGCCACCAAGAAGCACATGTGCGCATCGCATAATGACGATAATAACAATAATTAAAAACAACTAGTATTTTCCAATCCCAAACCCCCATATCATTTTAGATCATAATCAATTATTGTTCTGTTTTGATCTAACCTTCAAGTAGACATTTTGTCAACACCATTATGCTCCAAATCATGATTAAGAGTCTACAAAGGTGAGATATTTGGATATGTTTCCAATGATTTTTCCAAACATTGGAAATTTAGTTGTTGCTTTTACATCCAAATCTAAATTACCATTTTCACTTTCTGTGGTATTTTCTGACACTCAGGACACCAAAGAGAAGTTACTCCTATTTTCCATGCCATAAGCCTAAACTTATCCAGCCGTTTGTACACAATAAACAAGCGTCTTCTTACTATCATTGGTATTCTCTTACCTTTTCTTGCAGCTAACGGTATTCGTGAACCTCTTCACGTTTTTGTTGTTGTTTTTTTGGTTGGTTTTGTTTGAAAAATAGTGGGCCACGACAGAAAGATATCAACATTACACCTTCCATTCGTTGTAGGTGACGAGGTTGTAACGTTGCAATTGAACAACGTGAAGATATTATTGCGCACCAAATAGCTATGCATTTAATCCAAGAATCATCAGTAGATTTAGAACGACCGTTCTTTTCAGTTGGGAATTGCTCTTTTGATAGGATTTCTCAGCAAAGTGCAGATTTTTTTTTTAAATGTCACCGGCTGAATTACACACTTTATTCATTCCTAATGATCGTTGATATGACATTTTTAAAAAATACCGATTTCTATGCGAGATTTGAGTATTCCATTAAAAAAAAATACTGAAATGATTGAAGTTTTATATTTTATCAAAATTACACCGGAAATAACATTCAAAAATACAAGGAGGGGGTGGGACATGGAATCCTGTACACATTCACATGCGTTTAAGTGATCAAGACATAGGGCTCACGGCGGGTGTGACCGGTCGACTGGGGATGCTTACTCCTCCTAGGCGCCAGGTCCAACCTCTGTAGCTATTTTACTGTCATTTGTTGATGCTTATGAAGTTATGTACATCGAGATTTTCCTAGATGATTTGCATATAGCTCTAGGAATTGAATTTCAAATTTTAAGTTAGATCGTACACAATTTCAAAGATAAAGGATACGTAAATGGCTGATGTTAAAGTACAAGTTATTGCACTTCAAGCAATGGGGAAATGTTTAGTTGTGTAAGTCGTGTCAATCTTTAAGAGGAGTTGTAGGGAATTTTTTTTAGCATAAACTAAAGAATTATTAAGTTATGTGTGGAGTCTTTCGAAACGTGTTCTTGTGCTGGAATATTTGTGAAGTGACATATTCTGACAAAAATGAGCAATTTTAAAGAGTATTACTATACGATATGTTGGAATAGTAATTAGTAAAATGGAATCCAGACAATGTATTAACTTACCAGTGTCTACATGTAGGTACACATAAGTAATTGTGCGTTGATTGTTGTAGAGACACAACATAAGTTTATTTTGGGTGTACTTCTCTATTTTTTAATGATTATTTTGGAATAATTCTCAATTCCAGAAGCATCTGGTGCAAACCTACATAAAATCAACTCCCATCAGTACTTTCATTATTTCATGTAACTTGATTTTTTTTTAAAACACTGAAGAGTTCCACAACAGTATTGTCTGTCACTATACAATGATATATATGTTCATGAAACATAACTTTCGCAAATTATTTTTATTGCTAAAGTTTTCAATGTGTAAAATTTAAAGTTTTATTAGCAAGAATTAAATTCTCGCGAATAACTAGTCTCGCAAGATTACGCGTAAATAAGGTTGTCGTAAATAAAATGTTATTTGTAGTAATGTTTGCAATTAAAGTAATTCCCCATACTTCGTCAAATAACCTTAGAAACGTTATTCACGAGTCACGAAAGTTATCACACAATCAACGAACCCGATGGCATTTAAGTGAATTTGTAGACCGTTTTAGGACTGATTGTTTGAAAGCAAACAACAAAAAATTAGAATTAAAAAACAACATACGAATCGCAATATTACAAACAAGCCGGTTACACACAAAACAACGCTCGGGAGAGAAAATGTTTATAGTTAAACAACGCGAAGTCGTAAACTCTCCATACACATTGCGTTATGATACACAGTCGTTTAGTAATTTCCGTGAGATTTTTGCAAATATTACACATTATGATGTTAAATCTTGTTGTCAACCTACAATGTATCTATTGTAGGCCATTTCTTTTGTGTGATTTCTGATCATTAATGACGGGTAGAAATATCGAATCTCCTACAACAGATGCAAATTTGGTGTGCTACATGTACTGACAGTCACATATTTTTATTATGTTTTCCTTATAATTTATTTAAACCTGAAAGAATATAATCGATGTCGTCATGATCCAAATAAAATATATGCATAATCTAAAGCTATATGACATTTTAACCCCCACTGCAATTTTTTTTATATTTATTTACACGACAAAAATCGTTTTCGGGGCTCTCCGACTAATAAATGAGCATATACATGTATGTGCATATCTCTTGTGTCTAATGATTCAGGGCGTTCAATTAGATTATATGCTGACAGATTTGTCACATATTGATCTCTAGCTGTCGTATGTTTGTGGTTTGTACGTAGTGTGGATCATGGGTATTACATGTAATTTTCTTTTATCTAGAATACTTTTCTGGCCGGACATGACCTGAAATTTTGATTAAAACGTCTCGGAATGTACGCGGTACTACATGTCGACGTCGTTAACTCACATTGCATGCATGTTGTATCGTATTGTTAAAAACTACCAGGAATTAAAAATCACCAAGGGGGCGAGGAATGCAGAATTCGGGTGTTTTAAAATTTTCGAATTTCCCGAAATTTGTAACTTGAGCATAGGTTGGCATTCTCTGAATGGGCGTTAAAAACGTAAAAATCGTTCTGATTTACATCACTGTTCCAACTAGATCTGACAACATGATTTTAATTTTTCCCCATCTATTGTGGCGTCATGTCAGTGTTCATGTGACGAAGGCTATGGATTTAGTAAGCTCCATCGTAAAGTTAGGCTTTTCCTAACTTCAAGCCCGATCCCTAAAGCTTACGGCAATAAATGAAAGTGGTTTTAAGTTATTTAAAGCTTTAATGTTTTAAACTGTTTTTCAAAAACCACCCTGTAATATTTCTTGAAATGGTAATTTAGTAATGTAAATGATGAATGAAACATGTTTGCACAGATAGGAATTTTCGACAGCATTTCCAATATGCGTGTTTTCAAGGTTTTTAACCTAGAGGGGGTCATTGGGCTCTCAAATTATCCGATACCCTATCTACTTCTTATGTCAAATGATTGCTGGAGGGTAAAGGAAAATCATATTGAGATCTTTCAAAAATCTGTAGATTTTTGGGAACACAATTTTCCGGATATGGTACGTGTAGGCTATAATTATTCAAAATTTGACTACTATGCGTGCATGTTCATCACTTTGAAACCAAGAGCATGGTTCAGTAGATGAAAAAGTATTGAAAACAGTCAAATACAATACATTTTCTTCAATTCATATGAAAGAAGCATAATTATATTACTTAAATAAAGACAAGTGTCTTAAAATATATGTATATAAAAAGTATTCTATTTTTAAAACCGGCTGTACTCTGGAAAAGGCCGCTAAACATATTTTTCTTCGTGAATTTGGTCAATATAAATCCTCAACAAAATACAAGTACATGCAAATTTTGATAGAACTCTGTCGGTTTTTCAATATTAAGATCACCGTATACAACTTCACATTGGAGGAGTCGTCACTGTGGAGCATGAGGGCTCGCCTCCGAAGCGGAGAAAACGCAGTATCACCGAGTATGGGATCAATTTTCTCATAAACTACACCATATTTCTGCAAACATCATATTGCATAGAGTGTGGTAGATCTATTTTGATCATTCAAATTTGTCACCGAATTTCAGAAATCCGTACTTACCTCAAACACTTCGTTCGCGTTTCACGAGTAGGTCTACAAAGTTGAAATTGATGATTTAAATCCATCTTTCTCGGTCATTTCATCTCTCTGCCTACTTGATTTGATTGATAGTGAGTATATATATCCCGATACCATGATTGTTGATGATTATATTGCCCTTTTACTTACATTTCACATGTAATGTGCACAAAATCTTACCAGTTTGTAATGTTTCGCATGAGGGCTCAAATCTGGCATTCCGCGAGGAGTAGGCTACATATATTGTATTGTATCGCGAGGCTTTGAAGTTTGACCTTTGGGCTGATTAAGATTAAGTTTACCATGATCCTTTTGATATCACATATTTGTCAGTTTTCTTTTCATATTTTAGAGTAAAATATGATGCGAAAGAAGTCAAATCTGTCGAAGAATAGTATGAAAAAGTGGCCTATCGGCAAAACTAAAACCTTTAAGCCCCTACATGTAACCATCGAATCCA
Source organism: Ostrea edulis (assembly GCF_947568905.1). NCBI lineage: Eukaryota > Metazoa > Mollusca > Bivalvia > Ostreida > Ostreidae > Ostrea > Ostrea edulis. Next base: position 75,794,538 of record NC_079170.1, read on the forward strand.
TGTCCTGTACTCAAATCGCCCCCACCTGTTAGAAAGCATACTTGTACACTCTTGGAAGGGCTAACGGCAAAACGAAAAAATATATACCAAGAAGTATATCCACATTTAGCGAAACAGAAAGTTTGTAATCTCCCATACATCATTTCCACCATTATCAAAGTCCTCCTCGTGATCAAACAGATCAAATCCTGTGGGGATCCGGGTTAGAAGAAATCCTTAGTACCCCCTTGGTTGTCATAAGAAGCTACTAAATGGGACGGTCCATCGGATGAAACCGCAAAAACCGAGGCCCCGTGTCACAGCAGCTGTGACACGATAAAGATTCCTCCCTTCTCAAAGGCTGTAAGCGCCGAGCATACATGTAGGCCTAAATTTTGCAACCCTTCACCTGCAAAGGTGACGTTTCCATATGGGTGAAACATTCTCGGGAAGGACGTTAAACAATACACAAATCACCGTCAACCGCTAAACGATATTTATTTACACTCTCCCCATCACCAGCTGAATTCATACCCTGCACAAATAAAACCGGATACATGTATATACATATCGTTAGCCAAATTGTATGATAGCATCTAGTAATTTGTGTGGGAAGGACAAGTTTGTCACCTTTAGAGGACGTCTTTATTATGCCCGTACTTTCTAAAGACAGTTCGGGTTTATTGTTATCCTGATACGTCATTTCGTCCGTCAAGCTTTTTTCCCCCTCAGACTCCTCTTTTATGGCAAGCAGTTGCTAATCAATATTTTTGGAATATGATAGGTGATATCCTTTAGATGTGCAATAAGGTTTCGGAGGTTTCATTTTTATCCGGAGGGGGGATCAAAAAATTACATTTTTACGAACAAAAATAACCCCCTGCTTCCCAAAATTCCACTTCCGTTTAACGCAATAGCATAATCATCTCTTCGAAGGTAATTGGTGGTATCATATAGATGTGGAATAAGGTTTCAGAATTTTCACCTTGGGGGCCAATTAGAGGTTGAGAAAACGAATTTTTTTCTATAGGAAAACTTGGTTCCCAGAAATCGTCTTACACTTTACACAGTAGCCAAATCATCTATTGAGAGGTTATTGGTGGTGTCCATTTTAGACGTGCATTAAGTTTTCTTTTTCACCTTGAGGGGCAAATGGGTGGAAAAACGTGGTGTTCAGTGCATTGTGTCATGTACAGCAAACATATATTTACATAAAGGGTTTGAATCTCAACCATTTTAAAGATATTTGAACAATCAAAAAAATGATGGGAGTTGGGATGACCCCAAGGTACGTGCCCACCAGCATTCTTAATGCATAAGTGAAGCAGGAATATATTTGGTTTAGGGGGTTAGTATCTCAGTTGTTTGAAATATATTTCAACAATCAGGAAATAGGGTTGGGACCCTAGGGTACTTACCAAACAGAATACCTAATGTATCTTGACATATGAAATATGTGACCGGTCAACAGGGGATGCTTACTCCTCCTAGGCACCTGATCCCACCTCTGGTGTGTCCAGGGGTCCGTGTTTGCCCAACTATCTATTTTGTAAATTGCTTGTAGGAGTTATGAGATTGATCACTGTTCGTTATCTTCACCTTGCATGTACAGGTATAGGGTATGAAAAAGGGAAGATGACGAACGGTAATGAATCTCATAAATTATAATTCCTATAAGCAATACAAAATTAAGAGTTGGACCCCTGTTAATTGCACACACGGCTTGTTCGCTAGTTATATAAGTACGACGAAAAGTATCAGATATAATGAACGCATTTTCGTGTATCTTGCAGGATAACCTCCGAAGTTGAGAAATGTTTTGAAATATAAAAGCCGAGGTTTTTCTATTTCAAACAACATTTCGAGACCAAGGAGATTATCCTGCAAGATACACGAAAACAAGAACTTTATTTCTATTCTACTACGGCTCAAAAATATACACCTGATCATTTTCCTATATAGATACGGGGTCACTATAACGTCATGACAATTTGAAACGGCCTGCATTCAATTTGCTTTTTGCTGACGAAAAGGGTGAGATAGTTGGGGTATTCTAAATCTTTTTTGAAAAACAAATCAAGTATTTAGTTTAATGTTAACATTATATCAATAGCTTTCAATACAGTTTTAAAAAAAACTTCGCCATGTTAAAATGTGTATGGCTTTCGAAATACAGATGATTGGTTTACACTGAATGACAAATGTTCTTCTGTCATTTATGAATTTGTTTTACAACATATATTGATTGATTTTTATGGTTGTAAAATTGAGTTATCAGTTATCAACTTTATTGTTGCATTAGCAAAACTCAAGTAAGCGAGATGTGTGTCAATTTTCTCATAATCAGTTAATACGTATGATGGTATATCGTAGAATAATTACCGCGGCATTCCTTTGATCTTTACAATAACCGTGGTAGAATTACAGGCGAGTGGGTATTCCCCTTTTACAGGTATATACATCTCAGCGATGCTTGTTTTGCACATGCGGGGATCTTGGTGTAAAAAAATCTTTGTTTGGCGTTCGAACTTTCAATGGTGTGCAAGTAAGTTTTGTAACAAATGAGAGCAATTTGATTACAGGGCATAGACGTTGTATACGGTGAAGATGTGGTATGGGGAATTACCTCAATATTCAAATGCAATTAATTACATATTTCTTGACAGGATTGATTAGATATTTTTTAACGGATGCTCGATATTTGTTCACTCATGAATACGTTAACATAGCCGGTGAAGTTTGCAAAATTTAGGCATAAGCTCGGCGCTTACATCCTTCGAGCAGGGATGGATATTTAAGGTACATGTAACTTGTGACAAGAGGGTACGGTAGTCTATGGAGAGGCTTGGTCAGACAAAAATATACCTTCTCTACAATTCGGGATGTCTAAGATGACAGTTAAGACACCAAAACAATCGCGTGCTTCTTCTACATCAGTGTATAGCACCAGCATGTGTTGAGATGTTAGACTTAAGATGGACATGTATTTGCCTGTTCTCTACGAGACAATTAATAACGACCGAGTAGTTGACTTCACTGCCTCGTTGAAACTACCCACACACAAAGAAACTATGGATATTCCAGAACCATTGCCAGCAAAGGAGGCACCTATACCACCATGAAAGGTGAAGATAACGACCAGTGATCAATTTCATAACTCCTGTAAGCAATACAAAATAGATAGTTGGGCAAACACCATTTCCCCAATGTCAAAACGACTCAATCTCGTGATGTTACTCTATCCGTTGAAACCCAGCGTTGTGCGGAGAATAATCTTGTTCCGATGACTGAACCTCGTCATATGAGTAATAATGTTACTCCAGCCGTTGAGACTAAGCGTTTTGCGGAGAATAATATTGTTCCAATGACTAATTCTCGTCATAAGAGTGATAATATTATTCCATCCGTTGAGACCCAGTGTTTTGCTGAGAATAATCTTGATCCGATGACTGAATCTCGTCATAAGAGTCACTATATTATCACATCCGTTAAAACTCAACGTTTTGCGGAGAATATTATAACGGAAACAAAGAGAACTATAATTTTATATAATTTTAGTGGAAGTATCATCACCTCCACGTTAAGAAAGTTACGAGCCTTAAGGCGTTCGTCATCAGCTACAGGACAGACGGAGATTCTCACAAGTTCCCCGCCTACATCCTGCCGACAGCAGCCGTACAATCAAGAAAGGGGAATGACTGCTCGGTTGTATTTAAATACCGATCTGATGTTGATGTGACTTTTTCCAAAACGAAAGTGCCGAAGATCACAGACTTAAAAATAACTTTTTCTACTTTCTCGGAAATAGAATCCGCAAGATTAAAATTAACAGAATGATGTAGAAGACGATCGTCGTATGTCTCTTTCTAGAAACCATATTAAACAAATTATATGGTCGTTATAAAGATCTAGTTCGTCAGTACAACCTATCATTGGGTCAAATGCTGTCTGACGTGTTTCATACCGATTGTTAGGCCGTTCTTGGCACACTGATTTTGACTACGAATAACTCCGTTTACCTGATCAAGATATAGGGCTCACGGCGGGTGTGACCGGTCGACAGGGGACGCTTACTCCTCCTAGGCACCGGATCCCACCTCTGGTGTGTCCAGGGATACGTGTTTACCCACCTATCTACTTTGTATTGCTTATAGCAGTTATGAGATTGATCGCTGTTCGTTATCTTTGCCTTTCGTATGTCCGGTCGGCGGGGGATGCTTGCTCCTCCTGGGCACCTGATCCCACCTCTGGTGTGTCCAGGGGTCCGTGTTTGCCCAACTATCTATTTTGTATTGCTTGTAGGAGTTATGAGATTGATCACTGTTCGTTATCTTCACCTTGCATTGGAACGGCACTAAACCCACTGGTTTAGTATATAGTAAATCTCAGGTGAGGCTTAATAGGACCCAGAAATCTACTAGAATATATATATGTGACCTGTTCCAGTAATTCCTCTGTCGTCTCTCATGAGGAAGCACCGAACATAGGTCTAACTTTTGCAGACCTTCACCTGCAATGGTGACGTCTTCATATGAGTGAAAAATTCTCGAGAGGGACGTTAAACAATACACAATCAATCAATCAACCTTGTTCAATTTCGATAAAAAAAAAACCCGCACTTATCCAAGAAATATCCGCAATATCACCCAATGATTTCAGTATAATTCTATCATAATCTATTGTTCTTATTTGTTTTTTACGTCCCGTCGAGAATTTGTACTCGTATTGAGACGTCACCAAAAATCCATACCTATGCCTAGCCTCAGGGCCGTAGCAGTGAGTGTTCTGTAGTGTGGTATGAGTGTGTGTAGGTACGAGTTAACTAGACACCGTGTGTGATGCGCATGTACGAGGTTGTTGTCGTCTGGTCTGGAAAGTGAATGGTGGTGTGTTGCTGTGTATCCTTGTGGAACGATTGCACATTAATAATATTGTAAGTCTTGTATGATTAACACTGAATACATATATAAACGATTACCAGCGTTGTCAGTTTATACATACAAATACTTCACTGGCGCTGCGAGCAATCGATTCTGCACGAGAAACTGTGTATTGAATTTTTCTTGTGGCGGGAAACTGTCAAGCGTCACATGTAGTCACGGTAGATTATATACATAATAAGCAATAATTTGTAGTAAGTTAGGCGAATTCCAGATTTATTACCGTGCGTCAGTCAGTTATATTCCTCGGTTTAACCACTGTTTTTGTTTTTGTGCAATTTCTTGAGAATTTGTGGTGAGGCTAATCACCGGAAAGTACAGTACGTGCATGAATCTTTTCCCGGACACAGTCTACATTGCCTCCTTTGACATGTGCCTGGGTGATCTACATCTCAGACATGACTTTGAATCAGGTCAACATTTTCCAATCGACAAATATGTTGATGTTATATCCACGCCAGGATCATCATGTACTGATGTATCCGTATTGGTCAAGGACATTGAGCTGGGGACCGTGGCGATAGTGGGTGACCTTTTCCAATGCCAAGAGGACCTGGTGGACCCGTCTTATGGAGGAAAAACGGTCTTAATCCAGACCGTCAGAGAAAAAGCAGGACCAAAATCCTTCAGATGGCAGATTACATTGTTCCTGGCAGAGGCAAGATGTTTAAAGTGCCCATTAAATTTAACTGTTTACTTTGCAAGGAATGCAGGGTAGTGTTTACTTCATGAACAGTATGATAGATAATATATATTTTTTCCTTTTTCTTCATTGCACATGTACTGTTTAATATGAATCATACTAGTGATTTGTACATGTTTATTCATTTTACATGATTGTATACTAGTAGGTTAATATGCATCGTACTGTTGTTTTATTTTACTTGGCATCATGCATGAGTGAGAGATACACAGAGATTTGAAAGTATTTTCTGCTGCAATTTTTTTTCTCATTAGCTGAAAAAGGATATTACTTATGTAGAGTTCATCATGGTGTGACATATATTCATAATGTACTCAGTTTTCAGGTTGTTACCATGTTACATGTGATGTTGCTTACTAAAATGCTTTATTACTATGTCCATTTCATACAAAATAGTATTATTATTTGCATAGTATTTTTCAATCTTTTTGTATTCAAATCTAGTCACATGTAAGAATAGTAATTTTTAATAACAAGACTTGTATATATTGTATTAAGGTACAGGAGTACCTCCCTCTTTTTCAAAAGGGAGGGGAGTGTAGTGTGGTATGAGTGTGTGTAGGTACGAGTTAACTAGACACCGTGTGTGATGGGCATGTACGAGGTTGTTGACGTCTGGTCTGGAAAGTGAATGGTGGTGTGTTGCTGTGTATCCTTGTGGAACGATTGCACATTAATAATATTGTAAGTCTTGTATGATTAACACTGAATACATATATAAACGATTACCAGCGTTGTCAGTTTATACATACAAATACTTCAGTTCTTTATCATGTCAACACCTGCCGCGACATGGGACCTCCGTTTATAAGGTGGTATCCGAAAGACCCGTAATTCTCATTTCTAAATGCCGACCGTTTGACGAAGGAGCATATTCCTATGTTAACGTCTTAGGTTTGACACGGCCATGGCACGAGCGGAGCTGAAACTTACGACCTCCCGACCTGGAATTCTCAAGCAAAACTTAAGTGGAAACTTGAACTTCAGTCTGAGATTTACTCAGATTTTAACAGCTCAAATGAAAGATTTTTTTTCGGGAAATCCAAGTCCGGTTGTGAAGCGAACGCTCTACCACCGAGGCACTGCGGCCACATGAAGTCTAATTTTTATACAAGTGTAAAGTTTATATCATTTCCGATTTAATTATAAATAAATTGTTATATCTCTGCAGTATTTCTACATAATAGCGTTATGGCGGCTACTTCTCATATTTCTAAATACATTAGTGCTTGATCCGGATTAAAATAGGTCCTCGGTACCCCTTGCTTGTCGTAAGAGGCGACTAAGTGGGACGCTCCTTCGGATGAGACTGCAAAAACCGAGGTCCCGTGTCACAGCAGGTGTGGCACGATAAAGATCTCTCCCTCTTCAAAGGTCATAAGCGCCGAGCATAGGCCTAAATTTTGCAGCCCTTCACCGGCATTGGTGACGTCTCCATATGAGTGAAATATTCTCGAGAGGGACGTTCAACAATATTCAATCAATCAATCAATCATTAAAATTGCGGAAAAATACTCTGCAAGGAAATATTTTGAAAAAAAATGTCTTTGTAGACCATGGGCCAGTAACACATTACCTCCCCCCCCCCCCCTCCCTCTAGGGATTTTTCTACACTATGATTTTTTGAAAGTGTGTATAAAATGACAATGAAGTTTTAGAGCTATTATAAGCAAAAGATGTGAAGTCAAATTCGTTTAAGGATAAGAGCTATGCGTGAGGGAGATCATCCTTAATTTTGAAATGAATTTCTAAATTTTATAACAGCAATTAAATATACATCCGTATCTTCAAGCTAGTAACGAAGTACTTAGCTACTGGGCTGTAGAGACCATCGGGGACTAACAGTCCACCAGCAGAGGCCTCGACCCAGGGGTCATAATGTAAAACTTATACGGTACCAATTTTGATGCACCAGATGCGCATTTCGACAAATTATGTCTCCTCAGTGATGCTCAACCGAAATGTTTGAAATCCGAAATAACAATGAAGTTTTAGAGGTATTATAGGCAAAAACAGTGTGCCAAAAATGTGGAGTCGAATTCGTTTAAGGATAAGAGCTGACGATTTAGTATTCTTTTAGGAGAATTCAGGATAAAAATAGGATCCAAAGGGGTTGTTTACAACCTATGATGTTTTAATAATTCAAAATTTATTCTTTATTCACCATCTGATTAATCGTCTATTATTCAAGCAATGGTTTTTTCCTCACCAGGAGGGGATCCAGGATTTCAAGGGGAGGGGGACAGTAGGTCGTTCGGCAAAAAAAGTCCAAGTGGGGGTCATGGGTGAAGACCCCGGAATCTCTTAGATTCTAGTGATTCTGTATGGCAAGAATGAAGTCTTTTTCAAACTATAGATATTTTGACCATTTCTTTTAGTCATGTATGGTTAATGATGAACGTAATAGAAATTCTATAATTACGTTCATAATATGACATTTTAGAGGATCACGCGCTGGGTGCGTTCCAACCATAATTCCGCAACTGCCCATCTCTTCCTTTTTAATTTTTTTCTAGATTCTACCCGCACAAACAATGAAGTCAAAACATATAAGTAGAATTATTCCGTTTCCAATTCCGGGGGATTTTTTTCTGGGTAATTTTGAGAGATACTGATTAAGTTAATTATCGCTAATAAACTATACAATCCTATTTGAAAATTTCATTTAAAGAGGTTTGCACCTGACATTTGGAGTAATGTCAATTTTCTGGGAAGTGTATTTTTGATTTCTACATTGAAGGAGAATTAGGAAATTAAAAATAAAAACTGGGGTCGCAACGCTTGTTATTGAGCTATAGTGTTCTAAACATGACCTTTTTGCACTTAAAATTTATTCAATTAAACTTGATTTTTCTGTTAGTGTCAACACAACATAAGCAACACAAATCAATCATTACATAAAATAGATACATAATCATGTCAGATGAAAAAAAGAAATTAATACTAGTAAGGGAAATAAGTAATGACCTTTCTGCACTTGATATACCAAAAGCTTCGTGATATCTAAATTGAGAGTTTAAAAGGACATATTAGGAGTAATGTCAATTTCTAAAATTTTACATAATTTTCAAGGTCTGGTCTTCAAATTTAAAATGCGACTAAGAAAAAGTGGGGGTTGGAGATAAAAAATTTGAATTATTGGCAAAAATACAGAATTTTTATACAAAATTTCGAGTAAATTAATTAAAACTTTTTCAAGAATCGGTGTTTTGTTTGGAAAAATATATCAACCAAGTTATTAAGTTACATTTGAAGTAGTTCCAAGTCTCAACTACCTGTATCATAAATTATAAAACTGAAATACATGTATAGGAGTATAAAAATAGGCGATACATTGGATGAAACAGAAATTGTAATATCATGCAGAATTAGAACTTTTTGATTAGTGAATCCTTCCGCCACAAAATATAGTCCCTGTCAAACTCTTTCAAAATTTAAATTGACACAAAATTTTCAACTGGATAGGGTTCAGCAATAGATATGTAATATATTTGCAGCAATGGGATCAGTATTGAACCAGTAAATACTTGATTGTAGCATCCTGCGAGGTTGTGCTCTAAAGCTCAGGAGCTAACTTCCTTAAATACAATGTGTATATTTAAGCAAAGAGCCTCAGACAATTCTCAATGGACTCGCGTCATTCATTTACCAGTATTAGCGCATAATTATCATATAGAAACATAGATTCTGAAACAAATGTATTGCCGGTTTTATACAGTAAGACTTCCCCATACTGAGACTTCCCTTGGAAGACTGGCTATATAGTGAACCCCCCCCCCCCCCCCCAATATCAATAGTGAGACCCCCCCACCCCCCCCAGCATGCTTGGTCTGAATTCTATTTTAAAACTGGTTATGGTATTTAGTAAGTCATCTGTAGAGAGCCAAATTAATACAAACTCAAACAATTGAAGATATTTTTGATTATTTGAAGACATCATCACTTCAATTATTGCGCGCATCAATTGATGACAGCTTGCTGTCGCGGATATAAGAGAGCCACTGCTATGATTTCAGCTACAGTAGGTAGGAGCATATTGTAACACGAGAGCTGGTATTGAAATGTTTCCTGCGTGACGTAGATAGGACATAAGTTCTTGTTGATCAAAGCAAATCATTAATGTTCTAAACCAAGGCCCAATCGGGCTGTGATTATATGTATCAAACCATAGCAATATTTTTCTCATCAAAATCCCGCGACGTCATTATACAGCATGTTGGAGTCTACATCGTGCAGAGGTTAGAGCGTTCGCCCCGCATGTGAAGGTCGAATCCTGGCCGCAACAGACCTAAGTCGTTAAAACAGGTAGTGACAATTCCATCGCCAAACGCTCGGCATCAGGTGTAAATGTCACGGGTCCTCGGAGATGACCTTAAAAACGGATGCCCCGTGTCGCAGTAAGTGTGGCACGCTAGAGGACCCTAACTGCACAATGGCCGTAAGCCCCAAGCATAGGCCTAAATTTGAAGCCCTTCACCGGTCTAAGTGACGTCTCCATGTCATTGATTGATTGGTTTTTAATCGTTGAACGTTCCTTTCGGGAATGTTTCACTCATATGAAGACGTCACCATTGCCGGTTATAGGTATAGGGCTGTGAAATATAGGCCTTTGCTGGGCGGTTATGGTCATTGAGCAGGGAGAGATCTCTATCGTGCCACACCTGCTGTGACCTCAGTTTTTGCGGTCTCATCCGAAGGACCGCTCCCTTTAATAGCCTCTTAGGACAAGCAAGGGGTACCGAGAACCTGTTCTAACCTGGATCCCCACAGGATTCTCGAAAGGGACGTTAAACAAAATACAATCAATCATGCCTGTGAAATAATGCTTTAGATCGTGAAAAGTCACTCTATCTTTTTTAAAAATGCTATGTCTTCATAGCAGTCCACGATGACGGACATTCTTTAGACACACGATCACGAGTCCACAATGCATGGTTTTTAGAATATTAAGATTGGTTGTTTTACATCTCGTCGAGGTGCTTAGCGCCCAAGGCCGTAGCAGTGAGAGGTTTTTAACGTGCTAACACCAGGTGAAAGTTCACGTGAGCTTCTTTGATCGCCTGTTGTCCGCCGTGTGTCTGTCATGTCCGTCTGTAAACTTTTTACATTTCCGACTTCTCCAGAACCACAGGGCCAATTTCAACCAAACTTGGCAAAACATTCTTGGGTAACGACCTTTGCTCAAAAGAAGGATCATGTCCCTTTCTATGGGAAGATAGTCACAAATATTGAATATCACTCTCTAATGTTGATCTCGGACCAATATGCTTAGATAACTTAACCTTGCTTTCGTTGTATCCGTTCTTGTATTCGTCAGATCTTTAAAGGGCGTCAGTTGCACTAGCTTCACAATGGATACCTCGAAAGATTTCTTCTTCGTAGAAGACACGTGTATATTCGGGCTCCGGCGCATTCTTTTTGTTATTAATGTCTTTTGGGGGAGGGGGGGGGGGGGCAGTTGTAACATTTTTCTTTTCAATGTTTGCATAGCCATTTCACGAAATCGTTCTTTAACAATTGCATTCTTGGCTTCAATTTTTAAAACAGATTCAACCTGTCGATAACATTGTTCTGCAAACCCCTCCAAGGTCTTTCTCATCCAAATCTGTCAACAGGCCCGTCAGTTTCCTGATATTCCCCCACCTTTCTTCATTTAAACGCAGTTTAATTTCGCTAATTGTTTTGCTTTTTTCACTGCCGTCACTTGCTTTCTCAATTTTATGAAACCAAAACTCACAGAGGATACACGCATCCGACCAAAGACATGTTTTCCTCGGTGTAGCACATATCTACGCCATTTGTATTGTGTTATTCACTTATCGGAACTCATTGGGTATCATGAAAGGTGAATATAACGAACAGTGATCAATCGCATAACTCCTATAAGCAATACAAAATAGATAGTTAGGCAAACACGGACCCCTGGACGCACCAGAGGTGCGATCAGGTGCCTAGGAGGAGTAAGAATCCCCTGTCGACCGGTCACACCCGCCGTGAGCCCTATATTCTGATCAGGTAAACGGAATTGTCCGTTGTCAAAATCAGTGTGCCAAGAACTTTCGGTATGAAACACGTCAGTCAGCATTTGACCCAATGATAGGTTGTATTGACGAACTAGATCGTTATAACGACCATAGAATTTTCGAAATGCTGACTTCAATCGAGACAGTTGAAACCCCTATACCATCAACTTGTTTGTCAATAGCTTGCCTCGATTTAAAAACTGACTATACGCAGAACAAACTCTTGCGTATCGAATCAGTTGAGATATATATATAGATATAGATATATATATATATATATATATAACGGATTCCGTATTAGACCGCGGTATGTTAATCCTTCCCGCGCTATTCCGCGGATCCAACATCTAATTTCAATTAGATTGAAAATGACTACGGCTTGATTATCGTCGGCTTTCTGGCATTACATACCGGCATATTAAATAAATCATTTAACAAAAAATAAAATCAGGAACGTTTATTTGTCCTTACTAAAACCAGATACACATGTACTTAGGATTTACATGTATGATATTTAATACACCTCAACTTTTTTATTCTAAAAAATTCCGTTATTTATTTTGTTATCTAATATTTTATGCTCCATATAATGATAATGTACCTTGGATAAGAAGCTATGTGCTAATAATATTTACGGTGGAAAAAAAAAATATAAATGACCGTATATGAGTGCAAGATTAATATGTTCTGTCTGTTTTAATGACGTTTACATATGTATGTAGACTTTGAGAATTGATTCAAAAATTTATTTATAACAAAATATCATTTTGTATTTTTTAGGAATAAAGAAATGTCAATTTTATATTTTGCTAAAAGATTTTGTCTTCCCATTTCAATCGAACTTCGTTTATATGTACACCTATTGGGTCCGTGCTGCACGTGCTCTTAAAACAACACACGGGGTAGAAGTGGACATGATAAAAATCCGGTGTGTATATGTTCAATGCGTCATTTAAAGGACGTGAAAATTGTAATGTCTCAACCCAAGGATATGCAATCTGCTTTCTTAATTATTTTGATTACGATACGAATGTGAGCAACATCAAAACATACTCTCTAATTGCATACATGTATGTTTAATAAAAATCCAACATATTTTGTAGACTAATTGCACATGCATAAGGCGGGTGGCGTATATCCCAAAAAGTACGTTTTACTTGTTATCAACTTTGTGTTATTATATTATATGTTATAATTGCCTTATATTCCAACCCAATTAGGCAATACATGTGTCTCGCTCTCTATCAGATTAAAGCCTCAACAATGTAAATTAAATTGAACAATTTGACAAGCGTGCGCTGATCGTTGTCTGGGGCGTTGAAGCAGACAGGAAGCGTTATGTAACAGGTATAGTCCAGTCATAATACTAATTGACCCAGAACAAATTGCAACAGAAAAAATAAATGCGTAAAAACTTTGAACTATATCCCTAGAACACCCCATCAAAAATCGCCACATAAATATTTTGTCCAAGTAAAATTATAACAATTTTTAAATGTTGCTAATTTTGTTAAATGAAAATAACGCCATTGGGCCGCCATAACCAGTTCCGAATTTTATAATTTTTTTCCGGAGATTTTTATATACAAATGTACAAATAGTTCATATCTTAGTTGATATACCTCATAATTCAGCACCGATAAACTTTTATTTACATAAAATAAACACGAAATCCATACATAACAGACGCTACTTACCCATAATGCACTAAAGTAATATAAAACCGTTATTTATCCGTCTTTAACCAATATTGGGCGTATTTCAAATGATATTTAGTCAAGGATATTCTAGTTTAACTTCAGACGATCATAATCAAAAGTATTCCGTACCAAAATAATTCGAAATCCGACAGAAGGGGGATGCAGACGAAAAATAAATCTATGGAACGCGTGTTTAACAAAAAGGTACCGAGAAATTTCGTTATTTACGTTTTTCCATTTTATTCGAGAAAACACTTCTTAATGAATGTCAAAACATTTATATATTATTTTGTGTGATATTCAATAAATTATTTGTTGCAATTTTGAAAGAGAAAATCTACCGAACGCTTGTTTAACAAGAAAGTAAAACTTAGAAATTCTGTTAAGCGATTTCAAACTCGGGTGTTGTTCACTTTGTTGTTGTTTTTGAGCATCACTGAAGAGACATTATTTGTCGAAATGCGCATCTGGTGCATCAAAATTGGTACCGTATAAGTTTTACTTTATATACATATTTTGACAACAGAAAATCCTAAACCCCAATAGCTTCTGGAACTTTACACCTGTGCTCCTACTATGGTTTCGCCCAGGGCCCACGAGAGGCAGGGGGTTAAGATGACCCTCCAGACTTCCTGCCTCCTTTGGCACGCACATCATTTCGTTCTAGCTACGTCCCTGCATTCACATTGTCTGATACCCACGGCTGATCTCGTCTTCTACTCATCAGATGAGTAAAAGACGAGATCAGCCGTGGGTATCCGACAAGACTTTCAGGACATTATGCAAATTACAATTTATATTCTGTAACAAAAGGTATGTGTACTATACACATGTATAAATAAAAATTATATATGTTGTGGTGGTTCTCGCATAGCTTACCTAGTTTAAGATTTTTTAGGCATTTGAAGCGAGTGGTTAGTTTTTTATCTATGTCAGAGTTAGACCCCTTTCTATATTTATGGTATCAGAGTTCGGGCCCAAAACGGGCTTAGCCCCTGTGGGTTGAAGTGCACACTCTTCCACCAACGTCAAATGCAACAAAATATCATTCTCTTAGAGCATTCTATCGAGTAAAACAATGGACTGGTAATGACGAAAACATGAATTTGACGGACTTTGGGTGGACCATTGAAGGGAATATGTGCTTACTTGCAAGATCAACCATGCTTCCTGCACCTGACGAACTCTTAAAAACAATTTATTGTAGATGCAAAATCAGTTGTGATACCAAACGTTGCAACTGCAGAAAACATGGACTAGAATGCTCAATAGCATGTACTGAGTGTCGAGGCACAACTTGCGTGAACGGTTTTAGCCCAAATGAAGATTCTGATTCCAAGGATACATAATATTAAAAACAGTAAGATATAGGAATAAAGATGAAATGTAAAAGATAGCTGTGAATCAAAACATTATGATAACTTTGTTAAACGTTATCTAAGAGGCTTACAAAATAGAACTTGCTTTGTCATGTTTATGAGAGTTAATTATCAATCTTAGCTGTTGGAAATCACATTTCTGTTTAATTTTCACCAAAAATGACGTTTTTGTCCCACAAAATACGTATGTATGGTACTAGAAATTAAATTTTTGTTCCTTATGATGCAGTATTTAGTTTTCAAATAACTAAAATGGCCTATTTTTCAGACTAAAGCTTTGTATCTATGACTTCCAGTTTTTTTGCGATTTTTCTTCAAAATCCGTGATTTTTACCCCAAAAATCTATATAATGCAAATTTCAATTGATGGCGATTTTTAATATAGCATAAAGGACACTGTAAGCTATTCAAAGAACATAAAAACATTTCTGTTGCAATTAGTTCTAGGTTCAGCACAATCTGGCGTAGAATGACTGGACTAGTATACACATACCTCGTACCAAGATATACACGTACCTGAAGCCTGTTCAGCAGAGCGGGCGCACGCGAATATTAGGAATGTTCGCAGGCGCCCGCTCTGCTGAACAGGCTTCTGTTTTCATAGATATACATGGTATGCATGTGCTAATATTTTGCAATGTCAAATGTTACCATTTGTTATTCTAAGAGGAAAATCAGATTTAAAATACAGCTGGAGTTTTTGCTTTTCTGTTGAAAATTATTCACAGAAATCATCAATATTACACACACACAATGAGGAAGTATTGGAAAAACAATTTATTCATAAATACATCTGATTATGGTCATTTGAAAGTAACAAATAGATCAAGAGAACCACACTCAAGAAATCACATAATATATCATTCGTGGAATGAAAATACATCATCTAGGCATACGGGCTCCATTGGAGGTAAGGCGGTCCTGGTCACATTGACACCTCGCTTCCTTTTATCGTTGCGTCGGAGACATTCGTTGATTCTGGGGACGATTCGTTCTCTCCAGGATTCCTCGACCTTGAACTCTGGGTAAAAATAGCACACATACTTCTTGCAAACTTCTTTCCTTATCGGGTCCATCTCCTCTTTATTCACCACCATACTAATTGTAATTTAATCGGATGTTTCCTTCTCCAAAAAGCTCGGGCCATAGTCTCCTGGTAAGATGTACCGCAAAGTTCCCACTATTCCTTGATTCTTTGGCCATATTGCGCAACTCTGATTCACTTATGGCATACTCGTCTGGGATTCCTGTGGGATCTACAGATGTTTTCTCTCTTGGCTCCGACACAGGCAGCTTGGTGGAGTAGCTCCTCGCGATGTCTATGATGGTGTCTGTGTGTTGCAGTTCCCCTTACGGATCAGAGTCTCCAGTATTATGATGCGCTGGTTGGCGACGTCAAGTTTCTTTAGAATGGCATCCTGTTGCTGGCGCTGGGCAATCAACTCTTTCATTATCACAGATTGTAATCCAACTCCTTCTGACGGGCGACATGGCCGAAACCTGACAGGTGTTGACAAACTGACCGTCGAAGGTGTAGATGGCCCTGTAGTTGCTGAAGGTGTACCCTCTTCTGCCATCGAAGGGGTAGATGGCCGTGTAGTTGCTGAAAGTGTACCCTCTTCTGCTGGAGGTTCTCCTACCGCGATGACCTCTGCCCGAGGTTTTCCCGACTTTGTCTGAAAATGTAATAAATCATTGGGTTAAATTTTGTCACTGCTTTTTCTAAACATGAATTCGTTATATGCCATATAATTAAACCATACAATAGTCATGTATTTTACTTCTCAATGACCTTTCAGTTCTTGTTGCGTCATAAAAAACTCTATAATGCATGTACATCTGTATAGTTTTGAACCAGTCTAATCAATGTTGTTAATTGTACATAAAATATGTTAAAATCAAGTGAAACCTTTTAATTGTTTTGCATATTTGCATATTTGCCTTAACGTTGACTTTATTACCTGTCGTGTTCGGCGCGTGTAGTAAAACAACAAACAAACAAAACGGTATTTGTGTACTTAGGATTTACAGAACATGTCTCCAGGTCATAAAACCTATACACTCTGTACTTCAATATGTTCTTTTATTCAGTGCTTACATAGAATGTAATTAGTCGTAACATTACTCTTAAAAGCATGCATATTCAAAAGTCTTTGTGGCCAAATTAAGTGGACTGTGTAAAGCAAAGATACATGTACATGTATACAGACAGAAAGTCATAGGACAAAAAGTCACAAAATGCTCACTAAAGCTGTTGTTCAGACACCAGACATTTCTTACAGTGGATGGGAGGTAGAAGGGAATACATATCATTCTTATTGGGGTTTTATTTTGCCACATTTAGCGCTTTCAGTTCATTATTAGATAATAAGAAAGGAAAAATCATTAACTTGTTTATATAGCAATTATTATATGACAGTTCACTTACTTCTTGTTTTGACAATAATCTGGAGTGAAAGGAAGCCAACCATAACTCTGCCATCAGATTTTGTTTTGACAATCATTAACATGTAGTATACTAAACCAAATGATCATAAAGCTTATTTTTATTTTATCTCAATAGAAAATCTCTTTAAAAATCAAAATAATATTTTACAATAAATATGATATGATTTCTCCTTGACTTTTTGTCCTACATTCTAAAGCAAATCGTTTAAGAAATCCAAATACAGGGTCCTATTCAGACTAGGCCCCTATAGCTTACGTAATGTTACATAATCTTGACTTGCGTAGGTGAGGGTGTAGAGGGGTGGGTTTAAGGTAGACAGTTACCGCACTCTTATACAACATATAAAGGAACTACCTGTAAGACGTATGAAACAATTGTAAGCATTATGGGACGCATCAGACATGATATGAAGTTGCAGATAGTTCAGATGCACAAGAATGGCATTTCAGTGGCAGGTATTAAGCAGAGTGTATATTGAGCATGTGTATAAAGTTGTGCCCATTTGTGTAATGATGAAAGGACATGCCACTGGAGATGTTCCTAATAAAGTGTTTTCTGAGAGATCAGAGGCACAGGGGCTCGGTTGTCAGATATTGAAGTTTTGTATTATTTGTTCCCGAATAATAAATTGGAGTTTTGCATGATTTGTGTCCGAATAATAGATTATATAAATAAAATCCACCACCAAAATCCGCTTTTTTCGAGGTTTTAAAAAAGGTGTATCATGTGTACATTAAAAAAAGTAAAGGGACGACACTCGCTATCTTGGATTTCTGGGGGGGGGGGGGGGGGTGGGGGGGGGGGGGGGGGGCTCGATTCACGGCTTGTTTTTAACAATTTCTACTCTCTGCCTACCGGTTTCTGGCGAGATCTATGTTGGAAAAAGATCCAACGACTTCTCCCTGTCGTCTGCTTATGTCTACATGCCGTATTATAGATCCAGTGACCCGAAACATCCTCGATACCTGCCCCTACTTATCGAAAGCAACGGAAGTTTGCATCGAGTGACACGACGCCTACCGGAGCTCTCCATATAATCACTGGGGTGTTCCGAATGTATACGATAAATCTAGAGAAGTCTAAGTTGAAATAAGCACTGAATTTAAATTGAATTGAGTAAACGAATGTTTTCCACGGAAGAACAAAGAATTCAGACAATGTCGTAGCATAGAAAGCTGTAAATAGTAAACCATGTAATTTTTGGGAGAGATTTTATATACCAATAACTGAATGATTCTCATTAGATTAACTTACGCACAAAGTACCACAGGGGCACATGATCAAAAGAAGACCTGTTTATCCACACATTGCTATATGAATATCAAATTGAAGGCCGATATACAATACAAGTATTGTAAGTGTATTGTCGTTAACTCATCAGTGTTCGTTCGATTACACAAACACAAGTTGCAGGCCCATAGAAGGTGTGTGTGGGGTGGGGGTGGGGGGTCATGCAAACCTCCCCCTTCCCCCAGGGGGAAGCTGTTGCCTCATCTGTGGTTCTGATCCAGAGTCCAGCACCTCTGCTTTGTCTACCTCGTTTGGTCGACCCCATTGAACCATATTCTCCTCACCCACAATAATATCACCGTCACATCGAAAAAAACTGCTAGCATTTTGTCCACAAGATACCTTACAAGGAAATTGTTGTCAACACGCGCCATAATCCCTTAAGCAATGCAGTAACTGATCTGTTTGGTATGGTAAAAACTTGGTAAATGAATTTTTGGCAAGGCAAAACCACTGCTACAATTAGATGTTTAGCAGTTTTGATAACTTGATTACTAGTCGATAATGCCCTACTCGACTCGTAATTAAAATTTCAAAGCGGGCAAGATTAATTATCGTTTGAACTGTGTGGCTATCGCGCGTGTCTTCAATTAATCAAATTTTATAAAGGCTTTGGGAGTGATGGGGAAAAGTGTGAGAAGTTTTGGTAAAATGTGATTTTTACAAGTGATATTAAATTATTAAATACTTGGTTTTATATAGAAAAAGGTCTGATACAAATAATCAATTACAGGAATATGATATTAAAAAATCGGGTATTTCGGTAGGTTAGGGGGTATTTTGGTGTTTTATGAGGGCATTTCGGTAAATCACGGGTATTTCGGCAATTCTAGTTACCGAATAAATAACAAACATTTAGATGCACTACTACTGTCAGAGTTCACATTTATGCACTGCACACATCTATAATTATATATGAAATACTGATTTCAGAGAAAACTTCAATTAACATAATGAAATAATACTATAATATATGCACATGTATATGACTGTACTCTCTCTCTCTCTCTCTCTCTCTCAGATTTCCAAGGCCCCAATATCGTAATTAAAATTGGACAATATGATATTTGGATCCGATTACATATTCGATTTTGATTAGATTGAAGCTTTATTTGTATTGAAAGCCAAGCGGCTGTGGATCAAAAGTGTTTATGTGTCTAGGCTAATGCTGTATTAGCAGTTTCACGGGTAAAGCGTGCGCTGATCGACGTCTGGGGCGTTCAAGCAGACAGCAGATATACACATATACACATACCTATTTACCGTTTTTCACAGTCCGTAATGTTAAATAGTATTCTCTCCCTATTTCCCTCTACAATGAAACCTGTTAAGTGAGGACGTCCTCACATTGTCTAGAAGAGAATACACGCATATGTTATTGTACAAATATAGGCCTACATGTATGTATAGAATTAAATTTCTGAAAACTAATTTATGAAACCAATATGTGATTGATACTGACAGGGATAGGGGGGGGGGGGGGGCTAATCAGTTTTCGTTGAGTTTCACGGGTAGAACGTTTATATACATGTATGCATATGCATACCTACCCTTTTATTGAATGTATGGTTCAATAAAGCTAACATGAACAGTTTTTGTAAAATGTGTTTATACAAGAGATGTATGCACATGGATGTGGTACTTCATATGTTTATAGTATTGATTAACAGCGATCTGTTTTCAGTTTATGATCAGTATACATGTATCTGTCTATCTATCTATCTATTTTGTTTTCGTTAACGGGAGATAACTCGCGTTTGTTGATGGTATTAAATATCTACAGGTGAGACCGCGGCGAGGACAGCGGGACCGCGGGGGAAGCGCGGGATTTGCAGGGTTACCTGAGATATACCGCGGTAGCTTAATCCCGCGGGGGGAGCGCGGAAAATACGGAATCCGCGTTGGCCGTACTGTGTGTGTGTGTATATATATATATATATATATATATATATATATATATATATATATATATATACACATGTATATATAAGCACCATATGCAGGTGATAATGTATTGAGGAACTCATTTGTATGAAAATGGAATGACTTCCGAAATACTAGCCAGGCAAAAGGAAGTTATGATTTCATTGGCCAATGCAAAGTTTACCAGAACATGACCTCTGATTGGGAGTTATCAGATCCTATAGGTTTGTACTTTAGTCAGATCGATTACAGACATACATGCATTTTTAGTTGTTTTTTTTTTCACAAATAAGGAATGCACGCCCTATAAAGTAACACAATTAACTGCAAATAGTCCAATTACCTTATCCCACCTCTGGTATATCCAGGGTTCATGTTTGCCCATCTCTCTTTTTTGTATTGCTTATGGGAGTTATGAGATTGATCACTGTTTGTTATCTTCACCTTTTTCTCGTTTAAACTCATAATACACAAATACTAACTTAAAAGACATATTTTATTGGTGGACAAAAGTGGAATTCACTATTTCATACCTAATTTTCTTAATAGTAATTTTTGCAAATTCTATCCATTCATTTCTATATAGAAATTTGCACTAACCAGTAAGACTATTATCCAACCTATCATAGGGTCAAATGCTTTTTGACGTTTTTTATACCAATTGTTAGGCCGTTCTTATAATAATGATTTTGACTACGGATCACTCCGTTTACCTGATCAAGACATAGGAATCACGGTGGATGTGACCGGTCGCCAGGGGATACTTACGGCTCCTCAGCACCTGATACCACCTCTGGTATATTCAGGGGTCCGTGTTTCCCCAAATCTTTATTTTGTATTCCTTCTAGAAGCTATGAGATTATCTTCACCTTTCATAGGGTAAACCATTTCCTCTTTTCTGCCAAGCACCGCCAAATCCAGCAGTGAAGTCTTCATCATACTTACAATGAAGGGGATTCGAAAATTGAAAATACTTTGATATTGATCTATCATATCATGTATACATAGTATGGTAAACAAGACTATCATCAGTAATGAAATTAAGCTTGTGTATTATTTAACTTCAGTAGTGGGATTCTTGAAAAATGCTCATGAGGGCATGAACTGCAATGCTTTACGCCAGCATACAAGATGAAGCATGTTAGCACTGCATGTAAAATATGCTGTCATAACCTCATATATTTTCAAAAATGAAATTTACTTCTTATTTTCATTTTACTTTCATTCCCAGCCGTTAAAATAGCCGTACTATATTTGATTATTCATCAAGATCCATCCGCACATAGGTCACATTCATGAGAAAATGACTTATCATTTCAATTGGTAAATATATCGAAAGTAAAAATATTAGAAATGTACATACAAGCATATAACTTGTGCTAATAGTACACAGACAACTATCCAGTGTTTATACAATCCGATTTCCTCATCACGAAGTTTACTGTAGCTCTGATCAACCATATCATTGAGATGAGGTGGTGCAATTCCACGCACTCTGAACTTCAAAATATGTTGTGTCCTTGTAGGTATGTTCAAGGCAGCTAATAGACCATTAACACGTGTCTCTCCATATCCTCCATGTATCATACCTATAAAATTCAGCATACCTTGGATTAAATGTGGGTCTTGAAATAGAATAATCTAGATTTAGATGTATGATAAAAAGGGCCAGATTATACCTACAGTCGATTTGGTGTTGACACCCCAAGCGCTCGCACATGTACACCATTCACCAGACCCCATTCTGAATAGCAGCATATCACTAACAGGATATGTGCTAGTCCGAACTCATCGAATTTCTCTCTTACACAGTCCTCTTAATGGAGAGGATTGCCACATAATTGGCAAGCTGTAAGGCCATCAGCAATAACTCCTGTTTAGGATTATGTATGTCTAAAATTTATTGTTTCAGATGTTAAACTTATACGGTACCAATTTTGATGCACCAGATGCGCATTTCGACAAATAATGTCTCTTCAGTGATGCTCAACCGAAATGTTTGAAATCCCAAATAACAATGGAGTTTTAGAGCTATTATCAGTTTGCCAAAAAGTGGAGTCAAAATTCATCAAAGGATAAGAGCTATGTGTTATTTTTTTTAATTAGAAAGGTGTTCGTTGATTCAGGGTATATATGACGTTTTTCAGTTATATAATTTTCGTGACATTTTACGTACAATTCACCTGCAATCTCGTTTTTCTATAAAAATGTTGGGGTATACATGTATTATGTCTGTTTTGGGGTTAGCATAATATAACAGTTTCTGGCCATTGCAAGTAAAACTCTTATGTATTACAGTAAGTTGTATTCGTGTTTTCAGGACAGCTACTAATAGGTAGAGTTTTAGCCTTTGTATTGGTAAACATTATCAATATTTAATATCAATGTTATCATTTTGGAAAAGCAGTATGACTGGAAAGGACTGGCACGTACTGCAAGTTATGATGACTAAAGAAAGCAAAAAACGTCCCATTAAGTTAAAGCTGCACATTTATTGACTAATTACATGAACACGGATTTACACATTATGATCAACTGGATTTGATTTTGAACAAAACATGACAAAATAACTGATTCCCACCGCTTCAAATTTCCTTGCTACAACATTAGCTCTTCTTCTCGTAAAGATGTAGAGCATATCACCCTTGCATCTCTCTTCCCTGTAAAGGTAGTTAATCACTCAGATCTGCAAGAAAAGAACATATCTACCTTCCCTCTGTTGAATGATGACCAATCAATGTATTGAAATAACGGCTTGCTTATTCATCTATTATCCATATCTTTGGATCTATCTCTGCTAACGCTTGGTTTTATTTGGTTTTTCAACATTGGATAGTTGGAAGATTGTTTCCATGGCAACTAATTCATATACCTATATACAAATTGTCATTTTTTTCTCAAACAGGTGAAACCTCCTTTCTATGATTGAGCTACTGTTATAAAAATCTTAAGCACCATATCCCCTTCAGTTCAAAAACGTATACACTAACTGCATCATTACCCGACGGCGTTAGCAATAGTTACTTCATATCTTTCACTTAGTTTGTTCATCTCCGGATTTAATCGAAATTCCTGTAAATTTCATCAGCCTTCGCGTTGCATTTTTTCAAGCGCTTTTAAAGAAAGGGATTTCTCGGGAAGGAGTCACTTTAGATGACACGCACAAATAATTTTTTTAAATTCTTACATCTCCCAAAACCTTTCCGGCACCCGTGTTTCTTGTCTATCAAATGGAAAACTTCTTTAAGCTTATTGCTATCGTACAAAAACTAAATGTATATTTATGAAATGCTGAAATAGGATGTACCAACATTTTCGAAACCACGGTAGTCTAGTCAATCTAGCAAATCACCTCAAAGTAATTGCAACAGAAACAAACTCAATGGAATTTGATAAACAAATGCGTGATTAACAACATACAAAAAATCGGACAATGGGAAATATTTCAAATTTAGACTTAAATGTTTTAGTAAACCATCGATATTTTGTGGTGTTTACGGCACGCCGTACATGTAAAGGAGAGTAACTTAAGGTTGTACTCTACATCGTCATAATGGCTGACTTCCTTTAAAAACATTGATGAAAAAATCGATATCAGCAATATTTGACTTTTCCTTTTCCAGTTAGATACCTAGCCGAGTAGCTCAGTAGGTTAGAATACCGACTGCTGACCTTTAGGTCGCAGGTTCGAGTCCAGCAGGGGTTTTAAATTTTTTTCCAGATTACCTTCTACTAAAACTGTATTTTTTGACAAAATAAAGTAAATTTGAAATTTTTCAACTTCAAAATCTTTTTGTACATATCCTCCACTTTTCATCTACATCAAATTTCTCTGGTGTAGCACACCTCCTTAACTGTGACAGTCATCGGAAGAAAGTTATACACGACGATCTAAAGTGCATGTAATAAAAAACGCGATTAAACAGCTAAACAGTTGTATTAAAACGGTGATTTTAAGACCTATATACATACAATATTGCTCAGCATCTCATATTCTTTGCCGACTTCCATTCCCGGGGAACTTTCGCGAATAAAGCTTCAAAATATTTTGTTTGACCCTCTATTGAATTCATTTTAATTATAAAGCACAATATTTACTTTAGAAGTTATGAATAATCAATTATAAATGAAATCTTAAAGAATTGGTGTCGATTTACAAGGGGGAATTACGGTTGTTAAAAAGAAAGTATTGAAAGCCATTCGGGTTAAAAGTTTTAGTTATTTTGTATCTTCATCATTTGAGCAAGCGTTTTGTATTAAAAACTTTTATAAAACTAAGTAAGTAAAGTATTTTTGCTTTTCTTTTTCAAATTCAGGTTTGGGGAGTCATTCATGGGTAATAATAATGATAATAAAACATTGATAATATAAATAATAAAAATCAATGTAAGTAAACACTTGCGCATAGTATCATGATTTGATGTAAAATCGAGTAGTTTCTCTTTCTAATTAGTATTGGCCTCACGACCTGCGGAACCACATCTACTAGCAGCATGCGAACAGCGTGCTAGACCGCCCGGCCATCTATTCAAGATAAAACTTGTTTTCGATGACAATGGAATTCTCGCCACGCTGGCACACGATCATTGAGAATGGAAATGGGATACAGTTATTTATCGTAAATTTTAGAGGATCATACAAAATGCACATTGTGTTTGAAATGTCTATATAAAGCACAGAAATAGCAACGAACTCTGAAATAAACATAACTGCCCTAAGGGACGAGATCAATGTCGGATGAAAATTTAAATTCAATTAGTTAGGGGGAGGGGAATAAAAACTCCCGTAAGTTTCTGTCATCCGACATCGATAACACTTTAGTGGAAAAAGGAAAAAGACAAGCGACTGTTGAATACCACATAATGTTTAAAACATATTAATGAACATTTAATAGATTTAATGTACACTTTCATTTGTGAATAAACAGTAGAAAAGGTATACAGAGTGTTATATATAATAGTACGTTTCGATTAGTTTCAACATTTGTCATATTAAGTTTTAAAGGGGGGGGGGTGTTCTTGGTGAAAACTATGTGAACTTAGTTTTTTGTGAGACATTGAATTTTTGATCTTGTCCCTAAGTGAAAAATATCGTTAAAACCAGACGTCTTTTTAGGAAACGAAGTTTGTCAATCCTTGTCCTTTCTACATGCATTCACAGGATGCGACACAACGTCAAGAATGTTCGGCATCGGAACGGGTCCTGTATAGTCAAAATGTAGACAAATCGCGAAAAAATTGTGTATCTGATTAGTTTTTTAATGGAGGCAGGCTACTGACAAACAAGTTGATGGCGAAGGGGTTTCAACTGTTTCGTTTAAAGTCAGCATTTCGCGAATTATATGGTCGTTATAACAATCTACTTTGCCAATACAACCTATCATTGGGTCAAATCTGTCTGACTTGTTTCATATAGATTGTTAGGCCGTTTTTGGCACAATGATATTGAATAAGGGTAACTCCGTTGCCTTATTAAGATATAGAGCTCACGGTGGGTGTAATCGGTCAACAGGGAGTGCTTACTCCTCATAGGTACCTGATCCCACTTCTGGTATATCCAGGGGTCCGTGTTTGCCCACCTCTCTATTTTGTATTGCTTATAGGAGTTACGAGATGGATCACTGTTCGTTATCTTCACCTTCCTATATGAGGATTTCATAGAGAAAAAGATATATTCTGGTGTCGATGTCATATCGACTTTGTACGATGGAATACCATAGAGACACTTATAGGAGATTTGCTTTGTGAAGTATTGTCTAACACTATATCATTTTTATAAGTTCAGTCATTGCCACTAACTACTAACTACAGCTGCAAAAGAGTAGCACTGCAAGAATTTTTTTAAGTCATAGAGTGGACTAAAGAAATGATTAATTTAGATCCTTCGAACTGGGGCTTATCACTGCTTTCAGCAATTCTTGTATCCGTTAAAACTAAATTACAAGTCGCGCCAGATAAACTTTTGAACGTTTTGACACTAGCCGTTGTACTTGTAAAAATATGGACTGAACTGTACTGCAATTACTCAAATGATCACTTATATAATTATCAGGCACGTAGCAATAATGGCTCTACACCTTTTATCATTACATGCAAAGTTGATAATTTTTTACGTACAGGGGTCGATTTTTAAACACATTGGTTGCCCTCCCTCCTCTTTCTTTTTTTTTTTTTTTTTTTTTAAATAGCATTGTCGTGAACTGTACACAGTGGAAGTGTAAAATTGAACTGAGAGAACAACCTTAGCCCCCCCCCCCCCCCACCACCACCACTACCACACACACCATCAAGGACTTTTATAACTTTGGATTAAAATTTACTTGTCAATTTTCAGGCAATATTGTGAAATTATCTTCAGTCCCCCCCTCCCCGCCCATTTTTTTTACGATGCTGCGTGCCTGATTCATTTTGCTTTTAATTCCATGTGTCCATTGTTTTTAAAACAGATTACTTCTGAAATTCTCGGTATTAATTGCACAATAATTTGGATAGAACTAAACATCAAATACGGCTATAACCCTCCACCCCCACCCCCCTCTTTCCCAAACTCTAGAATTTGACGAAGTGCGCGTATTAAAGATTTCTTTATAAAATCGAAGAAACTGAACCTTGTTTCGTCATAGATGTAGTACAAATTGTTAAAACTCAGCTTAATAAAGAATTTCGTAACGTAAGCTTTACTATACACTGTTTGTTTTAAAATACTACATGTATTTATGTGAAACATAGGACCGGAATGGTAAGCGCGCCTCCAACTTCCGATGTAAGGGGAGTAACTGCAAAAATGTAGGTCATCTTTAACAGACCATTTTTGAAGGGGCACTTGTTTTGTGTTAACAGTTTATTTTAATGTTTAAGAGCTTGTCAACGAGAAAACCATGCAAATATATAAAAATGAAGGAAATGGTGGTCATCAATATCATTTCTAATCATTTATATCATTGGAGTATATGGTTGGAATAATTATAATTTGAGGTCAATTTATTGATAGGTCGTTTCTATTTTTAGTAACAGCGCATTCTGTATTTACACATGGATTAGTCTTTGAATACAAGAAAAATCCTTAAATACTAGGGTTTTATTTTTTCAAAAATGCAAATCAATTCTGAAGACTTATGAAAAGAATGGATTTTTTATGATATTTCCATGTAAACCACTTATGGAGAAATCATGTTTGACATCATAAGTGTCCATATAGAGATTACATGGAGCCTGTAATTTGGCATTGTGCCAAACCTTTTCATTTTGTGTTATATGGTCAATTTTGAAATAGGTGTTGCTGCAAAAGTAACGCTTAAATTTCTTTAAAAGTATATAATACTTAAATATCAAATCCTTGTCTGTAAAATATAAAAAAATTGTACTTTGGACTTTTGGCCGTTCATTTGCAATTATAATTTAAAAACTGACAAAAATGAATATTTTTAAGCATTTAAAATTATCTTTTAAAAGATTAAAGATTTAAAATTTGTGATATTAGATGCATAAATTGTTTGGAAATTTAATTTTATTTATGGATTTAACATTTTCTAATAAATAAATCCAGTAATCTACTATTTTATATGAAAAGGGGGGTCTTTTATGGAATGTTATGATTGCAACTTGAAATGGAATTTGAGAATTTGTACATCATGTTTATGTGATATCAGTGAAAGATATAACAGTATCGTGAATGTAATCCAAAAATTTCTAAATATTGGCAGGGTTTAAAAAGTATCCGGTACTTCGTCCTGTTATACTGCAAACTAGTACCAGTGGTCAGGCAATTTGTCATTGAAGAATTGAAAGCATTCTTTCCTTGATAATTCATGCATTAACCGAGAATGCTTAGATGTTATATGGAGGAAATCAAAGAAAATATGTATCTATAGTCAGTCCAGATGGAGCATGTGAGGATCTAGTGCAGCCCCCCCCCCCCCCCCCCCCCCCCCGAATTTGCAACATGTATTTACCATCATGATTGATGAAAAAAAATTGTTATCAGTTTACATATATGCACTAAGTAATGAGGGCAGGACAAAATAACAAAAGTGTGAAATAAATAAAAATGCATAACGTGTTCTCAATTAAGAATGTATACTGTTACAGTTTGCTCGGTATCTTTCTTCTTCAGTGCTCAAAGTAACAGTAAGACATACTCAATGTTTTAAGTAGACCTATACTTGGCCTACAACCATCAAATGTAAATGCGGAACCACGCTTCCGTTTTCCGAAATGTGATATTTTAACGATATACATTTGATTTTTACATGGCGATACGAGATATGAATATCCGATATCAATTCCTTCCTGGTTGTTCTTATCATCTTATCAGTCAAATTTTAAGTTGAAATCTTGTGGGTTTTAATTTAAAAGGGGGGGGGGGATAGAGATAATTATAGCTTTAGAGAAAAAATCGGATGGAGAACTAACATTTTGGTGGATGGGGTTGTGTCAATTACATTGTACATATCCGTGAGACATTCAGTGTACATTGACTATTCATGTATGTAAAAGTTTTACTATGATCCAAATGTTCAACATATGGAATCGCGGGGCATCAGAAAGTGGGGGAGACAGTTGGGAAAGGAGGGGGGGGGGAGGTCAGACCAATTCAGATTTCCACGAGCATCATGATGATATTTCTTTTGTGAGGATCCGGGTTAGAATAGGTTCCAAATTATCATCAACAAATACATGGTACGCTCGTGTAAAAAAGAAAAGTTAACATTTCGCTGCTCCAGTGACCACAGATATCGTAGTTGTGTTCGCTGCTACAATGTTACAGATATTGACGCAAGCTTCAAAGATCAGCTGCAAATAATTTGTTTTATTTCACCGACCGTCATGAATTTGTCATTTTTTCCTCATCCTCTCTCCTTTTTCAAAATTATTGGGGCGGCATCTATTAGTTCCTTATTGAGATTGCATCTACTTAGACCGGTGTAAGTGGTGTACATGTAACATGTATAACATGCATCCAATTTATGTACATGTAAATGATTTCATGACCTGTAGAGATTCATATAAAACTTTGTCTCAGGATTTAAGATATATTACACATTACACGTATGCATTAATCATATAAGCAAAATCATCAAAATTCAGTTTGTTACTTTCGTTTTACATTTACATTGTGCAAAGCCTTCTCTATAATATTATTTTTTCAGATAAAATGTAAGATTTAATTGTAAATCATGTGTATGTTATAATAGTTATAGTTTAGAATACATGTAATTCAAATTCTTATCCAAGGTTGTAAATATGCTCAAACTTCACATGTCTTACGATGATATGATAATGTATAATTTTTCAAGATTTTAGGGAGGGGGTGTACTTGTTGTAGAGCTGATAGCTTCTAAAATAATACGTCAACATATGATTTTCTTACTCAAATCCTTATTTTAAGATAATAATCTGTAGATTAAAAGCAATTAATTCAAAGTTTAGTCCATAAAAATTAGGGAAGAGACCAATATTGACGTCAAATAGTATTTCCTACAGTATTTCTTTTAACATGTTTGGGCTCACAAAGTGTACATTATGAAAATATTTATTCCAATTTATTAGCATAAATGATTACATGCCATTAGATAAAGGGTATATAGTCTATGTTGCTTATTACAGCCCATTTTTTTGAAGAAAATAATAATTATTAAGAAAAATAAAGAAGGAGGAGTGCATTTTCCTTCATGTTGATGGGGTGCTTACTTTTGAGAAGCAATAACAATGAAAATAGCATGTCAACATATATATTTTTCAATGTCTATCTATTCCTGGAATATATATTTATCTTGTAAAGGCAATTTTTTCATGATCGAGTCCATTTAAGGCCGAGTATAGATCTACCTTAATCATAGGTTACGATTCAACATGCAAACATTTACACCTTTCTCTATTTTACCAACAACAAATATATAGATATTGTAAACTGATGGTATTACGTATATGTATATGCTAATGTAGTTTGTCAAAGTCATTGATGTAGGTAGAGTTTGGATCATCACTAAACTTTGTTCATCAAGAGAAATTGATCGGGAAAAAATTTTGAAAAACCATTTATCTGACAGGGAAACCGAAGATTATTTCGATCAGGTCTCTTTAGCTAAATCAGCCCCCCCCCCCCCTACTTGTTTATGACAATCAATAAACAATTGACATGGAAGCTTGAACTGATGAATTAAATCCTTGGAACCCCCCCCCCCATTATTATCATTATCAAGGATTTTGAGCTTCGGGTTGTGTTAAAAGTAATTTTTAGGGAGGTTGGGGGTTTCTATAAAAAAATTGCCACCCACCCACACCCTCCGCCCTGGTGATGTGTGCTAACTACGGGGCCTCTCCACCTAGCTATACTGTATGTGTTTAGACAGGACAGACTATACCAGTCGGGTCAGGTATAAACAGTATATTTTATTACAAATTATATTTTCAATTATTACAAGCGAACTTCTTTACTTTTGTGCGAATTCGGACGTTATTATTATCTGACCTTCATCTTCGGTGCAATTTATGTGATTACTGTCAGTATTTAAGCTATATTTGATTTATATATGTAATAGTTTTAGGAGTGGAGTTGGAATGCAAAGAATATTTCTGTATTTAGATATATTCAACATTATTGATTATTTTATGATTTTAACAAGATCATTCACTATCTAAGAGCATTTTACCATTACCACCCCTCTCAATATAATGTTTATAATCATTAATTTCCGGTATTGAATATGGCTGCTTCGAACCCTTTCGCATGAATTTATTATGTAGAATAATACGCTACATGTAAGAATAAAAAAAAAAGGACAAGAAAAGAACATGCACATTCTTTTTAGCTCACCGGGACGACTATCCGGAGAGCTACATGTATTGTAATGACCCCAGTGTTGGCGTCGGCACCACTTTAAGGAAACACTTTAACCTGGGTTATATCTTCTAAACCAAGGGGAATAGGGTTTTGATATATCCCTTATTGATTCCCCATGAAGAGACCTTTGATGTGGTACCAAGACTGTCGACCTTGTGACCTTGACCTATGTTTTTTTTTAAAAACTTCAACCTGGGCTATGTCTTTTGAACCAATAGGGATAAGGCTTTGATGTTTTACATATATAGATGCTTCATGAAGAGACCTTTGTTTTGGTTTGACCTAACGACCTTTGCCTTGAACTTTGACGTACTGTTCAAAAACTTTATCTTGGTTATATCTTTTGAACCAAGAGTGATAGATCTTTGATGTTTCAAACATAGATGCCATTTCTTTTGTTACCAGAACTGTCAACGTCGACCTTGGACTTTGACCTATTTTTCAAAAACTTTTAACCTTTTGAACAAACGGTTAGGTACAGTCATCTGACAACTCTTGTTTATATGTACATATTAAGCATTTTATTTTTATTGTTTAAGGGTTGCTGCTCAATTTTTTTCTGGGTACTTCATTTGTTAAAGTTTGATGACATCTAAAAATTCCTTTTTCTAAAAAGTACTTTTTATCTAATATATTGTACCTGACAACTTCATATGACGTGTTAACTGTCCCGAGGAAAAGATAAAGATTTGGGGTATTATATTATGGATATTAAGTTCTGTCTTCACACAAGTTTTACCTTTGAAATTAAAGCACGTCAGTCTTTAAATTGGTCTAAATGTTACTGTGGCAACAATTTTATTTGTTTTAGAATATCAATATTGTGACTCTCATACAACTTTTAAAAAGTTACATTGTTGTCGGGCTTAGTATTTGTGATTGAGTTTGATTATTTCAGAATGTTTTCAATAATCAGTCAGATTTAAAAAAAAATAAATAGATTTATCCTTATTGTATCCATGGGAAAAGCAAATCTATGAAGAAATATGATCCAATTGCTTGTGGTACTAGTATATCTAAGTCTCTGTAGGACCACAATGTAAACTAGTCATTTGTACTAATCGTGCTATCCTGTCTAAATAAAGAATTTATTATATATATATAGCATATTTATAGATTGGCATGAAATTTGTTTTTGAAAATTGCATTTTAAAAATACACAAATATGAATTGTGTTAAATTTCAACTATTCATACGATACATATTATTTTTTTTTAAACGTTATTTTTTCAAATTTTGCAATCTGTCACCATGGCAACCAGGACCCATAGCAACAAAAAATGATTGATACATACTTCTGGTCATCTGATGTGAAATCATAAAATTATATAAAACTTAATAAGATAACAAGGACCATGCATGGCAAACAGGTTTAGGTGGCTACCAGAATAAAAGCTCTACAAGCAGGAAAAAATGCCCAACTTGATGTATTAATATATTTACTATAATCGAGAGTCCAAAGACAGATTTTTGATATATCGTAAATATACTTCTCCTCTTTAAGATGAAAGTAATTTTGAATAAATCAAAGCGTTACTTTTTTACTACTAGTTGATTCAAAAGTTATCATTTTCAGCAATTTATCAAAATCTGGAATCGTGCCAAATTTGTGACCTTTGTGCACTTAAACGGAAGTAAAATTTTAGAGTCCCACTAAACAATATGAATATGTATATCCCGTTGTTTTACAAACTGTGTCAATTTTTAAAAATCCATTTTCAATAACCTGTTAGAATGTTTAAAAAGAAAGGATAAAATATACATAATTTTACCCTTTTGTCAGAACAAAAGTGCTATTTTTAGTAACATGACTGCAAATCCCTATCCAATGACTGCACCCCCGAAAAAAATATGCCAAAGTATTTGATATTGATGTACTTTATTACACTCAAAATATGTTCGATTAAAATTTTTACAGCAGAATATATTCTTTCCTTGACTGTAATTTTTGGGTAAAATCTTGCTTTTTTTAATATAATTGTTAAAGATTGAAATTTTAAGAAGAAAACCCACATTTTGTCTTACACCAGAGGTGGGATCAGGTGTCTAGAAGGAGTAAGCATCCCCTGTGGACCGGTCACACCCGCCGTGATCCCTATATCCTGATATGTAATAATTCATCTTAGCTTTAAAAACATTCTTTCAAAATTTCTTCCGAGGTTTGTTTGATCAGATACATGTATAAGAAGAATGATTATGATAATTTCCGGGTATGAAACACCTGCACGATTGTAGAGACATCAAGGAGGGAAATATTTTTCATTTGATTTCACGAGAACCGGAAGTTCGAAAGTTTACATGTGATTGAAGGAGGGGGCTGGAATTTCTCTGTCTGGTCAGAAAAAGTGCACTTAATGCACCTCACCCTGCAATTTTTGTTCAGAATGCGCCTTAATAGCTAGTATAATAATAATTTCAATTTAAAAAAAACACCATCTCAAGATTTGCATCTCAATTTGTATCTAGATGTTGAGAGTTGAAATAAAAGTTATTGCTTTTTCAACAAAAAATCATCTGGTCGAATTTGGAAGGGGGTGTTACGGAACTCGGCTGATTGCTAGAGGTACTTCTTACGTGTATAATTACGAACGTGAGGTTAGTCCAAATTTTTATATGAAAAAAACTTCGAAAGCTTATAATAGCAATTACGTATACACTAACTTTCAATTTCTTAATTTTTCAGCTTAGAATAATATCTCAAATCAAATCGCCTGCTTGGATCTTCTGATATACTAGTACATCAAAGGAAGCTCATGTCAATTAAATGTGTGGGATGCAGTTCGTTGTTAATTAATTTTAGAAAGTGATTAGAGGTGGGCTTGGGAAGATCTGAAGTGTCTTACAGTTCGTGTCAGAGCGCGGGGATTTGAATTTACTGTTTCGTATTGAAACTTTGAATTTTTGCAGGATTTACAATGTACATTTATCAAACAGTGTCTCAGACAGACTGCTAAGTCAGACAAAATACGCATTCACATTAAAAGGGCATGAGATGTGAAAGTGAGGCCTGCCTTTTCTCTCTCTTGAAATATCTTAATGGCATAGGAATATATATTAATGACTAATAAAAACATGTATTTTGTACAAAAATAGAAAAAAAAACTAATATTAAACTAAATAACCCCTTTATTTGAAAATAAATTATATATATCACTTATTAATGTCTTGCAGGACAATAATCATTTAATCTCCAAAATTACATATTTATGTGCATATTTTCAGGTTAAAAAGTGTTTGAAATAATTAAATACCAGTGTTATTATTATAATGATATATAGAATATAAAGCAATTTTCATTGAATTATTTTTTTGTGACAAAATGATAGCGAAAACTGTCGAGCAAACAATTTGGGCAACCCCTAATTGATGTTTAAAACTTTTTAATATATTCACACGGTACATCTAAGATTTTATATTAAGGCCGGGCTGAATACCTCATATCAAGTGAATCCAAAAATAGCACATTTATTTCAACCGTCACCAGTCCCTATGAACCCGGTATTTAAATTCACGGTAGAGTACCAATTAATGACCGATTTATATCTTAGGTCGACACGAGTAACTTTAGACCGAAAATAACAGGGAGTTAGTTATTTCTGTAATCTACATATCTGCAGACCCATTTTGTTGTTGATAAAAAGTTTATTCATAACACAATACACCTAAGCACGTACAGTGTATGTATATCTTTCTACACACATCGAGACAAAAGGGGAAAAGATAAAGCATGATGAGTTTTAAGTGCGTCGTTACGGAGTGTTACCTGTCGGATTTTTTAGGGGGACAGGGTTTAACCACAGAAGGCTATCGTCATTATTGTCATCATGTGATTGACCGTTGTAAACCTAACACAACGAAGGTCATAGAGGTTGCGTTTCTGTTCATAGCGATGGGGCCCTATACAGCTTTATTTTCTCTTGTCAAGTGTAAAAAAAAATGTTTTCTACGGAAGTTTATTAAAATCGTAGCAGATGTTATCATAGTCAATTTTCCCGACATAGCGCAACACACTTGTGGGGTGATGCATTGGTTTTATACGATGAAATAAACTTTAAAATGTGCATGATATCCTGTCACTTTACCGGGCCCCCCATACTTGTGCAATAAAAATGAGCGAAGTGGAGTGGATATGTACATAATGTATATGACCACTTTACATTCTGAAATGTATGTAGGGAGGTCACAGAAAGATTAGACATTATCATGGAGTTACCGGACAGAGGTCAGCGCCGGTGTAAGTCCATCCCTGCAAGTCGGGTAGCATTTTCTTCGCCATTATACCCTACGATCCTTGGACTACGGGAAAACGCAATTCGAAACAGAAGACGGTGTGTTTATCTGAAATGTCTGATGGCAAGCATTGGAATGGTGTTCATGGTTGTGGAAGGTGAATTATTTATTTCAAAAGCGGTGGAGAAAAACTCGTTGACGTCGAATGCCTTGAAAGCTGTTGTTTCAATATCTACAGCATTCCTGCTCGGCTTCATTGTTCTTCATTACAAATATCAAAGACAAATTGAACGATATTCCAACCAGTCGAGAACATTGCGATGTTGCGGGGAAATGTTATTGGAAATTTTAGTATGCATTGCTCACCCGTTTCCCGGGAGTATGAAAATTCCAAAACCTTTGCAAACCATGACAAAGGAAAGCGCAGATCTGACGCGCGAATACGTCCACGTAGACGGGTATCTTTCGTTGTTTTTGGTATTCCGTTTCTATCTGTTTTGTCAAGTGACGTCAGAATGGTTGTCGTCTAAACTGTTCTCCAACAGAACGCTTGCAAAACATTTAGCAGGCCTGACACGTGTTCGGCTGAATTCTGCATTTATGATGAAATATCTACTCTTTCGATATCCATTTCAATTTGTTATTTTCATATTGCTGATTGTGTTGATTACGAACTCGTATGCCATGCAGACGTGTGAATCTTACACCTTCCCTGGTTCTGAAATGTCGTCGTTTCTAAACTCCCTTTGGTTGGTGATGATCACGTTCCTGACAATAGGTTACGGGGACTTTTACCCGGTGAGTTTTTGCGGGAGATGCGTATCAGCGGCTACTGGGTTTCTAGGAATAGGCATTACGGGTTTTATTTTTTCGGTTTTCGTGCACCATTTTGAAATGAATCGGGACGAAAAGTACCTTTTGAAATTTTCCACCGAAGAACGGCGGAAGCACCGAAGACGAGTGGCAGCATCTAACGTGATTAAGTGCTTTTACAAGGCTGCAAAATGCAAGGGTGAGAAATCGGAGTATCTGACGTATAAGGAAAGATTCTGGAAGGCAGTGGGCGTTATGAAAAGATCTGCAAAGAAATGTAGAAATCAACATGACATTGATTTGATAGACATACAGCGAACAGTTCAAGATATTGAAAAAAGACAAAATGAAATACACGCCATTTTGTGTGAAATGCGTGCCAGTATGAAGACAGACGAAAACTCAAACAAAAAGTCGCCCCAATAAATTTATACACTGTTGTGATTTTTGGATTCTGTAACACGAACCAAGGCGTGGTTGTACCAAAATCAAATTGTTATGAAATAGAGAAAATATCTTTTTACCTATTGTAATTTATTTATGTGAATGCCGTGTTGACAGCAATCGTGTACCTTAAGTAATGCGATTCTTGTTGAGGGAGTGCTGCAAGCGTGATGGAGCCCACAAAACACTGGTATATTCATTGATAGACAACAGGTAGAAAGCTTTGGAAAATAGTGCTACTACATCCTGAATGACGAGAGTGGTTTCTGCTAAAACATAACTACATTGTACGAGATAATTTTGATGCAAAGCATCAAATCGGCCGCTAAAATTTTAAATATGCTGAACTATTTCCAAAGAAAACACACAGAATTGTTACATGAAATATTTTGTTTAAAAATGGAAACAAACTTAAGAAACACTTATAAAAAAGCAATAATATTATCATTTATGTAAAAGCACTTAAGAGTTTAAGAAAATATAAATGTACATGTATGAATTATCGTTCTATACATGTAGGTTTCAATATTGGTTATGTCCGGTTAAAATTACAGCAGAACTTAAAATGAAGTAGATTTCGTCTCAAAAGATCTTAAACTTGCAAGTGTTATATCGAAGAAGTTACATGTAAGAGAAAACATTTTTAAAAATACGGACGTTACCCAAGTGTGTCTATAGAAATAATGCTTGACACAGGGAGACAACAGCGTTATCAAACATGAATGGATGAAGATTAAAAACATTATTTCCAAATAAGATTGCTGCATGCGTACTTGAAAATTCTATTACTTTCACACTACATTTTATTATTCATCGGCACCCCTCCCCCCGGGATCCGGGTTAGAATAGGTCCTCAGCACCCCTCCCCCCGGGATCCGGGTTAGAATAGGTCCTCAGCACCCTTACTTGTCGTGATAGGTGTCTGAATGGGGTGTTCCTTCGGATGAGACCGCAAAAAACGAGGCCCCATGTCACAGCAAGTGCGACACGATAAAGATCCTTCCCTGTTCAAAGGCCGTAAACGCCGAGCATAGGCCTAAATTTTGTAGCCTTTCACCGGCAATGATGACGTTTCCATGAGTTAAAAAGTTCCAGAGGGACGTTAAAAAATATACAATCAATCAACATTTCATCATTGAAATACAGTTGAACACTGGAATTTCGGGGGCGTTGGCCCCTATCAGGGCGAACTGGGGACCTAAAAGCGACCAACAGACCCTTCTCCCACGCCTCTCTAAATTAAATTCCTAAATTCGCCCATGCTGATGAGGCAATATGTATTGAAAAATTAATTTAGAAAATGTTGAATTCCCATCATGAGGTATGCAAACATGAATATTGTTAGATTTAGAGATTGCAGAAACCACACATACTTCAGAAATATTTCATAAACAGAATGCAATGGCAAGGCATACCCCAGATCTATGTCACTTGGTGATGGCGATATTATTTGCTGGACTGACTATACTGCGCATGTCTCTGCACATCGCCAATTTTAAACAAAGTTATAACCAGAATATACATAGATAGATAGATATGTGCGGCTGTAGCATATTAAAACCAAAATAACTGGGCTTTTTAAAATATATTTATTCATCCGGAAACCCATATTGAGTTGATTCTACATTTTACACATGCCATTCCAGGGAGTATTTGTTGTATAAAACTTCATTATATTTGTTTAATAATGCATGAAAATGAAAACATATTGATGACAGTAAAGAAGACGTATATTGATATACTTTTAAAGATTTTTAAACATGTTATTGGTAAGAAGTTATTTAATCAAAACAATCGATAATCATTTCTTATTTCCCCACGCGCACTTTCTAGCACTACCACAAACGGATCGTCTGCTCCTGCGGCCGATAATGAAATATCAGTGACTGCTGAATCCAGAAAACTGGACATTATAAAACAGCAGCAATGCTTTCGGGAGTCTCCTACTGAACAGAAAAATGTAAAGAACCCTGGAGATGCTTAATAATTTATTAATACACGTTTGTAGATTGTTTGACCACATTATATATACTAATCACACTAAGGGACTTCCATCCACGTATAACCCGTTTTATTCATTTTATCGGAGAAAAATCTTCTCCCTTCACCGCTCGTTGATTTCGAATTTTGTACAGTAATCTCGATCCCGATCTAATTGATATAAGGAACTGAAAGCTCTATGATAATTAATATTTACTAGAATTATTCGTAAAATTTGTAGATTTTGAACATAATGAAAAAAATGAAGATTTTGAGAAATCCCGATTTTCTATTTAAATACAGAAGATTACAGAAATTAAACAGCGGCGAGGGGAGGGTGTATTTCTCCAATAAATTGAACAAAAAGGGTTATAGAAAGATAGGAATTTGTTAGCATGATTATTATTTGCACTATAATCAATAAACAATTAGTCAGTCTACACGTTTGTAATATGTTTTACGGCGTGACCGTGTTTGAGGGCGAAGCAAAAAAGTTTTGACATTAGTATCTATATCCAAAAACAGGACAAAAACAACCCGAAGTAAGCACGCGGACAGAGCTGTATCAAAGCATCCTAATTTTTGGACATTTGATCCACCTATATATTGAACGCGGGAAATATAACGCAATTGATGTAAACAGTACATTGTGACGTCATATTCAGCGTCGTTATTTAGCAAATTTACAAACAAAGCGTTTGAACCACAACAAAAAACATGGCGTTAATCGTGGAGTGATTATATATGATTAAGAAAATAAGATTTACATGCTTTTACGGATTTTATGTGTAACATCTCAGAACGACGTGAACTAGGGTAGACGAGATTCAAAATGGAGGAATACATGTCCACGCGCTAATATTCGAATCGACGCCATTGGTACCAAACTTTTCAAGTTCCATAGGTATGGTTTAATTTTTCATTATTTTCCTATATTTTCCTTTTAAACATGTATATACGTGTTACCTATAGGGAGAGCTCCGCTCTCACGGCCCTTCGGGCCGTGAGAGGGCTTCGCCCTCTAATAATTAAAAATCCCCAGCGTTCTCTACGGTTGTCTCTCTAGTAAGATCACTTTCGGGAAGGTGACTGTAGAATTCTCTAGGGCTGTCTGTGTAACGGGGTCGCTTTCGGGAAGATGATTGTTCTCAGGACAGATGTTCCCCCAGGAAACCAAATGAACAAAATTGGCATACATGTAAAACTCTGCCATTTCTTAAATCACAAACATTTGAAGTTATCGATGTTTATTTTGAATTTCCATTTTGTTAGACGTGTTTAAAATGCAATTAAGGTGCAGTAGTTCCACCCTCATGTGACTTATCAATATTAATGGTTGTTAGTGGAAAAAACTCTTATCAATTTCCACTCAATATAGTTTAATTTAATTAATAACCAAAGAAAATGTGTCTGCCGCCACCTTTTTTAAGATGCCAGACATGCAAAACACAAAAGTATAGGTCAACATTAGACAATCATACATTTTGTAAAACATAATAATAAATTTAGATAAAAACTTGTTTAAATGGCAAATTTCAAATGTCAACAGTTTAGAAAAACTGTTCATTTATAAATGTGTATAAATTAATTGTGGATATTGGGGAAAACATTTTATAATAGACATGTTAGTCCCCGAGGGTCTCTACAGCCGAGTAGCTAAGTACTTCGTTACTAGCTTGAAAATACGGATGTATATTTAATTGCCGTTATAAAGTTTAGAAATTCATTTCAAAATTAAGGTTCATCTCCTTCACGCATAGCTGTTATCCTTAGACGAATTTGACTCCACTTGTTTGGCACACTGTTTTCCCCTATAATAGCTCTTAAACTTCATTGTTATTTCGGATTTCAAACATTTCGGTTGAGCATCACTGAAGAGACATTATTTGTCAAAATGCGCATCTGGTGTATCAAAATTGGTACCGTTTAAATTTTACATTATGACCCCTGGGTCGAGGGCTCTGCTGGTGGACTGTTAGTGCCCGAGGGTCTCTACAGGCGAGTAGCTAAGTACTTTGTTACTAGCTTGAAAATACGGATGTATATTTAATTGCTGTGATACAATTTAGTAATTTATCAAATTATGGATTATCTCCCTCACGCATAACTCTTATCCTAAGACGAATTTGACTCCACTTGTTTGGCACACTGTTTTCCCTTATAATAGCTCTAAAACTTCATTGTTATTTCGGATTTCAAACATTTCGGTTGAGCATCACTGAAGAGACATTATTTGTCGAAATGCGCATCTGGTGCATCAAAATTGGTACCGCATAAGTTTTACATACAGTAGAGGAAATACCAGCACTTGAGTTATTGTCCTTAACAACATCTTTTTCATTATAAATAATTGATTATCGATGGTAAATATAATTTTTTTCACTATGAATAGTTTGCCATTTCTTTTTTTTTCTTTTTTTCTTTTTTTCAGTGAATAAAAGTCCTCTGAAAGATATAATTCTATCGCGCACAAAGTTTATTTTAATGAAGAATTTTGTAAAAACCTACGACATCACACGAGGATCGATTGTATAATTATGTTTCGGAACCTACCCCAACAAGAAAATTGATACATTCCATATTCCATATACATTTTCATTTCAAAATTAAGTAGTATCTCCCTCATGCATAGCTCTTATCCTTAGACGAATTTGACTCCACTTTTGGTACTATGTTTTCCCCTAAATAGCTCTAGCAAATTTATCGTTATTTCGGATTTCAAAACATTTCGGTTGAGCATCACTGAAGAGACATTATTTGTCGAAATGCACATCTGGTGCATTGAAATTGGTACCGTATAAGTTTTACACACAATGTAGTGATTTCAATGGTCAGGATTTCTAACAAGAATACATTGTAGCTTTTGTCGATTTGTTTGTACAATGTATATTGTTATACATGAAAAGGTCAAGACACGGAACAGTGATCAATCTCATAATTCGTATAAGGAATACAGAATTAAGAGTAGGGCAAATACAGACCCCTGAATTAGATATGTCTTGCATCAGCTGTTGGTTGTATATAATTGTTTGACGTTCTGCTCCAGATTTTTCACTCTTATAAGGACGTCACAATTACCGGTGAAGGACTGCAAAATTTAGACCTATTCTCGGCGCTTACGGCCATTGAGCAAGGAAGGATCTTTATCGTGCCACACCTGCTGTGACTTGAGGCTTGGGGTGTTGCGGTCTCATCGGACCGCCCCATTTAGTCGTCTTTTACGACAAGCAAGCGATACTGAGGAACTAGTCTAACCCGGATGAAACGCGTACCCAACATCTAGGCTATGAAATGAACACCCAAAACTCTACACTGTGTAATAAAACACAAACTGTAGACCGTGAAATAAACACCCCGAATTCCTAGACTGTGAAATAAACCCCCAGTCTCTAGGCTGTGAAACAAACACTCCAAACTCTAGGTTGTAAAACAAACACCCCAAACTCTAGGCTGTGAAATGAACACTCCAAACTGTAGACTGAAATTAATACCCCAAACTCTAGGTTGTAAAACGAACACCCGAAACTCTAGAATGTGAAATAAACA
Source organism: Ostrea edulis (assembly GCF_947568905.1). Taxonomy (NCBI): domain Eukaryota; kingdom Metazoa; phylum Mollusca; class Bivalvia; order Ostreida; family Ostreidae; genus Ostrea; species Ostrea edulis. Next base: position 75,836,779 of record NC_079170.1, read on the forward strand.
CCCCAAACTCTAGGCTGTGAAATAAACACTCCCACCTTTAGGTTGTAAAATGAACACCCAAAACTGTAGGCTGTTGAATGAACACCTAAAACTCTAGCCTGTGAAATCAACACCCCACACTCTAGACTGTGAAATAAACACCCAAACTCTAGACTGTTAAATGGACACCCCAAACCCTAGGCTGTGCAGCAAACACCCCAAACTCTAGGCAGTGAAATGAACACCCGAACTCTATACTGAAATAAACACCCCAGACTTTAGGTTGTGAAATGAACATCCCAAACTGTAGGCTGTGAAATGAACATCCTCAACTATAGGCTGTGAAACAAACACCCCAAACTCTAGGCTGTAAAATGAACACCCCAAACTATAGGCTGTGAAATGAACACCCAAACACTAGACGTTGAAATAAACACCCCAAACTCTAGATTGTGAAATAAACACCCCATTGGCAAGCTCTCGGCTTTCAAACGAACACTTCAAACTCGAGAGTTTGAGACGTACAACCACAGGGACTCGACACGAATTGACCCTCTCTATTCTATATTTACACAAGGGAGGATTCCGAAATCTTAAAAATCGCTAACTCAACTTTTCATTCGTCTCCTTTTGATATTTCAAGGACGTTAAATTTAACAAGTCCGGTCTCGATCGATCGAGTAAAGATCATAGTTTTCGAAAAATACAACTGTACCTAATTATTATATTATATGTGTGCACCAGCAATAAATATGAAGAAGCAATGCATTTATGTCGTTTATGAATCACAAGAACTTTTTCTCAATCGCACAGCAGTTCTTAAAGTGCCAATAAACTTTTTAAACAAGAGACCCACAGGCCTTATCGGTCACCTGAATACTAGTGAAAAAGTATCACTTCGTCCATAGGCTATGAATTCTAGAAAAAAGTTCCTGTTCTGAATATCTAAGTTAAATTCTAATGTTCAGCAACAGTATAAAACAAGATGTGTTCTTAAAACTTCACTGCCCTCAAAAGTACATACACTGATGAAAGGCTTTCAATAAAAGGTGTATTAACGTTAAAACATCAAAAGATATGACTAATTTAGACTCATCCTTAAGTCATAACCCTGGGTTGTGAAATTCACCAGTTTTTGTACATCCTTTTCTGCTATTCCTAAGTATGCATTTAGATTTTATACAGTATCCGCAAACTTACACATAAATACTATATACTAAGTTTGGCCCCACCCTGGGGTCAAAACTCTTACTCTGGGGATCATCAAATTTACAATTTTAGTAAAATACTACCTCCTCTATCCATTTAGTTTAAATTTAGTATCAAAAGCACTAAAAAATGTTATTTAAGTGTTTTACACATAAACACGCTATGACACGTTTTGCCCCGCCTTGGGGTCAGAACCCCTACCCTGGGGATCATGAAATTTACAATTTTGGATACGGCTTTCCTGCTCTACATTACTATGCATTTAGTTTTTCTTACACGTGTGTGGTTCTTGATACGAAGATTTTTGGAAATTGGTCATTTTGGGCAGTTTTTGTTCTCACCTAAGGCCCCGGGGGTGCAGGAATCCTGAAATTCACAATTGATGTTCCCTTTTTTCCAAATATGTTTCATACCAAATTTGAAAAGAATTGGAATGATAGTTATCAAAAAGGAGTTAAAAATGTCTATTGTTCACACACTTAATAACAGACCATTTTGGCCCCACCCCGATACCAAAACCCCTATCCCTGGAATAATCAAATTTACAATATCTGTCATTTCTAAATATCTATTTACTTTCAATTTAGTATCAATACATGTAGCATTAAAGAAAATGTAATTTAAGTGTTTTACACATAAACACTATATAACAAGTTTGGCCCTGCCCTGGGTCAGAACCCCCTCCCCGGGGATCATGAAATTACAATTTTGTTTGAGGTCTTCCTGCTCTTTGTCGCTGTGCCTTTAGTTTTTCTTACATCTGTGTGGTTCTTGAGAAGAAGAGTTTTGAAAATTGGTCAATTTTGGACATTTTTGGCCTTGTCCCTAGGGCCCCAGGGGTGCTGGAGTCCTGAAATATATAATTTATGTCCCCCTTGTCCCAATGATGCTTAATACCAAATTTGAAAAGAATTGGACTGGTAGTCATTAAGAAGAAGTTAAAAATGTTTAATTGTTAACGCACGGCGGACGAAAACCAATTGCAATAGGTCACCTGAATTTACTCAGGTGGCCTAAAAAGCTGGAAATTGTTTAACAAAAAAGTGCAATTGTATAGACAAATTATGAATTTATTTATTGATTTACAAAAGTATGATAGAACAGCGAAAACTCCCAGGAAAAGTACAACTCCTTAGGATCTCTATAATGGTGCAAATGCGGGAGTGATTCACTCCCGCAACAATTTCGAACATTCTAAACATTTGCTGACCTTCTTTACGTAAATAAAATGATATTCTATGTTTTTAGTCAATATATGAATTTACAACCTGTAACTTCCGATTTGGGAGGCTCTATTCTACACTTTTCAACAATTTCGATTCGATATATTCCAATTTCTCGATTCATATTTGTGCGCCATATTTGATGACTGAAGTTTCAACTTCCGATTGTCAATTTATTTGCACATGTCATATAAGGTAGTACTTACATCAATGGACAAGTACGGAGGAGAACGCTATTTCGTCGGTATTAAAAAGGTTTAGATTTAATATCAAGTTGAAAACGAACAGCAGAGTATAAATTATTTCTGCAACCATATGGTGGTCTTCCTTTCATTGTCGGAGTGGCTAGAGTAACTACATTTTCGCGCAGATTGTCAATGTTTAGGTTTTTCAATATATCCACCTACGAGATCTCGCGATAACAAGCATGGCGGAGCAGACAAAGAATTATGCATGCTGTACATGGTGTTTAATGAAAAACACCTTTATTAGACATGCCCGAGCACAGAGTTGGTACTCCTTTTGTTGTAAACAACATTTGGGACGAAAACACGGAGCTTATCGGTTATTCATAAAATTATTTTGCAGCATTTCGAAGATCCTATGGAATTGTAGCCCTATCCCGAAAACGTCAGAATAAAAAAATCGGATAGGGCTACATTATTGCAACTATAGTACGATATGTAAACATGGATCTCAACTAGATCTATGGAAGACCCCCTATTTTGTAAGAAGGATTTTATTGCTTGCAACAGCTGCATGGACCTTGAGTTTATATATAAAAAAAGGGGGATTAAGTATCCAGCCATGCCCAACTTCAGTCATTTCTTAGCCACTTAATACCACCTTCACACTCACGGATTTTTCTTACGAGTCCTCACGGATTTCCGAATCATAGTCAATAGCAAGCATTCGTAAATCACTCATCGGTATCCGTTAATAACCCGTCACAAATCCGTGAAAGTAGGGGCAAATTTTTTGACATCAAAAAAATTTCACGATTGTCCACGAATTTCTTTTCCCGTAAATAACCCGTATATAACTTGCAACAATCCGTAAGTATCGTAAAATGGTCGCAAGAAAACATAAACTTCTCGTAAGAATCCGTAAAACACTCGTAAAAAGTTGTTTATTTACGAATCTTTGCGGTTAGTTTACGATATGTTACGGATTGTTTACGAGTTGTTTGCGGAATATTACGAATGCCTAAGTGATTTTACGATTTCATTCACGTCGGGTTACAATCGCTTTACGGATCGTTCAGAGTCATTACGAGCGCTTTACGTATTGGCACGATTACTTTACGAGTACATGCTTAAACTTTACGATTAAGGAAAGGTGTCAAAGACGCAAAATCTGACAGTTTCTTTCAGTTATCAAGACATCAAAAAGGTTAGACATTAATGTCAGTTGTCGAATGATGATACAAAGCAAATTGCGAACTCTTTTGAGTCAAAAACGTAAACAATCGTAACTAACTCCTAACTATTCATAACAGCACGTGATTTACACGTAAAAGCTAAGCTAATTAAAATCGTAAATTTCTGTAATATACTCGTAACAATCCCTAAAAAGCTCGTAAATTGCTCCTATTTATCCATGTTCATTCGGAACAAATTGTAAATGTTTGCTGTAAATGGATCGCAAGAACTCGTAATAAACCGTTAATGGCCAGTACTCTTAAAACATTCTTAAATAGCTCTTTAAAGTGTCTAAATCGTAACAATCTGTGTACTTTTATGGATTTGTGGAATACGTAAGGATCCGTAAGAAAAATCCGTGATGAATGAGAAGGTACCATGATGAATAAAGAGCTCATGTGACGAACTCAACATTAAATCATTAATTTACTAGATTCATATCAACTACTGGTGCTTTTATCATCACAATTTTATTTTCCATTATCTTAATGTTTAAAGTATAATGTCATTCCTAGTAATATTGTTTTGCTTCACTTTATATATAATCTCGAAGTAAAGATATATGATTCAATTCACTGCATTTCTAAATTACTTCAGCAAATTATAAGCAAAACACCTATGATTTTAAAACTTCTCAACACAGTTGAAGCAGAAATTTGAAAAATAATAACAAGAAAATGGACGAAACGTTTTCAACAAACGACACTTATGTATAAAATGATGCATGTTAGAGATATGTAATATCTATCAATAATTAGAAAGCCCATAAATCCACCTGCGACCAGCTCCAAAACCTCGGTCAACATCCGACAGATCATGACCAAAGATATTTGTGTACAAACAATTTGTTTTTCGATGATTTAATATTCACTTCAGGGGAATGAATTCCATTAAGACAAACATATCATCTTCACCAGTCTGTAAATTAATATGATATATGTCCATCGGGCAATGCTCTTCGTTCTACAACAATAAAAAATACTTCATTATCGTTTTCAGGAATGATAGCTTTAGGGAAAATGTAAAAAAGAGAATAACCACTTATCAATCAATTTGTCTTAAAAATCTGGATGCCATATATATATATATATATATATATATATATATATATATATATATATATGTGGGTGTGGGTGTGGGTGCGTGTGCGTGTGTGTGTGTGTGTCCTCTAACAAACAGCATAAAAACCATATAGTAAACAAGGTGTATATTACAGGGCAAGGTAGATAATACAGGCAAAGGTACATATTACAAAACAAGGTAGATATTACAGAACAAGGTGGATATTACAGAACAAGGTAGACATTACAGGACAAGGTAAACATTACAGGCCAAGGCAGATATTACAAAACTGCGTAGATATCACAAGACAATGCAGACATTACAAGACAAGGTAAATATTACACAACAAGGTAGATATTACTGGAAAAGGTAGATATTACAGAACAAGGTCGATATTACAGGGCAAGGTAGATATTACAGGACAAGGTAGATATTAGAGAACAAGGTAGATATTACAGGACAAGGTAGATATTACAGGACAAGGTGGATATTACAGAACATGGTAGATATTACAGGACAAGGTATATATTACAGAACAAGGTCGTTATTACAGGACAAGGTAGATATTACAGGACAAGGTCGTTATTACAGGACAAGGTACATATTACAGGACAAGGTCGATATTGCAGAACAAGGTACATATTACAAGACAAGGTTGATATTACTGGACAAGGTAGATATTACAGAACAAGGTAGATATTACAGGACAATGTAGATATTACAGAACAAGGTAGATATTATACAACAAGGTAGATATTACAGAACAAGGTAGATATTACTGGACAAGGTAGATATCACAAGACAAGGTAAATATTATAGAACAAGGTCTCTATTACAGAACAAGGTAGATATTACAGGACAAGGTAGATATTACAAGACAAGGTAAATGTTACAAAACAAGGTAAATATTACAGGGCAAGGTAGATATTACGTGACAAGTTAGATATTACAATACAAGGTAAATATTACAGTTGATTGATATTTTATAGATGAAAAGTCCACGTTATAATGGGTTTAACCCTTTCTCTACCGTATCGGTCAATTTGGCCGATGGCGCGTAGAAACAGGACTACGCAAAAGGAGTGCCTCTAAATCTTTCAAACTACGGCGATAAGATATATGATCTATATATCATATTTTTGGAAAATTTCTCTATTTTTAAGTATGTCAAAATCAATTAAGTAAATAAAGCCATTTAGCAATTAAGTAAATGTCCATTTTGATGGAACCTTATTCGTGTTATAATTCTCAATAGTTTTTATCTTACGATATAATGAAATTGGGACATGCTGCGCGCTTTTCTTTAAAATTAGCGACAAAACGTCATCACTAAATGCAATCGACGCGCGTCGCACAATAAAGTGGTGAAAACTATTTGTATTGTCCTCTGTTAGTAAATTCAGTACCTTTTGATACACTAAAACAATATACATATATGTAATGGGTCGAATGAATATGAGTTACCGTACCTATACTGGATTCCTAAACTACATAAAAACCCTTACAAACAAAGATACATTGCTGGATCCAGTAAGTGCTCTACCAAGCCCCTATCTTTGCTCCTCACGAAAATGTTAACAGCTGTGAAGGAGAAACTTCAAATTTGCTGTGCGACTACATATGCCAGAAGTGGTGTTAATCAAATGTGGATTCTAAAAAATTCTAAAGAACTTTTAGTAAACTTGAAATCACAGAATTTTTCCCAAATCAATAGCATTAAAACCTATGACTTTTCAACACTATACACGACCATTCCTCACGATAAATTAAAGACTAGACTTTTTGACATCATAGACAGTTGTTTCTTCAACAAAAACGGAAATATTCATATCTAGTGATCAGTCATTCAAAAACTTACTTTGTTAAACACCACTCTGATTCCACGCACAAGTACTCTGAAGTTGAAATAAAAAATATGCTAGAGTTCCTCATTGACAATATCTTCGTGGTCTTTGGTGATAAAGTCTTCCAACAGTCTGTTGGAATTCCCATGGGCACGAATTGTGCTCCTTTGTTAGCTGACCTGTTTTTATATTCATATGAAGCAGATTGTATTCAAAAACTTCTACATGAGAAGAAAAAATCTCTCGCTGTGACCTTCAATTCGACTTTTAGATATATCGATGACGTTTTGTCTATTAACAATGATAGCTTTCATTCATATGTCGATTTTATATATCCCTGTGAGCTCGAAATAAAGGACACCACAGAGTCGTCCACTTCTGCTTCATACTTAAATATTTTATTGATAGTAGACATTAACGACAAACTAACAACTCAACTGTATGACAAACGGGATGATTTCAGCTTCTCCATCGTCAACTTCCCACATTTATGTAGCAATATTCCATTATCACCTACATATGGTGTTTATATATCTCAACTGATTCGATATGCAAGAGCTTGTTCTGGGTATAGTCAGTTTTTAAATCGAGGTAAGCTACTGACAAACAAGTTGATGGTACAGGGATTTCAACAGTCTCGATTGAAGTCAGCATTTCGCAAATTCTGTGGTCGTTATAACGATCTAGTTCGTTTTTACAACCTCGCATTGGGTCAAATGCTGTCTAACGTGTTTCATACCGATTGTTAAGCCGTTCTTGGCACATTGATTTTGACTGCGGATAACTCCGTTTACCTGATCAGGATATGGGGCTCACGGCGGGTGTGACCGGTCAACAGGGGATGCTTACTCCTCCTAGGCACCTGATCCCACCTCTGGTGTGTCCAGGGGTCCGTGTTTGCCCAACTATCTATTTTGTATTACTTGTAGGAGTTATGAGATTGATCACTGTTCGTTATCTTCACCTTGCATGTATGAAATAATCAGCCAGGTATACTCTGCTTTAAAATAAAAAAAGAAGAAGCATAAACCATTATTGGTATATAACAGTTACACAACCTACATGTAACTTCATAAAACACCTATTGAGAATGTTACATCGGCAGAGTAAATTTATAAAAAAGATAAATTAAATACTTCAAATTCAGATATAAGTTCAGAATAGTAATAGCAATTTTTTCCCCTGCCAAAGAAAAGAAAAAAGGAAGTTCGCATATAGCCTATAGGCCTATACTTTTATTTTTCCGTGATCGGGATCGTGGGCCCCGCGGGGTTTTCTGAAAGTGTACACGAGGAACACGTGTTTCCGTTTCAACGAAAACAACACAGCTTCACTGTGACTGTCACAGTGAACACTTGTATTTTACATCTTTAAAACGATCTTATGCCAGAAGAAGATGCCCTGCAGCTGGATCTCCTGTTGCAGGATGACCCAAACGATCATGCATTCAGTATAAACATGTGCATGTAAGTTGATGTAGCCACATATGCCGATTAGAAAGAAAAAATGCGGTTTTGTCACGTTATGAAAAATTCACGATTAATTAACCGCGATTTAATGCCATGATTTATCATTTCGTGAAAGAAAATATTTATATTTTATGATATCTAAACCGAGTGAATAACGCCCAATTGTTTATTAAGAGCTGCCATCATTTAATCTCTCCTAGTCTGGCATTAATCAGTCTGATTAACACCTCCTTTTCCAGAATTATCTCCTTATCTGACGCGCAAGTTTAAGAAGGGGGTGGATTTTGTGTACAATGAGAAGGGGGTGGGTGGTTTTAATTAGCTGCAATAATGTAGACATATCCGATTTTTTTTATTCCGACGTTTTAGGATAGGGCTACAATTCCATAGGATCTCCATAATGGTGCAAAATAATTTCATGAATAACCGATAATAAGCTCCGTGTATTAGTCCCAAATGTTGTTTTCACCAAAAAGAGTACCAACTTTGTGCTTGGGTATGTCTGAAAAGGGTGTTTTTCATTAAACATCATGTACAGCATACAAAAGTCTTCATCTGCTCCGCAATGCTTGTTATCGCGAGATCTCGTAGGTGGATCTACTGAAAAAACCTAAACATTGACAATCTGGGCAAAAATGTAGCTACTCAAGCCACTCCGACAAAAAAATGAAAATCATATGGTTGCAGAAAGAATTTACACTCTGCTGTTCGTTTTCGAACTTGGTATTAAATCTAAACCTTTTCAATACCGACGAAATAGCTTTCTCCTCCTTACTTGTTCATTGATGTAAATACTACCTTATATGGCATATGCAAATAACTTGCCAATCGGAAGTTGAAACTTCAGTACATCAAACATGGCGCACAAATATGAATCGAGAAATTTGTCGAAATGTTGAAAACGGTAGAATAGAGTCTCACAAATCGTACGTTGCTGGTTGTAAATTTATATATTGACTAAGACACATAGAATATCATTTTGTTTACTTAAAGAAAGTCAGCAAACGTTTAGAATGATCGAAAATGTTGCGGGAGTGAATCACTCCCGCATTTGCACCTTACGGAGATCCTAAGAAGTTGTAGCCCTCTCCCAACATATAAATTCGGAGAGGGCTACATTATTGCATCTAGTTTTAATCAGACTGGGCATTCATGGCTGCTGGTGAGAAGACTATTTTCCAAGATTTTTCCATGTTTATAAAAAAATATCTTTCTATGAAAAGAAAACACAATCTGTTAGGAAAACACATATTACATTATTATAATGATAGAATTTATTATCATAATTTTTATTATTCTCTTCATATTATAACAGAAACAAAAACAAAATGTGTGTTTGGGCCAAAATGGGGGGGGGGGGGTTAACATTAATCAAAATCTGATTATGACAGGTTAATGAAAAATCATATTGATTTCTCTTTTATCCAAATGCATGTATTTTATACACTTAGTAGCTTATGACCATAAATTACATGTGATCCATACATATTGGATGTGGTATGCTGAGTTGATGGGCATGTGTCCATTTCTTGCCTAGATTGTCTCTAATTTCGACTGAATCCACTCCCCATCAGAGTACCATGCAAGGGAATTTAGACACTGTGTACCATGAAGAACCAATTCAATTCTACTTTTATATCTGGGATCATTTACTTTCCCTCCGAGTTGCAGTATTTCGCTGGACCCTGTAGGTTTTAACCTGAATATCTTCAGTATTTGCCCCCATGTATATGCTAAGCATAATGCTGACACCTACATGATGCATATTTTTTATTCATTACGCACTCTGCTACACTCGCAATGTATAATGAAATATTCCATTCATTACTAACACATATATGCAATCCCTTACCAAATGTCACTTCAAATACAGGACAGCTCTATCTTTAAATAAATTTGATCTGTATTTAAGTGTGCGAAACTGTCTCTTGCTACCATGAAACTTATATTTTGCTTTAAAACATAAACCGACAATTCTTAATCGTAATTTCTTTTCATCTTTAAAAAGGGTATTGACATCCCAATATTTAGTGGGAAGTTCCCAAATATCATACGCTAGCGACAGTCTACTGGCAAATCCAGACATGCATTGGACGGATGCTGATGTGGAGGACACAGGGACACCTGGTCCAAGAACTGTGGCATTTCATTCGGAGTGACAACCTTGCATTCAGTTGGTATGACTCCCTGAGGTTGAATATAGAGTTAAATTGGTATACATTTGGTTAAAATTCAAATAAATCCAGATAATACATTCACAAATGAAATCATGGCGTTATGGTACACTGATATGCGTGTACCATTTTACTGGTTTTTACTGCCTTACTAAGTACCACATACATTCAAAAAGAAACAAAACACGGAAAATCACTATTCTGTTTCTAATTATAAGGTATGACAAGTTTTCTAAATGCTGACAAATAAGGTATGGAGGCCAATACTGATTTTATTTGCAATTTCCTTTCAGATATGGGGCCCGATTATTCAGAGAACTGCAGATTGTATGAAGCTGTTTTTGACAGAAGATTTAGTTTTCTCCATCTGTGTTGTCACCAACCATTATGCTGAGATGGTCATATCTAGGGGGTAGAATTGTCATAGGCTTCCCAAGGAAGTTCGCAGCCTCTCACTGAAGAGGAACTGTACAGGTATTACTAGCTTTAAAAAAAAAACGATATTGTGACAGTAATTTCCAGTTTAAAACGAGTAACTAAATGCATAATAAAAAGATTACCTTTACCAAAATTAATCTGGCTGTGCATCTAACACATTCATTAAATGTGTACTACAATTTCCTCTGATAAAAGGACTAAAACCATGTTTATCAAAATTCGGCCTAACGTCCAAAGTGAATAATTTTTTGTTAGAAATATTCTCTAACATGTTCTTTTCCTGTAATGTACTGGTTTTTATATGTAGAGTTGGTGAAAGAACACAATTTTTAGGTTTACATTACTAGTATAAATCCTATAATTTGCGCTAGTTTTTAAGATTGCGTCATACAACGTCGCTATATATTATTAGAAGTGGTAACGTATTGTAAAACATGATTATGCAATGAGTGGTTTAATATATAATAAGATCTTGAAAAAGAAATTTTCTTTCCCAAATACGCAAGAAGGTTATTTTATTTATAGCCCGAATGGCACACCATATTTTTCAATCCTTCATTCGGCCATTTTCACACGCCGCGCCGTTAGCCTGTTTGCGCTGTTCGTGGAAGTTGCAGAGGATGTACTCATCGCATTTCAACATAAGTTTTAGAAATATGAATATACTTCACCTCTACTCGTTAAACTGTATAACCAAATAGGTGCACCAATTGCTCTTAAAAATAATAAACAAGTCGCATGGAACGAATAGTATGGTGCGCCTGTGGTGTGTTGACATAAACTCATAATATTCACGCATTGGGCTGTTGGAAATCCCACAACAGATCTGTTAACTGTTGTCAACATATATTTATTGTTTATCTATTATAATTATATATTGTTAAGATTTAAAATTGTATGTATATCAGCTGATCAGAAAAATCAGCTGTTTCACGATCATGCCATTTTCAATTCCGAGTGCATGGCCTTCTCGGGTCTATTTGAATTTTCTTACATGATGTTTGACTCACTTTACACTTTGAACTTTCCATGTATCATTGTATGGTCTAAAAAGTATTTGTATAGGTTAAAGAGACATATAATTGTATATAGATGTATATTTCCATAATGGTATATGTCTCTGGGGTAACATGTAGGCCTGTGGGGGGTTATAGGTTGAATAATTTTCGAATGATTTGGTATTCTAGTATTCTACTATGTTTAAACTTAACTTAGTGATTATTTAGTAATCAAATAAAAGTTATATGATGAATCGATACATTTCTTCAATTTACTGTAAACAAAAACTGTTTCTGTGTTTTGGAATCTGTCTGGTATTAGTGCACAATAAATAACTTCATAAGTCAATAAATATATTCTTGTTGTAATGATGACATTTGCAAAATCTGTGAGAATAGAAAAAAATGTGTTAGGGTCAACAGAAATTTTTAATTAGGGTAGGTCGGGAAGTGGAAACCAATTAACATATATATATATATATATATATATTGGCCTTACGCGGAAACATGGATTAGAAAAGTCGGAATGATTTTTACATTCAATAATTTTTAAATACTTAAAAGCACCATTAAGCCAGGAAAATCATAAGAACAGTTTGCTTTTATAATTTAAATATGCCTTATTTCAAGATAAATTGTAAACATGTCAAACTTAATTTCAACAATTAACAGTGCGACATTTAACTCTGGACACGACAAAAGTCCGGAGTTTCGCCAACCCTTTTATTAAGAATACAAATAAACCCTTTACAAAAAAAGATGGGATTTTATGTCCACAAGACATGCACCAACATTTACACTTGTAACTATTGTAGTTTTTAAGATATTTCACCTGAAATCAAAAAATCCCATGGGATTTTGGAGGGATTTTTAATCCCACTTGGGGGATTTTCACTCCCACCAAAAATCCTATGGGAGAAAAAAATATAATTTCTCCCATAGGATTTTAACTCCCATATTTAAATTTAAAATGGGATACAATGTCCCATAGGAGGAAATGTCCCATAATGAACATGAAATGGCAGTGAATATCCTATTTGAGCATGAATGGGAATAAATATCCCAAATAAAACACAGGATGGGGACTTTTATCCCATGAATATAGTAATAAAGCAGAAAATTGTATCTTAAAGAGTGTTGTTTGTCATGATTCTTAAGAATGTACTTGCAAGCTAAGGAATGACATTAACTTTATATCTAGTAATTACACTCCTAAATTATGTAGACCTATACATGTGTTAATGGATAAATGTCTAAACAACATGAGAAATTAAATTATATTAGAGCTCTGCATTACTAAACTCTTTCCCATGCAATTTTAATTGTATACATATAACCCTATCACAAAAATATTAGAATAAAATTGAACGGTATTAAATTATGCAGTTACGTAGAACACTAACTTATTTACATGCAGCTGTTCACATTCACTATTTACAACCCTTTACAGGTCGTCAGGTGTGAATATTCACAGGAACCGGTATTTCTGTCTGTAATAATAATAGTAGGCCCTATGGTACCATCCCCAATGAAAAAAATAACCCAAAAGGAATGGCACAATTTCTTCCTCAAAACTTCGCTTCAAAATAATTCGAAAATTCTGCTTTTATCGTCCCCACCCCAATTGTCATTCTGATTCGGTAATCCCAGTGCTTTTATTAAGGGGGTGTGGTATATACCCCTACTCCTATCATTATGGGGTTCCTCTGATATGTTGTGGAATTTTGGAATAGCCTAGCTTACAGTTACAATTTGTTTACAATATATTAAAATTAGTGCTTACGGTGAAATCTGCTACTGCTAGATGATGCTAAGTTGTTTCGTGAACCGAATCAGACATCTCCAACAAGATTCTCGAAGATTTAACAACACAAGAATCATTTTACAAAATGCATGCTTCGGTCCATCATTCTCCCTCTGACAATCACATTCATTCTGAAGCCAAAGTACTTTCTCCTATACCTTAAGCGTCAAAAAGACTTTGACAGGTAAATACGAATAAACGGTTAACAGACATCTCGACCCTAAGAAAGTTCAGTCCTGGATGTTCTAGTCCAAAAAGAAGTATGACCCAATCTTATGCATTAATTTATTAAATTTCCGGTTGAGCAACACCCAAATCCTCTAGAGACATTGTTTACAGTTATATGACATTACCTAAATGTGTGACACAATATTAATCCACCCCTGCTCAAAGGAGCATAAGCACCGAGCATAGACCTAAATGTTGCAGCCCTTCACTGGCAATGGTGACGTCTCCATACAAGTGAAAAATTCTCAAGCAGGACGTTTACGTTTTGTTTTGTTTTTTTAAATTTTGTTTTCATTTTTTTTTTAATGTTAAACATGAAAACTATAACTGAATCTGTGTTTACAGCCAAAATTGTAACCTTCTGGATGCAGGAATAAAAGTAATATTTTAGCCTTCATTCTGTGTCATGTAAACAAAGACTGGAGTCTTTTTATGTTTACATTTAAGGTGGCTCACTACACCGGGAAATAGTTTCTCAAATCAGTACAAATTGATTTAATATTTTAAAAAAGATCTGATGATATACAATAAGTGTGTATGCCAAAAACAGCAAAAAATGCAAAAAAACATGATTTTCAAAAATATTATTTCAACACATGAACAAAAGACTAGTGGATTTGAGCTCAAGATCTGTAGTTCACCAGCCCAATGCTCTCTCTCTCTCTCTCTCCCAATGCTTTATTAATTAACCATTTAGCTATGGTGTTATAGACGAATAAATCGATCGATACAAATACTTTCCCAAAACATTTAAATCGCCATCTTGTAACATAGTGTCATAAAGCTTTAGTGTAGTGAGTATACCTTAACAAACCAGTGAAATTTTTAATTTTGTAATTGAATTTTCAAAGCATCTTTACTTTTGCACATGCAATTTTACAAAGATTATTCAATAAAGGGTTAAAAAAAAAACAACACTTAAAATACTTATTTTTGATCCACTGTAGATTTTAGGAAAATATTAGATTCCTGGGTCAGAGAAATCTAGACATCATTAAATGATAATGAAGTATTGTATATAAAAAAAAAAAATAAATAAAAAAAAAATTCAAGACTCTCCAATATGTTTGCAACTAGGAGAAATGGTCACAAGCTATTTTACACCCGCATCCCTCTTGGATCGAACCACTATAACTTTTAGGATAACAATAAATCCTCTCCCAACAATGTGCACATCTGCAAATGGCAATGAAGCATTGTACAAAGTTTGAAGTTTATCAGATAATCCATACAGGAGGAGAAGCATTTTAATGCTCAATTTAAGACTTTGTGACAGACAGACTTACAGATATGGACAGAAAGTACAAAAACCATATAATTATATGAAATGATTTTGCATGTAAAAAGTACATGAAGTGCACAATTATGATTTAAATGTAATTATCATTTTTATTAGGAATTTAGATGTCTCCTCTTTTTGCAAACAATTACACATCTATATATGAAGATGACATATATAGTGAGCATATAAAACTCTCCTACCAAAAATGCAAACAAATATGTGCAATGCGAGTTTGAAAAATATGTATGTCTTAAAAAGTGATTGACTAGATATCAGGAAGCAAGCAAGCTCACTCCATGTTACTGTGCAACAACTAACTGAAATTCACTACATTATCCAAAATCCACCCAAAAAGAACCAAAACCTACCAACACTAAATACCAATATATATCCATGTGAGGTCAAGGTTTCAGGAGTGAAACAATGTGTTTTTTAAACTTTAAATCATTATGTTTTACTTTTGTAGGATATTCATAATGTTGAAATTGATTTAAAGCAATCAATTTTCAACTGGAGATACAAGGTACATGTATGCACATAAATGTACCACCCTGAATCTCATATCATACCTTATTATAGCTGGCAAAATTATGAAATGAAATTTAATGTCACCACAGAATTTATAATTTCCATTTCTTTCTCTCAATTCACATGGAGACCTCCTTTTTTAGAGTCTTATTTTCTTTTACTTGAATGTTCTAAATTGAAATCTAAGGAATAATAATCTTGGAAGAAAAATCTACATGAAAATATTTTCTACTTTGAGAAACAAAATGACAAACATAACTGTTTTAAATGTAAGTCAGAAATAGAAAAATAATTCAATTTAATGCACTTACATGTGTAATTGAAAGAAAATTCCTTTGAGTACATGATTTTAGAATGAAAATAAGATTGATTAATATTCAAAAAAGTATTTCAATTTCTTCAAAACTTCGATCTTCAGATGATTTTCCATCCATTGACACCCCAAACATATGATCACACACATTTAGCAGGAACATATGTTCCTCAAATCTCCTTCACATAACACTTGACTACTTTTGAAATGCAATTTAAGTCTTTTTAGAAATTAACAAAGATGAGTGTACAGATTCATACCCTAGCTGTTGATGATTGCTAAAACTGATCACTACTCAAAACTCTGAAACAAATCTTTATGGATTTTTTTTGTATTTCACACACACACGCACACATACACGTACATGCATTCACACATCAAAAATATCAACAAGACACTGACCTTACCAGTCACCTGAGTTATTTAGTTAAAAGTATTACTAACCTCAATATGAATGAAATCTATATAATACAGTAACTTTTCTTGCTCTATAAGGCATGCATTTATATGCGTAATTATTACGATTACAACTTACATGCCTGCATTGGGATTAGACATAGAATCACTCAGAGAATGTTGAATTTCATGAGTACTACCATGATTTAAGCATATAATTTTTTGTTAGCTTAAATCTCCTTTATATTATTGAATATTAAATTTTTCCATACATCTACCACAAGAAAGAGTATGAAAGATAAAAATATTTTGTGAATTTGCTGATAATTGTGAAGTAAGATAATATATCAACATTAGCTACAACAAAAATTATTAGATGGGGAATCAAATTCAAATGAAATGTTTGTGTATATAATTATTTATGCAGAAATGTACATGTAGCTAAACTGTCCTCTATTGTTTAGTTGGAGACATGTCAATCTCCCACCGAATACATAAATGTAATTTTTCTGAATTCTATATCAATGAAAATACATGAGGGCATGAAAGTACAACTTTTATATGAATATTATAATACAGGGGTCCGTGTTTGCCCAATTAT
The DNA here is from genome assembly GCF_947568905.1 of Ostrea edulis. NCBI lineage: Eukaryota > Metazoa > Mollusca > Bivalvia > Ostreida > Ostreidae > Ostrea > Ostrea edulis. Next base: position 75,853,748 of record NC_079170.1, read on the forward strand.
CTATTTTGTATTGCTTGTAGGAGTTATGAGATTGATCACTGTTTGTTATCTTCACCTTTCATTTATGATATAGTTTTGATAATGATATAATACTGGAGTAATTTGAATTTCAGGGTGATATAATATGTACAGCAAAAATTTATGGCAAGGGTGACATGAATCAGATTGACAAGAATCCATATTCCTACTTCTCAATAATGCTATCATCACTGCCATCAGATTCATCAATGATAGTGGCATCAGTGACACATGCGGATAAGTGTTGGACATCACTGCAGGAATAGCTTCCTTGTTGTGCCTCCCAATAGCAAGGTACCAGATTATACAGCAGTTATGTGGAAACAGATTCCCACAATAGGGGAACCAGATTGACACCTACATTGTACAGTATCAGGCAGTTATATCAGAACTGGAAAAACTGGATCCAAACAAGACTATATTGCTTGGAAGAAACATGTCGACTCTGAAGTTTAACCCTTATTAACCCATGGCACTTCCAGAGACATCCTGATACCATGGTTCTATGCCATTTGAAATATACCTGTGGAGGTTTTTAAAGTGTTTTTTTTTGGGGGTGGGGGGTGGGTGGGTGTTATTAATTGGAAGAATTTATATTTGATGATTCAAATGAAAATCTGCATGTTGAATTATGAATGTCATAATGTACTTTTTGAATGAGTTCAAGAATGGTTGTCCTGATAAAAAGTGTAGAGTCAAAAGTTAACAAATTGTCAAAAACACTGGTCAGGTCTGAATTCATCATCTTGGACACCTTGCAGTTGGAATTATGATCTCTATGAAGAAATGCTGAAAATCTTGTAAGAGAGGAAATGACAAGTTGGGGTCCAAGTCACTTGCATATATGCATGAGAAGGTGTTCTATCCAGGCTTGAGGTCAATTACATAGCAATGTAACGCCTTACATTACCTAGAAAATTTCACATTACCATTACTCCTATTTTGAAATATAATGTATTACATTAATTGAGAGTGAATTTACATTACACATTTACATAACATACTGTCAGATATTAAAGAAATGGCAGAAAAATTATTTCTGTATTATGATTTTTAATATAAGTACACAAAATATTCAGCAATGTTAGGAAACATATCTATTAAGTTATTCATTGCATTTGATTGTCATCAATGTTTCAAATGCTTCAGTCAATCACTAATATAATGAATTATTCTAAATCTTCAAAATATCATCAAATATTTGAAGAAGTGTAAATGTAATGAAAAATAATGTGCAGTACAGTATGCATTACATTACCATTACTTGTAATGCAAAAATGGTCAATTACACCCCCATTACATTGAAACTGGCTGTCATTTAATTACCATTACCCCAGGCCTGGTTCTGTCGAGAGGTATTGAAATTGTCTGTAGAGACTTTGTCTCAGGAAGTGGCCGAGATTGGTTGTGACAATTTTGTTGGATGTGAATTTACTGACACACATGTCTACACTTGCTACACAATATAGCATGTGGTGGTTTCAACAAGAAAGTTCTTACTCTGCAGGAAATGACGAATAGCTAATGGATTCACATTTTTTCTGACTTTTCTTCTGTACATTAGATGCATTTGAAAAACTTTCCTTTCCATTATCTTTTGCTGGTTCATACTTTGAAATAAAATCAAGTCCGAAAATAAAGTATTTCGGGTTTGTTTTTTTCAATGAATTAAAAAAAAAATGTAATCTGTAATCCTTGCATATTTTCTTGGTGTTCTGTGATTGCATAGGCCTATTGATTTTTATTTGTATTCAGGTATAATTTCATCTTCAGTGTCTTGAAAGAAATTAATTTTTCAATAACGCAAAGAAAAATGTAGTTAACAGTATGATTTTAAAAACAATTTTTGACACGGGTAGGAATTGAACCCGGATCTCCCGATTGAAGGACGGGCTCTCTACCACTAAGCCACGACGTCTATGACGTCACTCGCTCAAAAATCCTTCATACATTTACTTGCCCTAGTTAACGTTATACTTTCGATATTTAGTTATATCAATGCATGTTCTATAAATTCTTTTCATTTTGATATAGTAATTCTGTTGGTGTCGTCTAAATAAAAACTTTCTATAGCATTGAAGGTCCGATTTGTCGGGCAGCAGATTCGTTTGTTTACGCACCAAAATTATATAGCTTTTAGAATTCCTGCACAAACTTGTGATAAAAACACCACATAGGGGTGTATTCTGCATGGAAATGATGTAGACTCCACATAAGTATATTGTTTTAATTTTTCAAGGCAACATAATTAATAAAATACCCACAACTCTCACAAAAATAAATAATTCCGGATTGCTCTTGATTTAATTCAAAGTTGATATTCATCAACAGCACACCTTTCGATCCAAAAAATCGTTCGTACAAAATTTATTTGTATTGATAGATTTTGATAGACTACAGTCAGTTTCTGGATCGAAGGTCGTGTTTTATATGAATTATATGACTAAATTTGAAAAAAGTGGAGATTTCTGCAGAAAACCAGACCGATACCGGTTTTGTCTTGTGTAGAATTCCACAAGCTGACGTTTTGGCGGGGAAATCTTGGTACGTCGCGATGGTATAAAGATTATATTATCAAATGATAACAATTTTATTTCAATTCATTCTGCTTTATTTTTTAACACACCACAGGGCCGATATAGCTAAACATGGTCTTAGTCCTTTTGTAAGTAATTAAATGCATAATTTTCAGAGGGCCTTGATTATAGAAAGCATTTACAGAGCCAGTTGAATATTCAAAAGCTCTGTCAATACATTAGTATTTAAGGCTAAGTATTAAGAAAAACTTTTTTGTAATTATGTTTAAATTGTGTCGAATGGATGCAGAAAGACAAATCATGGTCAAAATTGTACTACGAGTGTTGTTACTTAGTAACCAAAAATATTTGTTTTGTCAATAAAAATTCCTAACATAATCATATGTCATATCCCTACCCCAAATCGTGATACATGCAGATTTAAATCGATGTCAAATTATTGTCGTTAGTCTTTAAAAACCTCTAAAATGTGCCGGTAGAGAAAGGGTTAAGGAAATGTTTATAAAGGTATACATTCACTGTAAATAACATGCAGCTAACGTGAATCGGGGAGCACATGGTACTCCAGCTGATTATCTCCGTCTTAAATAATATCTCGGATCACGTTCCTGTCTTACACGTTTAGAAACACGATATATCTAGGATTATTCCTTCATCAGAGAACACAGTGTGAATGTTATTTTCAATGATTCTCATTATCTATAAGATTGACTTTTCGTGACTACGAATTCGATATCCGTACGACTGATAACGTAGATGCAGCATGTGGGCTGTATGCAACTGGTCTAAGAATTCTGACTGGTGTACTTTTTTCTCTACCTGGGTATGATTTTTGACGGGGCAAAGAATGGTGTAATGATGCACAAGATGACATAATTTGAAAGGTGTTAAACCACAATTAAATAGTTTTAAGCTTATCATTAAAGAAATTTGAAACTGGTAGTATTATTCAACTATCCAAGTATGCATCACTTAACATCTGTTCTGCTTGTTGTCACTTTTTAGCTCACCTGAACCGAAGGTTCAAGTGAGCTATTCTGATCACATTTTGTCCGGCGTCCGTCTGTCTGTCTGTAAACTTTTCACATTTTCGACATCTTCTCCAGAACCACTGGGCCAATTTCAACCTAACTTAGCCAAAAGCATCCTTGGGTGAAGGGCTTTCAAGTTTGTTCAAATGAAGGGCCATGTCCCTTTCAAAGGGGAGATAATCACAAAAATGCAAAAATAGGATGGGGTCATTTAAAAATCTTCTTCTCAAGAACCACTGGGCCAGAAGAGCTGAAATTTACCTGAAAGCTTTCTGACATATTGCAGATTCAAGTTTGCTCAAATCATGGCCCCCGGTGGTAGGATGGGGCCACAAGGGGGGATCAAAGTTTTACATACAAATATATAGGAAAAATCTTTAAAAATCTTCTTCTCAAGAACCACTAAGCCAGAAAAGCTGAGATTTACATGAAAGCTTCCTGGCATAATGCAGATTCACGTTTGTTCAAATCATGGGCCCCCGGGGATAAGATGGGGCCCCAAGGGGGGGATCAAAGTTTTACACACAAATATATAGGGAAAAACTTTAAAAATCTTCTTCTCAAGAACCACTAAGCCAGAAAAGCTGATTTTTACATGAAAACTTTCTGACATAGTGTAGATTCAAGTTTGTTCAAATCATGGCCCCCGGGGATAAGATGGGGCCCCAAGGGGGGGAATCAAAGTTTTACACACAAATATATAGGGAAAAACTTTAAAAATCTTCTTCTCAAGAACCACTAAGCCAGAAAAGCTGAGATTTACATGAAAGCTTCCTGACATAATGCAGATTCAAGTTTGTTCAAATCATGGGCTCCGGGGGTTGGATGGGGCCACAATAGGGGATCAAAGTTTTACATACAAATATATAGGAAAAATCTTCTTCTCAAGAACCACTGAGCCAGAAAAGCTGATTTTTACATGAAAACTTTCTGACATAGTGCAGATTCAAGTTTCTTCAAATCATGGGCTCCGGGGGTTGGATGGGGCCACAATAGGGGATCAAAGTTTTACATACAAATATATAGTTAAAATCTTTTCTCAATAACCACTGAGTCAGAAAAGCTGATATTTACAAGAAAACTTTCTGACATAGTGCAGATTCAAGTTTGTTCAAATCATGGTCCCCGGGGGGTAGGATGGGGCCATAAGTGGGGGGGGGTCAAAGTTTTACATACAAATATAGAAAAAAGCTTTAAAAGAACCATTGGGCCAAAGAAGTTGACATTTACATGAAAGCTTTCTGACATAGTGTAGATTCAAGTTTGCAAAGGGTAGTTTGGGCCATCATAGGGACCAAGGTTTTACATGCAAATATATATGGAAAGTCTTCAGATATGGGCCAAGGTGACTCAGGTGAGCGATGTGGCCCATGGGCCTCTTGTTTAAATCGAAGCAGGCTACTGACAAACAAGATGATGGTGCAGAGGTTCCAGTTGTCTCGTGTAAAGTTAGCATTTCGCAAATTCTATGGTCGTTATGATGATTTAGTTTGCCAATACAACCTATCATTGGGTCAAATGCTGTCTGACTTGTTTCATACCGATTGTAAGGCCGTTCTTGGCACAATGATTTTGACTACGGATAACTCCGTTTACCTGATCAAGATAAACGTCTCACGGCGTGTGTGACCGGTCGACAGGGGATGCTTACTCCTTCTAGGCACGTGATCCCACCTCTGGTATATCCAGGGGTCCGTGTTTGCCCAATTCTCTATTTCGTATTGCTTATAGGAAATCACACTATAGGAGATACACTTATAATACGTTAAAGTCATTCATGACACGATTAATATTATAAAACAAACGAAATGGGTATTTACTCACGTCAGTTTCCATCTTCGTATGGCTTCAGTCTCAGCAAACTGATATGGTCAGCAATCATCGTTACCATGTCCGAGTATACAACACTATTTATACGAAAGGCATAGTGGGTACATGTATGTTCTCAAGTAATATTCCCTTGTTTATCTTGCATATGAAAGGTGAATATAACGAACAATGATCAATCTCATAACTCCCTTACGAGTACAAAATAGAGTATTGGGCAAACACGGACTCCTGGATATACCAGAGGTGGGATCAGGTGCATATGAGGGGTAAGTATCCCATGTCGACTCGTCACACCTGTCGTGAGACCTATAACTAAATGTCGGGTTGAAAACCACAATAAGATATTTTTTTCTCTCCATTCTGCCTCGTAAGAATATAAAACATATCAGCTAATAAATAATAATAATAATACCATATTTATATAGCACCCTTTTCATACACTATGTACGCTCAAAGGTGCTTTACAAATGCAATGTACATTATTACCCCGGCAGACCTTATATCAATCTAGAACTTTCTCAGCCTCCTAGGAAGCATACAGGAGCTCAATTCGTGCCCAGGAGAATTCCAACCAAAGACCCCGGAGATATTGTCAATGAGTAATTTCAGAGTAATTGTGCGTAGAATCAGAGTGGTATTAAAAGAGTATTTTTAATGGCTGATCACAAAATATGAACATTTCCTTTATCTATTTTTATTGAAGAAGCAACTTGTTCTGATGTCAAAATGGCTAGTGGTTAAAGCTGTATGGTCCGACTTACAACATTTGTTTCCATCTCGTAAAAACGTTATTAAATCATCGCACGTGTGTAGTTATGAGGCTGTATTATGTATCATACATTATTTCACCTGCTTTAACCAAAGTTGTTTGATTTTAAATCGATGTTTACAAATAACCCCGTCACTCTGTCATTTCAAGTGACAGTCACGTGACCAGTTCAAACTTTTAGATCATCGGTGATCTTATCTGTGTGAAGCTGTGTATTTTGTTACAACAGTACCTAAGTTTAATAGAAATAAAAATATCAAATACCTCTTAGAAATTTGTTGTATTACGCTCTTTCAGCCTTAAAACTAGATACAGACCCTGAAGCGTACTACTACACCTCCAAAGCGTTTCGTTTCGTCCCGTGCAAACCGTTCACCGTTCCGTGCAGACCGTTCAGCGTTTCGTGCAAACCGTTCACCGTTCCGTGCAGACCGTTCTCCGTTCCGTGCAAAGCGTACACACCGTTTCGTGCAAGAATCGTTCCGTGCAAGAAACGTTTCGTGCAGTAGCCACGCCTACAGAAGCGTGCAGACCGTTCACGCCACGCCCTGAGAATCGTGCAAGTCATTCCGCTATGGCATCCAAGAAAGGTGGACGTAGATTGTCGCTCAGAATTCGATCAGTTATTTTGAATTTAAACAAAGCTGGACTTTCCACTGTAAAAATTCGAAACATTCTCGAAAAAAATTATGTTCCACGGTGTGTGTTATTTGCGAATACACACAGCTGCCAAATAATCATGATAAGGGTGGAATTTTAAGAAAAGAAAAAAAAAATGTCAATATTTCCCCCCTGATACTTATATTGCTTTTCAGCATTTTGAGCCAATTCCAACGATACCAAACACTATATATTATTATTTTGAGAAAACCAAGTTTTGAAATTTTTTCTTTTAGTCTTTGTTCATTAAACTATTCTTAACTTCTATATTTAAATAATGCGTACTTGCAGGCAATTCCTGTTTTGAATGTGAATTAGTATGTTCAGTAAATGAAAAGTATACATGTAGAACATGTGATAAGGATATTCAATAATTACCGATGTGCTCTCTATGTATCTCTCTCTCTCTCTCTCTCTCTCTCTTTCTTTCTCTCTCTCTCTCTCTCTCTCTCTCTCTCTCTCTCTCTCTCTCTCTCTCTCTCTCTCTCTCGATGAGTAACAAATTGGAATTAATTTATTACATAATTAATAGAAGCAAAAATACAAACCATCGAATGATTTGACCGAGACTTATTGTAACCGGATTATTTGTTTAAAACTTTTACCAACAAAGTCTTAACCTGAAGACTTATACTAACAAAGTCTTATTACCCAGACTTCTACCAACAAAGTCTTAACCTGAAGACTTATACTAACAAAGTCTTATTACCCAGACTTCTACCAACAAAGTCTTAACCTGAAGACTTATACTAACAAAGTCTTATTACCCAGACTTCTACCAACGACGTCTTAACTTGAAGACTTATACTAACAAAATCTTATTACCCAGACTTCTACCAATGAAGTCTTAACCTGAAGACTTATACTAACAAAGTCTTATTACCCAGACTTCTACCAACGAAGTCTTAACTTGAAGACTTATACTAACAAAGTCTTATTACCCAGACTTCTACCAACGAAGTCTTAACCTGAAGACTTATACTAACAAAGTCTTATTACCCAGACTTCTACCAACGATGTCTTAATCATACTCAACTCGCGTTGTTTTCAGAGTTTATTTCTAACACAAACTCCGCAACATTCAGATACAATACCAGGTTCTATTCTCCTCTTGACAAATTTACAAACGTGTACCTATATTAAATGGGTACGTGATCAGCATTATTGACACTAATGCGCTATAATAAACACAGCTGCAGTAGTGTACATTTTTGGTAATAAAACTGTCCCAACTGCCAATCATCTATGGGTGATGCAGGTACTGGAATAACAGTATTGCGAGTTTTACTCATAAAGGTCGTACAAAACATGGTGACCTTTATGTATTTGTTTGCAATGCGGCTTACATAATTTCATCAGCTAAAATGACTAAATATGATCAGTGCGATTCCACAGACCTGCATCACTCACATACATTTAAATTTGATAATAATTGACGCGTCATGAGACTTTGGGTCCAAATGAGGTAATTGTGTAATAGAGAAATAACGTCACAAACATCGCACGATGCTCAACACTACTCCGAGCACTTTATATTTTCGTCAACTTTTACCCCATTTTGAAAGCGAAAAAATATAAGTCTGGCACTTTAAAATGGCGTTTTTGATAGAAATAAAAATAAGAGAGAATAAGATTAACGATCGATTAATTACTTTTTAACAGTATGAACGAATCTTTTGTGTATACATTAATAAACAGAAATGAAAGTGGGCGATGTTATCTCCCTTGTCGAAACGTTGTACATCCGTTGTCAGTGTAAATAATGTTGACGCTTCTAATGGAGTAACGTCTGCTAGCGGGATGAGTCAAATTAGTATTCTTTCGCATACCCGCACGATCCCCCCCCCACCCCCCCCCCCCACCCCCCCCCCCCCCGTCAGTTATAGATGCTGATGATGAAGAATTTAATGAGGAATTGTGCCAGGTAAATGATTTATATTTTGGAAATCTGGTTCAAGTGAACGATGACAGTGTTGATTGTGAAACAGGTGTATCCGAGGAAAGTGACAGCGAGGAATATGAGGGGAGTGATCAAGAACTGAGTGATAAGGAAAATTGTGAGTTTGAAATCAGTGATTCGGACAATAGAGAGTTGCAGAGTGTTCAAACTTTTTTCACAGCACGTGTGGGTGCACAAGGTTCTACGGTAAGCCATGCAGCTCGATGATTGACAGAGATGTTTTGGTTGATTATCGAATGGATGTTTAGAAACAGTGAAATCAGAATTGGATTTAATTATTAAAGTGCAGCTTTTCCATCAAAGAGATAATTCTATCGAAACTTCTTCCAAAAAACACAAGTCAAAAGATAGGGAAAGAGTGAGACAGAAGTATTACTTTAATGGAGTCCAAGTCTGTAGAGATACATTTGCATTTGCCCATGGTATTAGCAGAAAGACTGTAGATTCTATTGGACGGTCACTTGATCAAGATGGCTTTGGTGCAAGGAAACATGGCAACAAAGGTAAATCACCAAAACACGCCCTTACATTAGAGGATGTCAAGAATATAAAACAGTTTCTTTTGGGATATGCAAACAAATATGGATTTCCCATACCTGGCAGGTTACCAAAATTTAGAAATGAAAAAACTATTTTACTGCCATCTGACAAAACAAAAGCAGAAGTTCATCAAGATTACCTAAAGTTAGCTGATGAGATGTCTTTGAGAAAAGTGTGTTTATCAGAGTTCAAAAGAATATGGCTTGAGCAGTGCCCCCATGTGTTGATCATGAAACCTGCCACCGACCTCTGTCATACCTGTCAGTCCTGTACAGCAACTATTTCAGCTAGTGGTAATTTGACAGAAGAGGAAAAGGAGGATGTTCTCTCTAAGTATCAGAGACATATTGAACATGTGAAAATACAGAGGGAACATTACAGGGATCAATGTTCAGGAGCAAAATTAGCATATCACATACTCTCCCCTGAACAAAAATTAAGAGGTAATACTTTTTACTATTATTATACAAATAAATTTAAAATAAGTTATTCCAATAAATGATATTGGTATATCTAAGCTAAAAGTGTCTTATCTAGTACAATTCCATAAAAGTTTCAAAAACTACCATGATTACTAGTATGCTATATGTTTAAAGTCAAATTGAAAATTGCCATTTTCTCTGCAGATAGATATAATAAATATTTGACAAATTTAAGTAAAACAGCTATATCGACTGCTGTTTTATTACATTTTCTTTATATTTTGATTAGGGCAACCACCCTGTACAGTTGATGCTGAGTTCCACTACAGCTTTGATTATGCACAACAGGTTCATTACCCTCATTATGCACAACAAGTGGGACCATTGTTCTTTAAAACACCAAGGAAATGTCAGTGCTTTGGCGTATGCTGTGGGGGATCAGGTACACTTTATTGAACTTTAATTATTATGCTATCCTACATGTATGAGTTAAAATTTTATCAAGATATGTACTTATTTGTATATAATATGTAAATACAGCTGAAATGTAATTCATGTAAGTAGTTAGCACTTCTTAGTTGTCAAATATAATTAATAATTGCATATCTTGTAAACTTTATGTATTCTTTTACACACACTTCAAAGCTTAGAATGGTTTTTATGTCAAGTTGATTTTATCAATTTTCATGCAATTTGTGTACAGTTCCCTGCGACAAGTCTTTCTATTGTTTTATCATTTACTTTATAACTCTTGCATTTTATTGGTATATTATCATTGATTATTAGCACAAACATTGTACAGCGCATAGAAACTATATGTAATTTTTCGCTTTATGAATGAATAAAATAATAATAATACTTATATCACTATGCTTGTAGGAACACAGATATTTTATCTTGTTGATGAAGCTCAGCATTCAAACAAAGGAGCAAACACAGTGACCAGTATGCTGCATCACCACTTCATGTACCATAATCTAGGTGAAAAGGATGTCAGGCTTCACATGGATAATTACAGTGGACAAAACAAGAACAACACTGTGATTGGGTATAAATTTAGGAAATAGTATTTACCAAATGAGAAAGTAGAATGGATGGTGAAACTATTCAAAATATGTTGTATAGGTTATTACCTAGCCCCTTAAAATTGCTTATTCTCCAACACTTTTGCATATTTAAAAGCTTTAGATATCTAATGTCTTAAATATAATGCAATGTAATTTTGTCAGAGGCATGCAGTATAACAACAGTCTTGACAGGTAGTACATAAATTCCACCATTCACTTTCTGAGAAAGGAAATATTTCTATACAAAATTTCTTTCAAATAGGTATGGTTTATGGAGAGTGATGAGTGATTGAAGATTGAACTTTATAGAACCCCGTGCTAACATTAATTATATTTTTCAATGTATCAGAAGGGGTATGTTGCCGGTTAAGTTGGGTAAAATTCTTGACAAGCAATAAGGTAACAACAAAAAATGGTGCTTAGCTTTCATATTACACTCTCTCCGATTATACGTGCCTATAAGCAATATTTAAGGATTTAAAACCTCGGTGTCAAATGCAACTAGTTCATGAAAAAAGACTACATTAATACCAATATAAATAGAAATGACTTAACGATTATTTGCTTTTATTCATATATGCTATCGATTATTAAAATCTTTAATTGCTATATGAAATCATTCTAAAATTTAGATGCATTAGATAATGAGAGAGAGAGAGAGAGAGAGAGAGAGAGAGAGAGAGAGAGAGAGCATTGGTAGTCATTGATTATAATATCCATGAATGTATGCAGATACTGGAAGTTTAATACGTTCAGTATAAATATTGAAAGTACAATTTCTTTCTGATTAATTATCCATCCCCTTTCATTGTGATATTTTTTTTTATTTCCCATATTGTTTTCTTCACACAATAAAATTTTCCGCCGGCACGGGTTAGGACTAATGAATGAACCCCCCCCCCCCCCCTTCTAAAACGATGTTAAGTGCTTAGCTGTCTATCTCCCTCTCAGTCAAAAATAAAATAAATACAAGCTATATATATATACTACAACATCAATGAATTTACTGGATAATTTTTCGATTTAACCTTCATGATACATGTTTATGCAAGCGGACTATCTGGGCATTTTTTCCCCATCTTCGCTAGCCAAGATTATTCGTCCACGAAGGCACAGTTGACCCAAAACCCATCGCTAGCGGAGATGAGATGAATTTTGCCCCCGTATTATGTTATAATTGACCAACACCTAGTACGTTTGTTTTACAACTTTCATTCAGAAGACGCGCAAGTTTGTGAGTCACTGAATAAACAAGAAAACGTCTGCATTTTTATTTCAATCGTTGTCAACTGTATACTTTGTGATATTTCAAGACTACATGTACCCAATTCAATTTATTGGATTTCATCACCATTATACAATGGTATACAAAATATTAAGACAAAAAGCTGTTACATATATAATGCATGCGTGTAATAAAGTATTTATCAAGTTAGAAAAAATCGTGTTATTATTAATGTGAACTATGGGCATTCTAGGTAGGGGAGCACATTTTATTTTATTATTTTCTTAATGAAAGTACGGAGTTTTCTAAAGGTTTGTTTAAAAGTAAAGATATTTTAAATTTTTATTTGTTTAGGTGATAAAATGTTTATTCTTTGCTCAGGTATATACATGATTAATATCTTTTTTTGTCAATCAATAATCGAACATCAATATCATCAATAAAATGTTGATACAAAGCACATTTACTGGAGTTCGATAAATCCCATATTTTGTGTGTTTGTATGTTTCTTTTTTTTTTCACGCATTCTTCCGTCAATTATTGTATACGAATTAAAAAATCCACTTTCACTTCCTCCCAAAAATGACCAAAACCTAATAAATGTAAAATTTTAGTGCTTAATTTTACTAGTCATTATTATCAACTGTTTAGTCATAATTAACGTGTGCAGGCCACGCCTACCGTTTCATGTAAACCATTCACAATCATTTACAAAGCGTGCGAGCCACGCCTACCGTTTCGTGCAAATCGTGCAGACCGTTCAGGAAATGGGAAGCGTTTCGTGCAAATCGTTCCGTACAAACCGTTCAGCGTTTCGTGGAAAGCGTTCACCGTTCCGTGCAAGAATCGTTTCGTTCCGTGCAAACCGTTCAGCGTTCCGTGCAAGAATCGTTTCGTTTCGTTCCGTGCAAGTGGTGTAGTAGTATGCTTCAGGGTCTGTACTTGCGTATGAGTTAATACAAAATGTTGGGATTCTCCTGACACGCGTGGCACTATTTATAGACGTCTAACACTGTATAATTTATGGGTTACCTGGAACACCTCGGGCCTTTCACCAAAAACACTGTGTTTTGGCATTTTCTACCCAGAGTTCCGTGCGCTCCTCGCACTACACGTGTATGAAGCTTGCGTAACGCGCCCTCTGGTGAGAGAATGCGTGTTTTGGGTGAAAGGCCCGAGGTTTTCCGGATGATTTATATATGTACCACACTATATTTACTTTCTAAATGCTATTCTCATTGTTTTCTTTTACATGCAGTTGTTTTCAAGTAAGTAATTAAGGGAAAGTTAATAACTTTATAAAGTAATTAATCTGCTTTAAAGTAATTATGTACAAAATAATACATGAACATCGGGTCATACAGCTTTAATTCATCGTGAATAATGGTCGTGCAAAGTGTTGAAAATCATACGTTTTGATAATAAGATATCTTATTATTATTTACTTTCATTTCCCGACACCAGTGCCAAGTTTGTCTCTATTCATTCTAACAGTTAACATTCAATCTCTCATGTATTGATTTCCAATGTTATAAATGAATAAGTGAGACCTAATATTAATTCTTTTTATGAGATATAACGCTACATCTGATCAGGGATCATCGTGTATATGTATTCTATAACAACGTTTCTTCAATATATATACAAATTCTACCACATATTGGCAGAATTATAGCATTCTGCCAATGTATTGATTAATGTCTCACGAAACAGGCTTATTACAATTCTTGTCTTGATTAATGCCCGTGTATGAAAAATACTAAGATCAAATTACAAACTCAGACTCAGCCAAGGCCAACATCACTGATAAATAAATTTGATATGTTTTGCCTGGGTCGTAACTCTGTAACTTATTGACATTAGAACACATACGTGCATGGCGTATATGTTGCTTATAACCACCTTTTGTCCGGGACCTAACGTTTTAATTTAAAAACATTAGAGGGATAAAGTCATGTCATATCATGTGCAAAAAATTCTTAAAATCAGTCTGGCACCGACACCATATCCACTTCGTATGTCTTGACCGTCCATCACGATCATAAACATATGTACATCTGTTGAAAATGGTTGAATGCTGTCTGACGTGGTACATGCCAATACGGAAGTTCCAAGTTCCCTAAGAATTATTTCCCTTTGTCGAACTCTTCCGTAAATTATGACGTAAAATATGATGACAGTGGGTACATTTGCTAATTACTATCGTTGTATTATTTCTTAAAAGATGATATCCAGAGTTTCTGAGACCATCCTATCTCAGGGGAAAGGCAACTTTAGTGAGTTTATGAGTATTGGATAACAAAATGGCTCAAACAAATATTGTTAATTGCCATCTTTCTTTGATAAAAGCGTCACTCATGTAGAAGAGGAAACGAATAATGATTCAATAGCCAATTTGATGATCTTATTCAAACAAATTATGCTTGATATGGCCAGAATATGCATACCAGTGATTGATATAATCAAAAGTTACGCTTTTATTACATTAATCGTACGTAATCGTTATGTACAATGCCAGTCTACGATATAATGCATACATTGTGTACCCACCATACGTCATAAAATGCGAAAGAGTTCGACAAAGGAAAATAACTTTTGGGGAACTCGGAACTTGCGTATTGCTAGGCTGTTCTTTACATATTGATTTTCCTTACTCCGCTTATCTGATCAAGACAGAGGGCTCACGGCGGATGTGACCGGTCAACAATGGATGCTTACTCCTTTTAGGCACCTGATCCCACTCTGGTGTGTCCAGGGTTCCGTGTTTACACTTCTCATTGTTACATTCTTTATAGGATTGATCGCTGTTCGTTATATTCACTTTACATATTCTAGTCAATAACAACATTTATTATATACTTTCAATTTCATCTCTTCTTTTTTTCTTTAAAAGTTTGCGGGCATTTATCACACGATTTTCAAGTTTTTCGTGTTTTTCAACTTTTACTTAGTTAAACCAATAAAGAAATTGTTAAAAATAAAACTATTTGTTAGTTTCTAAATGAAATTGAAAGTATATAATAAAAAGGTTATAGACTTTGTATGGGAAAATATGACGATCTCGTTTTTGTCTACGCGCCAAAAAACTCTGTTGTCATATTTTCCCATACAAAGTCTATAACCTATAAATATAATGTATTATTATATACTTTCAATTTCATGTATTCTTTTTTCTTTAAAAGTTTGCGGGCATATATCACACGATATGTGCCCGGAAACATTACGTCACAATCAATACACAAGCCGGAACTATGCCGTTAAATTTCAAATTGTTCGTCCTTTTACTCCATTAAACCAATAAAGAAATTGTAAAAAATAAAATTGTTGTTAGTTTCTAAATGAAATTGAAAGTATATAATAAAAAGGTTATATACTTTGTATGGGAAAATATTTTCCCATACAAAGTCTATAACCTATAAATATTGGGATGATATGCCAGGTTTAGATGCACACCATGGGAGTATCAGTCCCGTTAGGACTGGACGTTGATCCTCTCGGCTATTATTCATGCTTTGTTTCGTCCCTCGTTACAAATTCGATCAAACAGGCTTAGTCGGCAGAGCAATACATGACCTGGTATGCTATTAATTCTGCATGATGTGACAGAGAAAAAATAACGTATAAATTTCCAGATATCTGTGAATATAACCGTATGATACTGCTCTACATCACCCAGTTGATGCTAGCTACTTTCCGAAGGAGATGGACGTCAGCATTACATCATGCCTATGAATACATTTAAATCCGTATGTGACGAATCTATTTGGATCACCTCTTTTCAAATTAGAACGCGCATGTCAAAAACTAGTTTTGCCTAATCCCAAGCTAGCTATGTACAGGGCACTCTTGTGTATACACAACACGATATATAGGAGAGTTCGACAGTCAGGAAATGAAATGTATACGTGTATATTACTAGGATTACAGATTTGAAAACAAAATGTATTTAAATCCATAATAGCAATCAGATTTGATTTTTTTCAAAAGGCCATATATAACATATCTTTAGGCTAGCAGTGGTGTACATTACATTATTTCATATAGGCTTAAGGTGAGTCTATAGGCAACACATTATTAGGCTACCTAGCAGTGTGCATATTCCGATTCCAAATAGACTAGCAGGCTATAGCCGATACTTCATCAACTGTAACTTTACCGACTCCATATAGGCTACAGGCTATAGCCGATACTTCATTAACTGTAACTGTACCGACTCCATATAGGCTACAGGCGCAACATAGATACGCTTACAATGGTCTACATTTACCAACTGAAACTGAGCATGCAGTAGACGTCCGTGAAAAAACTATCATCAACTCTCCAAAATTTTAAACCATACGTAAGTTCTACGCAGTCCAATTTACCTTATTGCTTTTTTTATGTTGATATCTGGAAAACCCAAGTCCTTCACTTTGGATTAACGTTGGAGTATAGTTCTCTTGTACGTTTAAACTGAAGAAAGTCATGCAATACGCCACTTTGTAATTGAAAGACGGAACATTTTCTCGGATAAAATGTAACAAATGCGCAGGGTCACGATCTAATGCATACTATTTTTACATTACCCTACATTATCTTATGTTATACACTATAGCTCTCAAGATATCTCAGTGATGGGCATCGAGACAGGTTTTTTTTATTGCTCTTTGAAAATTAATAGCTGATATCTTTTTAAGTATTTAGTCTCTAAATCGTGTGCTATCAGCTATTAATTTTCAAAGAGCAATAAAAAAAACACTGTCTCGATGCACATCACTGAGATATCTTGAGAGCTATAGTGTATAACATAAGATAATGCAGGGTAATGTAAAAATAGTATGCATTAGATCGTGACCCTGCATATTTGTTACATTTTATCCGAAAAAATGTTCCGTCTTTCAACTACAAAGTGGCGTATTGCATGACTTTCTTCAGTTTAAACGTAGAGCCTAAATACTTAAAAAGATAATACACATGTATATTATACAATGTAAGGTATTGCATTGATTTATTCTATTCATCACCAATGATTAATGAGTGAATATATCGGCAATTATTTTACAGTTGTGCTGTATCGTGGTGATTATCTATACTTATGAATTAACAATTTTTGCCAATAAACTCCGATACGCTTGCTCCAGAGTTATACTTGCACCTTTAATATTGTTTCATATGTGCGGTGAAGTCCGTAAACTATAATAGAATCTTACTCCATTAGTAAATATCGTAAAATTTATTAAAAGCCTACTTTCGTGTTCGATAAACTAGCCTGAAATAGCAAAAATGAGTGTAAAGTGGCGGATCTAATCATTCAACGAGAACAACAATCGGACGCATGATGAATTTTTAAATACGATATTCACCTAATATTTTCGATATTCTTGACGTTTTCCGTGATTATCAAAATCACTGTTACGACCTTTTTGTAATAATTTATTAACAGTTATCAATATGCAGTCCCCTGAAACAAGTGCGTTCTGGCAAAATAAAACGTACATTCATGCTTTTTTCGACATTTCTATACAAAATAAACAAAATATCATTTGTGAAGGGAGGGGGGTCGCCTAGCGCAAGATTAGTCATTGCTAGCTACATACACGTATGTTCTGATGGCATAGGCGTAGCTTGGGTTCGAATATTACCGAGGCTATCGACATTTTAACAACGTAAAAGGTGTTGTTGTTTTTTACCGAGGCAGCTGCCTCGGTTGCCTCAATGGAAGCTACGCCACTGGATGGCACGTTAAAGAACCCCCACGACTACGCCACTGTGTGCTGAGCATAGTAAGTCTATGATCAGCTGGTGACGGCTAACTATAAGATATAAGTGGGACCTAAACTAATGAAATCCTTCGTAACAAATCAAAATAAACAATCCCTCGGATACAATATAAATGACAAATTTTGCAATACAAATGAAAATTATACATTGATTGATTGATGTTTTCCGCCACACTCAAAAATTTTTCAGTTATCTGGTGGCGCCCAGTTTTTATTGGTGGAAGAGAGAACCCAGATACAATGTACCGGGGAAGAGACCACTGACCTTCCGAAAGTAAACTGGGAAACTTTCTCACTTACCGGCGCGAGCGGGATTAGAACCCGCGCCGACAGACGTGAGAGTCCGTGTTATTTTGAGCGAGATGCTCTAACCACTCGGTCACGGAGGCCCCATGAAAATTATACAATGCAAACGAAAAAACTATATAATAGAAATGGAAAATATAGAATACAAATGGTAAATTATACACATTGTAGAATACAAATAAAAAAAATTTACAATGCAAATGGACATTACCAAGCAAATAAAAAATTATACAATGCAAATGAAAAATATAGAATAGAAATGGAAAATTATACTACATATGTAACAATACAAATGGAAAATATAGACTACAAATGGAAAAGATCAAATATTGCAACGTCTAACATTCCATACTTCCTAATAATCAAGTTTAATCTACTGTATATGATATCAATGAATAAAATGTAGCTAATTCATTCAATCCATGTGCGCAAAAATTAGAACACGCATTAAAAAGTCATTTCTCTATGCAATATTTAATTCTGATTTCCCGCGCTTGCCGGGGGGGGGGGGGGGGGGGGGAGGGGGGGGTCATCTAGTATCTATAAACAAGAGGAAACAACGAACAGTGATCAATCTCATAAATTCTATAAAGAATGCAACATTGAGAGAATGACAAACACGGACACAGGGTCCCCTGGATATACCAGAGATGAGATTGGGTGTCTAGGGGGTGTAAACAATCCTAATGACCAGTCACAACCGCCGTGAGCCCTTTATCTTGATCAGGTAAACGGAGTAATGCGTAGGCAAAATCAGCATGTAAAGAACGGCCTAACGGCCGTACATCAGACAGCATTTGACCCCATGATATGTTTTTGCAAATTAGATCGTTATGGATATGTGACCGGTCGGCAGGGGATGCTTACTCCTCCTAGGCACCTGATCCCACCTCTGGTGTATCCGGGAGTCCGTGTTTGCCCAACTCTCTACTACTATTTTGTATTCCGTAAATGAGTTATTAGATTGATCACTGTTCTCCACCTTTTTTGCACTCTGTTTACTGATGAATCTTTCTTAATATCATTTTGTTACAATATACAGTGTATTCAATACTTGTAATATTTTGTTTTGAGCCCAAGCCTCGGGTGAGTATTTCTGATCAAAATTTGTTGGTGGTCTGTCGGCGGTGACGTTCTAAAGTTTTCACAAATTCATTTTCTTCTCCAGAACCATTGAGCCAATTTCAACCAAACTTGATACAGATTATCTGTGGGTGAAGAGGGTTCAAGTTTCACAAATGAAAGATTACCTTTCCCTTCAAGACGAGGTAAAAAAGAAAAGGCATAAATACATGTCTACTGGGATGGAGCACTAGTTAATCAAAAATCTTCTGAAGAACCACCGTACCATTAAAGATAAAAGTTATGTAAAAGGTTTTGGACGCAATAAAAATTGAAGGTTGTCCAAATCATGGCCCTCAACGTGGGGCTACAATAGTGGATTAAAAATTTTACTTGGGGGGTATTTAGGAAAACTTCTCAAGAACACCAAGGCCATGATTAGTCATAATTATAAGCAAACATTTTTATATAGTACAGATTTAAATTTGTTTAAACAATTCGTACTGGGGGTAGAATGGGGTCAATACTTGGGACGGTTTTATATGGGAATGTGCCGGGGAAAGCTTTAAGAATAATTTTCTCAAGAACAACATGACCATATTTAGGTATATTAACATGCAAGAACTGTCGGGAAGTCCATACTGAAAATTTGTACAGTATGTGGCCCCCGTGGCAGGGTAGGTCGACGAAAAGTTTTACATGAGAATATCTAGTAAAATGTCTTTTAAAATATTTTTCGCATGAACCTCTAGACCGTGATTCGTCTTGTTGATAGTCAAGCACCACCGGGTAATGCAGCTTCCAATTTCTTCAAGTCATGACCCTGGAGGGTAGGGTGGGGTCACAACAATGGATCGCATTTTTACATGACAATATATGGGAAATAATTTTTTAACCTTCTTCTCGTGAACAGCAGGGTCATGGTTAGTCATATTGATATGCAAACATCCTCGTGTTGCAGATTTAAGTCACTTCAAATCATGACCCGGGAAGGGGGTCAGATGGGGATCAAAGTTTTACATAACAATACGTACTAGAATATGTTTTTTTTTTTAAATCTAATTCTCAAGAGCATAAGGACCATGACTAATCATAGAAAATCTTCAACTAGTGCAGATTCAAGTTTGATCAAATCAATACCCCAGGAGCAGGTTAGAAGCACAATACAAACCCAAATTTCTATATTGGAATGTTTTGAATAGAATAAAAGTGTGATGAGTAGTATGTACTCATCGTCATGTAAAACAGATTCAAGTTCTCATCTTTTTGCTTGATGCATACGGGGTAGAGGGTTGCGGCCACGGCTGGGATCAAAATTTTACATGAAAAAAATATACAACAAAACTTTAAAAAACCATCTCTAGAACCACTGGTCATATTGATATACAAGCGTGGTGCGAATTCATAATTGATCAAATCATGGCCTCTGAGGCTTGGGCGGGGGCCAAAATATAGATTCAAACACAGGAATATGTACATGTATATACGAAAATTGAAAACCTTCTTTTCAAGAGTCGCAGAAACACACTCAAGAACGGATCCATGATTTCAATTGAGGAGTAGGCGTGAAAGCAAGTCTGGGAAGCAGGGGGTCCGGGAGCCAGCCGTCTTTAGAACCCTAGTGGGTCAAGGTCGAGTTCTTAAGGGGGATCAGGAGGCGAAACTCTCGAGAGCTCCCTTGTTTTACTGTACAATGTATTTTCATGGCGAAATATGGCGTAAAACTATTTAGTGTTTTAGTACACATGCTTTAAGTCTAATTTGGGAATAAACAATGCATTTTTAAATTTTAAGTTGATAAAGCTTGTGGCCCCCTTCGAACGTTAGGTTCTAACGTCTGTTTTATAGAAAGACTTAGACGACATCCATGAATTTATATCAAACGGTAAAAGATAAAGAAAATTGATTTGTATAAAAATCTCAATTTGAAATCAAATTAAGTGTAAATCGGGAATTGACGACTTTTTGGCGATCATATTCATTAATTTATGCAGTCAATACACATCTATCATAGATTGAATGTCCTTATGTAAAATTAGAAATTGATATCTACAGCAGTCTTCAATAAATCGGAGACACTATCCATATTCGCTACTTAAATTGACAGATTTATTAACCAACGTCATTATGAAAATTTTACTAGCTCGTAAATAGAACATAAACATTTAAAGTGTAATTAATCAGAATGCAATTAAAACACAGAGATCCTTTCAAAGCATGGTAATGATTGACAAACCAAAAACAAAAATCAGACTCAAATGCAGAAATACTTGATCATATATTCTTAAAATCTAAGCAATCTATATATTGATCCAAGGGTTTTTTTACAAGCCAAACTGGTTTTGCTGAGACATTTTCTACAAGTCGGTAGTATTCGGGAGTTGGATTAGTAGATTTGAGACTGCTACATTGTACTTGTATAAATATGATATGTACATCTTTCGTCAGTATTAGTGTTTTTATGAACTTCCTCCACATACATGTTCTAGTATTTGTAAGTTTAAGATCTTTTGAGGCGTAACTGCTTCTTTCAAAAAATATTTGTTCAATGTTTTACTTAATTTGTATTAACCGAACACGCCCATATAAAATGCAAACCGCTATATAAAGGGTGATATTAGAAATTATGATATATATGAAGAAATAAATGTTTTAAAACATGTCTGTGAAGATGTATATTTTTTTTTTGAAAAGTGAAATCTTAATGCATTGATCAGCATTATTGATGTTATTTATATACATGTATACCATAAAATTGTTACTCAAAGGGTACTCTGATGAAGAACCCATATCTGTATTAGACTTGGAAATTTTTAGGGCGACGTGCACCCCCATGTCCCCTCCCCTTAAATCCACCAGCGACACTAAATCATATTGATGTCGATCATCATGGAATCAATATTGCATACACAATCACTTTGAAAACAGTATTACTTTGATCTTGCCATACCAAGTCACGTGCAGGTAGTAATTATAATCTGGAAATTATAAGCCCACGCACATTCATTATTATCATATAGATTACGTCAACCAATTAACGTCTTCCTTTTTTTCCATCCTCGATTATATGTTCGAGGTAATTAACAAATTTGTGTTAAGTTATATCTTTGCAATTCATGTCAAATAATTTATTCTCACTTACAGACTTTGCAAATACAAAGAAAAGGGAATTATACGCGCGTGTTAGCATGCACATGTATACGGATAAATACACACACAAAGAAATATACATCGTATTAATTAGGTTAACAAAACTTTCCGAAGCCACTTCCTATCACTGTTCGTAAGATATTACTTATTTAGAAAGAGATCAACTTAGTACACATCTTAAAGCTGTCACGAATGCACATCTAAACTTGTCGCCTGTGTCACTGTTAAATGTCGTTGAAAGAATTAAAGATGTCTAAATTAAAAATTTTAAAAACCGATAATTTAAAAAAAATACCTTAAGTTACCACTTGTTAAGATTCATGGTTATCGTGAAATAAAACCCCGCAACAAGAGAATAAAACAAGGGTACCGGAAACGGTAAAATATACGCCCATCAGACTAATCTTTTACCAGAGGGCGTTACGAAAGTGAAGCTTGCGTAGCACGTCCTCTGGTGAGAGAATGCCATCAGACAGTGAAAACAACCTGGAAACAGATTATACACCCTGAGTTGTTAACATACATATTCTTGATAGAAAAGCCTTAAAGTAGGTCATGGTGCACCAATCCATCTGACATGCGAACTAAGGGCATTATCTGTATCTGTAATGAAAATAGTCCGGAAAACTGTTTGACCTATTTTGGGCTCTAAATAGGTCAAGGACGGATCAATATAGCTGAAAATGCAAACTGAACTTATATTCCTATGAGAGGAAGCTTGTGATTAAATTTCAGGACAATCATCTGTATCCGTAATGAAAAAAAGTCTGGAAAACTATTTGACCTACTTTTAGCCCTAATGTAGGTCATGGGCGGACCAGCCAATCCAGCTGAAATATAAACTGAACTTGTATTCTTCCGAGAGGACACTTATGACTAAATTTCAGGGCAATATCTGTATCCGTAACGAAACAAAGTCAGGAAAACTGTTTTACCTATTATATCCCTAAAGTAGGTCAAGATGCACCAATCCAGCTGAAATGCAAACTCACTCTTGGAAAAATTCTGGACGACATGACCTTGGGCGGACAGCCAGAAAGACGAACAGCGCCATAGCATGATACGCCCCGTCTTACGATATAAAAAGAGAAAAGAAAAAATCCCGAACACCTCCGTCCCATGAAAAGAAACAAAAAACTATAAAACTATAAAATAAAAAAATTAAAAAAAAAAAGAATTTAAAATAAAAAAGCCCTAAAACAAGTTCAGCTGTATAATATACATAATGATAAGTGTTGATACTTAATTAATATTGAATTTAAATACAGTACGATATAACATTTTTTAAATATTTGTTGAATAAAAAACATGTTAATTTAAGAGTATTTGTTTTGCCAAAATCAACTTTAGAAATTAACCTTTTATATAATTCTCTATTGTGGTATATTTATATTAAACAGAATAATTAAGAATATTACAGTGTATGTGTACATAAATGTAGATTAGCGATTATACATTTATAATGGCAACCTAATTACATTGATGGAATACAATCCCACCGTACATTCTTGGCATAAGCAGTGAAATAAGATTCGAGGTTAATAGAATCCACGATGAAAATTAGATCTCGTTTGTAAATATCATCCCTGAATATACGCAAAATGTCTTGCCTAAGAGCTAATTAGTATTTTACCTGTAATGAGTTACTAGTGCTACTCTAGATGTTTGGCTTTCTTCTCCAAAATTTATAATTCCTCGTCAATTATGACATGGGAATGGTGATGCTATCCTCAGGCATTTCAAGGTCGCACTACAAGGATGAGCTGTCTAATGATTTAAACTTCAAAGTCGGGGTAATTGACCAGAACATATTTATAGTGTGATGCTGAATTTTCCAACATCAAAGTTCGTTTGATTACGATGATCCCAGCTCAACGAAGCGAAATGATTCATGGTGTTTCATAATTCTCTATATCTATTTGAAGAATTGCTTTAAGAACTCTGTGTATAAATCTAAAGTTTTTACTTTGATTCATTTACATGTATATAAAGGAATTAAAACTGCATTTTCTATCCTTTAATAAAAATCCACTTTTGCTGACATGATCCTTGAGAGCATAAAAAACTGAGTGTATCTCTAGAAATAAACATTGTATACAGAAAGGGATTGGGTAGCCGTGTAAAATCAAAAGCATATAAACTTCCTCTCCATAATATTCTCTATAATATTGTACAACATCAACAGAAAACGGACCTGTTGCTCGTGTACATTGTAATTACTGTCGATTTTTATGTATCGCCAAAATTCATCGGGTCATTACGAGACTTTTCTTTACTTTAATTGGATATAAACTTCACAATGCTACACAATTGCTTAAATTTCAAAATGCTAACAATGATAGAAAATTTACTCATCTGATTGTAATTAAGAGCCAGTTTAGGAATTCTTTTTTTCTAAGAATGAAGTGTACTGAAAATTAACATGGCTGCTCTGTAATTTTAGTCACTTGTTATTTAAATTTGCCCCTTCTGTGAATTTTTTAGA
Source organism: Ostrea edulis (assembly GCF_947568905.1). Lineage (NCBI taxonomy): Eukaryota > Metazoa > Mollusca > Bivalvia > Ostreida > Ostreidae > Ostrea > Ostrea edulis. The sequence goes on from NC_079170.1 coordinate 75,878,569, forward strand.
AGGGAGGAGAAAAACCAGGATGCCTTTAGCATATTAGTAATTCTTCATTATTAATTTTTATCAATATTTTTCATTGAGTTGTTATCAGTTCACACTGGACAAAACTAGGTACACGCGGTGCCAATACTCGGAACACGTTAATTACAATGAATCTAATAACATCTCTAACGTAATAATTCTGTTGGAATTTTTTCCACGTGTTATTTCATCTTCCGTTATAAAAAAAAAGTTCCAAGATCAATTTATACAAAAGTGGCCCACTGTTGTGAATAATTCTTCAAAGGGACAAGTGTACAGAATCTTTAAACAAAACAGTAGTTTTAAAAATTATATCAATATTCAGAAATATAATTTTGAAATACCGTACTACAAATCATCGTCTACCAGTGGAGATTGGAAGATGGCATGGGATACCACTTTGTTATGTGTAACAATGATGGAATCGCTTATGCATTTCACTATATTCTAGAATGTAAAGCGCTAGTCGATATAAGAAAGGATTATTTGGGCAATTACTACATGTACTATTGCTCCCAAAGACCTAATGTTATTAAAAAGAAGGGGGAAAACTGCTGACAAAACTTTTGGTTATACTCCTATAAAACAGTTCCTATATAACTCCTTACAAAAAAAGTCCAACATTTCGACTGTTCTGGCGACTGTTGGACTGGGAACTTTTAAAATCGACTGTTAAAAAAGACTGTTGACCGATGACGTCATATGGCGCTAACTCGAATTATCTTTTCGTGCCGTTTGGATAAAGAGAAATGGCGGATGCACATTTTGCGACACCAACGGAAGATGAAATTCAATTAAATCTTCAAAGTAGGGACAGCAAGAACATAAAAAAAATATTTCTTCATCACTTTCTAGAATCAATTGTATAAGATGAAGTTTACTTGTTTTTATTTTATGCGTGTTAAAGCGGTTATACGCAAGTCACATGATTCTTGGTCTGCTGATTTGTTTACGTAATGGCGAGGTTCACTGATTTGACTGATGATGAAATACGGAATTTATTAGATGAAAAGCAGAGCAGATACACAAAAAATATAATTATCAGTTAGGATATTGGGTATGTTTTCTTTTAAACTAGTGGAATCGGTGGTATATGTACGCAACCACACTGTCGATCCGTTTAAAGTCAACAAACCATGTGCACCTAGTAAAAGCAACCTAAAGAAATGAAGATGTATAATAAAACAGTTATTAACTGGGTCCTCGGACAACAGCTGTTTTGTTTGACCCGAGAAAGGATCGGTTGCCATCAGCCTACGGCTTTGGGCAACAGACCCGTTCTCGGGTCAAACAAAACAGCTGTTGTCCTCGAACCCAGTCATTAACTGTATATTATTTTTTCCACATAGGACCAAAAATAGACCTTCCAGGTGAACATAAGGAATTATTTTTTCCACAAAGGACCAAAAAATAGGTCGTTGAAACTTACAATTAAAGCAAAGAACATTCTTGAAGGGGTTTTTAATCATTTAATCATATAATAAAACAATTATTGCTGTTTTTGAGGTCAATACGATCATTTAGCCACCTTCGAAGTACAATATTCACCTCGCCCTTCGGGCTGGGTGAATATTGTACTCCTCGGGTGTCTAAATCATCGTAATGACCTCAAAAACAGCAATAATTGTATAATGTTTATTTTGAAAATTTATGATTCTGTCTGACCCTCTTGATTCCCACATTTATATTTACTTTTTGTTATGTCTCATTTTATTTATAGTATTAAATAAATTACATAAAAATACAAACCATTGATTATCACCGAAAAAACTATTCCGGATATCTGGTATACGGTTTTGGATTTACAAGAATGGTTAAGAAAACTAGTTTTATTTATTATTGCACATATGTTACCATTGTACCTCATGCATCAATAATGATTTGAGAAAATAAACTGACTTTTAACTTGATAATTATTTTTCGTGTGAATGAACTTATATTGCATAGCTCGACCTGCATTGTGATGTAGCGATAGTAAGGGCCTATCACTCCCTTCCCACTGTTCATAACATCATAATTTCCCCAGTATTATTACAAATTCGATCTATAAGCTGCCCCCTTTTAGAATAGTGATGTTGTTTAACGAGAATATTTCACTCATATGGAGACGTCACAATTGCCGGTGTTAAGGGCTGTAAAATTAAAGCTTATACTAAGCGTTTACGGCCTTTGAGCATTGAGGGGTCTTTATCGTGACACACCAGCTGTGACACGGGACCTCGGTTTTTGCGATATCATCCGAAGGACCGCCCCATATTGTCACAGGCTATGGTGACGTCTCCATATGAGTAAAAAATCCTCGACCGAGATGTCAAACAATATACATTCAATCAATTTGTGCGTCTTCATCTTCCTATGTATGGGGAGTAACTGCAAAAATACAAACCATTGATTATCCGGATTGGACGCTTATTTCAAACGCAGCACATTGTAATAAACAGAGATTTGACCTGAAACATTTATAAAAACTAGAATCGTGTTTCAATTAAGAATGAAATCTAGATGGAAAACGTAATATGAAGAAAAAAATGTGTTCGTGGAGGAAATCCAGGGCCGTAACTGCCGATGAGGCAGACGAGGCAACTGCCTCGTCTGATTTTTTGGCAAAAAAGAAAATAAAATTATATAAATGTTATATTATAGGATATATGTTTAAAATGAAGACAAGCACCTTTGTCTTTGACACCATATTACGATTCTTTACATAGTACAAATGAAACACAAACATGATAAATTGGGATTTAAAAAGTGTCATTTTCAGTCGTAAAGTCAATCGGCGGCCCCCAATCCCCTGCCTCCCCTGATTTAGAACCCTACTTACGGCCCTGAAATCGAACCCGGTCGTTTAAAAAAAGAACACATCTTTACATATTAAATTCGAAGACATTGTCCATTGTACCACGCAGTAGACCATATATGTATATGGAAAATAAACGTACAGGTGAAGTTGAAAATAATATCAGTGAAGTCGTTTCGATTTTCTGAATTTTACAAAATGCCCCCCCCCCCCCCCCCCCCCTTGAAACAAGATTTTAAAGCGACAGTTTTTTAGTGGAAAACTGGAAGAACATATTCATGCTAAATTTATTTTGTTTAACGGAGGCCGTTTTCTGAAATTCGGGGAAACCCCTCCATTCTAACGGTAAAAACCATATAAATCGCTTATTGCTTGATTTAAACTCGAATTATTTTGGCTAATTTTTTTAAACGTCTTTTAAACTTATTTTCAAAAATGTTTGAATCAACACACAAGTTCCAATTGGTTTTATCATATATGTGAATAACTTAATTTTATCGATTTTTCATGCAGCACCTTTACGGAAATTAACATGAGACGTGTTTTTATGGCAAAACCTCTCATTTCATACAGTGTCTTTTGACCTTGAACTCTGAGTATGGCCTACTTTAAAAAAGATATAACTTATTAAGTATATCCGGAACTATTTGAGGTAGGGCTTTCGTATTTGGTATAGAGATGGTTCATGGCAAGACATTGTGACACAATGGTGTTTGATCTTTTGACCTTGGAGTTTGACCTACTTTAATAAACACATTACCTATTTGATATATTCTTACACCTCCCACGAACCCCATCCCTGAATCCATTTTACTCTAGTATGTTTGATAAGGAACTGCTCAATGGATTAATGAATGTATGTTTAACTTTCCTATTTTATGAAAAATTTGATAATTTACAAAATATCTGGTAATGATGTAGATATATGTATTACCCATGTATTTCTCGCAGTAAGTCTCCGTAACATCATTATCTCTGTTGAACAGTTAGTGCTAGTACTCAAAGAAACACATTACGTGTCTAACCATTAACCCCCTTTCAGACCATAGCCTTATCTCTTATATTGCCCCAGACATTAATTGATCACTGATAATCCGTAATTTAGATATTCCGTAACTTAAAGAAAGTTGTCAATTATCTTTAATACCATTCGTTTATTTTAGTCTTTTAGAGGCAATTTATGATGAAAATTCATTCACAAAATACCGATCCTCGTCAATGCCCTTGATGTTCCATTTTGTCATTGCTGCTACTGTTTGTCCTTGATTTGACTTTTTGCTTGCGGTGTTACGCTTTTCTTGGCGTTATGTGTGTCCTTGTTTTCTTTATGCTTGTCATTGATTAAATTTAAAACGTACAACTAGCAACTGCCTGCACGTTTCTTTCCCTGAATGGACTCGTAACAATTAATTATAGTTATAATCTCAATATTATAGCACTTCAGTGGGGATTTGATGCATGTATTCCAGCTCTTTTGTAGTCTTTATGTCTAAAATGCCACTGGTGCTAGATTTTAGTTTCCAGTTTAAATATTTTTTTCTCAATGTAACTATCTCTTATTTTCTGAGATATTCCCTTAAGATATTCAGAAAATGTGTTTTTCACTTCCTGCTATCAGCACGTGTCCTCGGAGTATCCATGACAAAACGTGCAATAAAGTGTCATAAAAACACACCAGTAATTTGACATACTTAACAGTATTTGTGTCAGGGAGAAATACAAAAAAATGAAATGGAATCAGTCAAATGAATTGTTTATTGGAAATACATGGTTTGCATTCATGAACATTCTACATACTATAGACTACATATTCTCGGGAAGCTAACTTAGATAACTGAAATATTGTTTGATTTCGGGAGCAGAGAAATATTGTTTGATTTCGGGAACAGAGGAATATTGTTTGATTTCGGGAACAGAGAAATATTGTTTGATTTCAGAAACAATGAGTATTTTCGATCTAGATTTTAAGGATGACATATATCATGATCAATTTTCCTATAGTGTTTGATTATTGCTCGTGCTTGCAGATAGTTTCTGTATGAGAAATCTCCTCGGGGGAAAGTACATCATCTTTGAAAGTAGGACGCATTTTAAATAAAACATCTACTATACATAATTTAATGCAATTAAATTGTCTATCCATATGTATACCGTTTATATATAACATTTCTGTAAAATAATTTTGCAATTATACTTGTCAACAGTATTTGTTTCTAGTGATATTTGGATCAAACATTAATTATAAAAGATTTATGAGAAAGCATCGAACGTCATATTACACCAGTACTTAATTTCATTGATGATTAATAGTAACTCGAAATATAAATTCATGATCTTTGATTTTCTTGTTTTCTTTCCGTTTAGTTTGTTTGATTATTTTTCCACATGTAATATCATTTCTTTATTTTTTTTTAATCCCCATTTGTGTTTGTTATTTTTTAATTTATGTTTTGTTTTTAAATAAAATAAAAGCACGATCTTGGAAATTTAGAATGTGCTTATTATTTTTTGTACATATAGTTAAATTTCATCGGGATCGGGGTCTAACGGTAAACTGTAACCTCAAACGATTTATATGAAATATTTCCTAAAATGAAAACAAACACAACGTATTCCAGATATATATTTATTAGGTTAAACTAAAGTAACACCACCTACAAAAAAAAACCCGGTTTAATTGCATAGAATTGTGAAATATTGCCAACGTACTCTACCGTACTCTAGCTTCCTCTGTTTAGTAGAACCCATAATATGCTCGGATATGACCTAAACAGCGGAGGTTCCGTGTTGCGACAGGTGTTGGCTCGTCAAAGAACCCTCACTGATTCGGCATAGGGCTAAAGTTGTGGTCCTTTACCTACAACTGGTGACGTCTCAATATGGTAGAAAGATTCTCAATGGGACGTAAAACAAATAATTTAGACTCTTCATACAATGTATATCTCAACAACCTGACGAAGTCGTTCCTTCAGGGCCTAGCCTCTTCCTTCCTCAAGAACACAGTCTCTTCGTGCCTTATATATAAATTAAAAACCCAACTTCTTTTCAACAACCCGGCCTCGTCATCCCTTTCATTCATCGTAACTTCATGCCAAAGGCCGTTCTTTATCCCGCTCACCCGTTTACTTCTGGAGTTCATTTCTTAATGAATAGAGCCATGGGGATCTGTGTTAGAATAGTTCTCAGTACCCTTCGTTTGTCGTAAGAGGCGACTACATGGGGCGGTCCTTCGGATGAGACCGCCAAAACCGGGGTCCCATGTCACAGCAGGTGTGGTACGATGTAGACCCCTCCCTGCTCAGATGCAGTAAGCGCCGAACATAGGGCTAAAGTTTGCAGCCCTTCACCGGCAATGGTGATGTCTCCATATGAGTGAAAATTTCTTGATAGTTAAATGATATCCAATGAATCAATCGAATTTATTCCCTAACTTTTACTCCTCGGATCATTGTTCGTTGTCTTCATCTTACATGTATTTATACGATTTATACCCATATGTAATACATTATCCTTAAAGTTTATAATTTTAAAATGGGAAATCAGAAACCCCAATGATATCTTATTTACAAGATAGAACGAAATAAAATGTTAGGACAAGGTATGGAAAATAAGAGGGGAAAATGAAACAAATTACTCATTATAATTCCTTAATTAACCTGAACGTTGATTGTTGTTGAGATGGATAAATTTAGTTGCCTTGAGAGCATCATGGATTCAAACTCAAATCGTTTTACGAGCGTCAATAAATGGTTCATCTCAGAGAAGGTTTATTACCTCCAACAGCAATTCCTTCACAGTTCACACATACCAGAATCTACAATCTGAGCTCGGACATCCTGTCAACTTCTCTGTCAATTGATTAATATATTCATTTATAAATTAATGTACATGTAGGTATTTATTTGGGTGAGTGAAAACAGTATAGAAGCTCGATTTGTACTCTCTCAGGACCTCAGTTGCTAATTCTACCCAGAGAAATGAATCGGCAACAGTATAGTTGAGTTCGAAGTTTCAGCGGATCCAAAACACAAACAGTGGTAAATCTCATAACTCCCAAAAATAATAAAAACAAATCCAATCAATACCATTGCTTAGTATGTCAGATTTACAATATTACAATATAATCTGTGCGAGGTCTTTACCTTGAGGGGTATCATTCGGTGCCATTTCAAGTTAGGTACGTGTACAGTAGGTTATTATTAGTATACAGAGACCATTCACTCATTTACAAAAACAATTGCCGGAAAAGTCTGCAGAAGACTGTTTATTCCACTTGATAGATGTGGTAACCATCCTGTTTCAGTTACCTTTGTTGATAGTACATGTATCCCCTTGATATCGAGTAAAGGTAACCACTACCCCACCACCCTATTTGTTTCACATAAAAGTAATAAATGCCAAGAAACAAAGTCATGAACTTGTTTTTCTTTAGTACATATCTAAATGCCAGTTCAAAATGAAGGGCGAAGCCAGAAAGAAAATGAAGTGTATGCAAAGTATCGCCTTGAGGCCCCCAGTCCTAATGGGAGCCCAGGGGCGAATCGCCCGGAAGTTCGTGGGTTTTACCAATGAAATCACCTATTTTTGTACATAGAAACAAGGTTTCTTGTCAATTTCCAAACCTAAAAGAATTCACAAAATCATTTTCTAATGCGTTTTATTTTGTCAACTCACCGAATGTATTTGGACTGACTTTACATTCTCTTTACGATTGTTTTCCCGTTGTTTTCGACTGGTATATACATAGGCACCTGGGTCAAGGATATTGCACTGTAACCTATGGAGGAAATTCGAACTTCATACTTCAAACTCTCAACACACATAGCATATCATGGCGACATCTTCATACGTTAAACTCACATAACATATAATGGCGACATCTTCATACGTCAACCAATCACAACACACATAACATATAATGGCGACATCTCCATACGTCAACCAATCACAACACACATAACATAGGGCCGTTCCAAGCAAACCCCCCCCCCCCCCTTATGTCAATCCACTGTGTTTTTACGTCACAATGAAAATATGCGACGTAATTTTATTCGGGAGAAAAGAAAACATGTGACAAAATTTAATGATAACCTATAAACTCTAACCAAGACGCCACAGAGTGGATATTTTTAAAATCAAAGTGATCAATGCAATTTAAGGTACTGAAAATTCACCTTCCCAACCTTTGTGGAAATGGTTTTATTCAAATACACATGCACCTGTAAATAGGCTTTCATGCTATTGAGAAATTTCAGAAAATTAATATTTTGTGTATGTATCGCGGTTAATCAATTTCTGTTATATCGGCTGCCATACAATGTTAAAGTAGCGCATCGTCATAACATTGTGCTTGTCTTTGCTTGTAAACAAATCTAAAATCTAAATGATATATAGATCTACTGGAATAAAACACTAAGTGCGATATTCATTTCCAATGCAAAGTTTTACAAGTATACTTTCGTAATTGACGGCCGTGCGAACAATGCTTAGGCTTGGTGTCATTTTCGATTTTCGTGTCGGCCTACGTACCCAAAAGAAAATTGTGGGTGCATTTTAATAAATGACGCGTTCACCCACAACTGTATGCAGAATAAAACAAATACAGACCTATCAACGAAAGTATCAATAAATTTGCTCCGCGAATGAAGCGCCGATAAGTTTACTCCGCGATTGAAGCAAAATGATGGTTCATTTAAATTGTATGGCGCGCAATGCAGAGCATTAATTTATGAAACGTAAAGTCAATTTAGAATGTTAATCCGATCGGGCCTATTTAAAATAAAGCTTGGATTGTTTTGTTATTTTTTTTTTAACGGATTCATTTGGAAAAAAGAAAATAAATATTCATGATGATATGAATATTCCTTAGCCAAAATGCAAGTTAATTAATTAATTAATAAATGAATAAATTCCTTACTTTTAAGATTTATTTCAAGCTGTATTGATTAAAAGATTTATTTATGTTAGTAGTGTTGACTACTCGATAACATTTTTTTTTAAAATATTAGACCTTTTTTATATTTACTTTATTTTTTCTTATTTTCCTGGCTTTTTTAATCAGAGGAGGGGGTGACAAGGTTGGTTGGTTGGCCGGGATATGATCTTGTTTTGGTATCGGTATACTATTTCTAAATAACCCGTAGAGTACATATCTTATTGTTGTTTTAAACATAAAATTTAAACTTCATTTCAACATAAATAAAACAAATCAAATGCCCGGCGTTTATGGGCTTTGAGCAGGGAGGTATCTTTATCGTACCACACCTGCTGTGACACGGGACCTCGGTTTTTGCGGTCTCATCCGAAGGACCACCCCATTTGGTCGCCTTCTACGACAAGCAAGGGTACTGAGGACCTAAACCGGATCCCCATGGGACAATTAACACAGGAAGGCTAGCTAACAATGCATGGACACATGGAGTAATCTAGAGAAATTATGTAGGCCTACAAAGTGGAAACTATAACATTTTACAGTAATAAAAACTAATTTTAAAAGTTATCGAAGTAAAGCAGCATCAGTTATCGGACTCCATGAAGTCAATCAGAATTTTTATTTGATGCAAGTGCAGACATACTAAAAAATATTTACAGATTTTATAGATGCATCTAGTTAGGAATGATATATGTCCACACTTTTATGACAATACTACTTTTCAATCGCCAAATAACGAATAAGTATTTGAAACATTAGTTATATGAGTCTTCAATTTCTTACTATCAGTGTTAATAAAACATAAGCTCGCCTTAGAGTGATGCATGTATGGAATGTGGATGTTATTTTAAAAAATAGAAGACGACCCCCCCCCCCCCCCCCCCAAGTAAAAAGAAAATATGATCGGCAAGATCATGGTGTCTCCTTTGTTAATAAAGACATCTTAAAGTTTATGGTACGCTTGCTGCAACACGGGACCTTCGTTGTGTGTGTGTGTTTTGTTCTTTTTATTTTGCTGTTGCTGTTGTTTTCACTTTAGGTCATGTATCATATCGCACGTATAGTTTTCCAGGGACGGAGGGGTATGGAAGTTGGCTTAAAAATACTTGAGCAGCCAAAATGTTTTTCGCTGATCTTCAAAATTCTAGAATCCTGATTCGGGGGATGGGGGTAGGAGGAGACGGGAGCATTGGAGTATTCTGATTCACGCCAACAAATGAATATCTCAGACTTCGTTTTCTTAAATCGTAAGGTTGTGGGGTAGGTTAGGATCTTCTACCAAGAGAGCTTTTAAACATGTTTTCACTTTCTTCATTTTCTTAAATTGTGGAGGGGGTATTTTTCTATTACTACTCAGTACTTCGCTAAATAATTCTCATTCATGAATCATAATACATTATTCCCATTCACTATAAAATTGCTAAAAATAGGGGGGGGGGGGCAGTCACCCAATATATCTTTAATTTGCATTACAAAATATATTAATAACCGTCCAAATAAGGGGGGGGGGGGAGGGGCAGCCTGCTCTACCATTGACCTACCGCGTTCTAAAAATGAAAAAATGATAAATGTTGAACACAGCACTGTAAATTATAACATGTTTCTTTTGTTTCAAGCACCAGTAGCAGAAAGTTCCAAGTACAGTGTGCACTTTTTAAGGGTATTTTATTATTGATGTCGGACAACAACACCTACAAGACTCCAAACCCCCTTCCGAACCCCCGTCCCAACTATTTGAATTTAGTTTTTTTTTAAATCAGGCGTCAATCTCTTGTAATATTTTTTTAAAGTCAAAACATGAATAGTCAAAGCATATGCTATTCAGAGATATGTATCTAAATATGAATAGACTGGAAACATTATCTTGATAAATGTCGAAGTGAAAGGTGAAGATAACGAACAGTGATCAATCTCACAACTCCTATAAACAATGCAAAATAGAGAGTTTGGCAAACACGGACCCCTGGATATACATGTACCAGAGGTGGGATCATGTGCCTAGGATTTCATTTTGTGAAGCATACAATTTTCATATGAATAATTTTAAAGATACATGCACTACTAGATCCAGGATTCGCGGTTACGGGGGGCGCAACTTTATGAGGCTGGGGACCGCCTTGAGGCCCCCAGTGGGTCCAGGGTAAAGTCCTGGTGGGGACCCAGGGGGTAAAACCCCCGGAAGCTCCTGGATTTTATAGGGCTTGAAATATGTTTCCTATTTAGTCATTTGTACTATTTTCTATCATTTTTAATAAGGTAAAATTAATAAAATAAAGCACATTTTAAGGGTTTTGGCGAAAACAGTCAAGTTCTCCCAATAAAGTAATTCAAGAAATTAAAAGTTTGTCATTTAATTCTCCGGAAGTGGAAGGAATCATTGCTTCTTTTATTATTTAGTACATTTTTCTAAACAAGAGATCACGATTTACCTTAAATTTGAAAATTTATTGGGGGTAGGGGGGGCGCTGGCTGCCCCCCTCCTTCTTAAACTTGCCACTGGATACACATGAATACTACTTAAACATCTTGAGATTTTCCATATACAAGTAGATGTACTCATGTATATCATCCGGTGCGTAATTTCAGCCAAATGGTCTTGAATGAGTTATGGATATTTTAACCACGTATATCCATAACCAAACAAACAAACAATTAATACAAAAAATGCCCTGAATCTGAAGGTAGTGCTACATTTTGTTAAACCTTTGTAAAGACAAACGGTGAGGACAACACCCACCCTGCTTCTCAAAAGTGACTTAACGTCAAAGCAATAAAACGACGTCATTGCTCATATATAGTTACTGTCTTTGATTACCTGTAAAATATTAACGACACTGAATATATCTTTAATAGTTTTAGGGAATGATGCCCATGGTGTATACATTCATTTAACATCAAAAAATAATTTTCGAAAAAAATTCACATAAGGGGGGTTTTTGCTTGGAACGACTCATATTATGGCGATATCTTCATACGTCAAACTCACAACACACATAACATATCATGGCATAAACTGCTTCCCCGCTGATTGGTGCTACACACAAACATGAGAGAAGCGAGGTCAACAGGGTACCAGTTTAATCATGGCGACATCTTCATACGTCAACCAATCCCGATCATCATGGCGTTCGTTGAGCTGCCTTCACAGTTCGTTTTCTGCATAATTTAATGGGTTTTTTTTTCAGTATCGTTTATAATCTCGTTCATCTTCATTCCGGGGATTTTAGACTTGACGTAGTTCCACACTCCTGTGACGTCATAAGATTGTGCAAAGTCAATAATTTAATGACTGGAACATAAATTTTGTTGGAGTCTTTTTCAATAGTTATTGTAAAAAAAAATCTTGTTAGCCATAAAATATTTCAAAAGTCTTAGTTATATCTGAATAGTCAATGATGCGTTTCAAAATATTGAATCCAAGGACAATAATCCTGTTTTCATTAAATTATTTATCAAGTCCATTATGCAATAAATTTCCTATATTTTTCACAAACATTTTACCAAGGTGATAAGGAATTATTATTTGTGTCTTTTCATGAAATTACATAAAATTTTAATCCATGAGTGGTTTTGAATAGCTCAGTTGTATGGTGCCAGACTTAGGGTTTTTATGGGGGTATACATACTCTGGAAGCTATAGATTTGAAATTATTAAGGAAAGGTATGGATTTTTTTTTCATAAATAACTATAACAGATGTACATCTACTAATATAAACAGAAAAAATTATATGTAAACCATGCTATAAGGAAATTGTGTCCATATTTGTTTGTTTTTTAACATCTTGGAGAATAAGGCTAATTCAATAATTTTGCACTTATTATACTAAAACTTGAACATATTGAAAATGACATGTGTTTTAGTTATTGACATGTTTCCTGATAAATAAATGCAATTAAAAATTTTTGTTGTTGTTTTTATTTTAAAATAACAACAGATAACTGTTTCCAATGAATTTCATAAAAATCTACATAGGGGTACATTACTTCAGTAGTGTCTGTAATGAAAATAAATCTGGAAATCCTTAACTAATTTGCCTTTTCTCATTACTCTGAATGTTAATCTATTGATTCCAAACAAAAAAATGCTACCTAAACCCCAAAAATCCAGGACTAAGGACCCACTTTAACAACGGCTAATTTAGTCCATATCTTTCAGACGCTTTTTAGATTTATATGAGAATGATTGTAGAAGCAAAATTTTACATGATTAAGACCGAAAAAGTAGAAACTAAACTTGAAAGCGTTTTCGGAGATTTGGTTCGAATTGATAGCGGTTTTATATCGGAGCGTACGAAATTTACCAGACTTGTCCGACGTTCCCACAAACCCTGGCGAACACTGCATAACTAAGTGTATACCCATGCGCAATGCTACGACCAAATATGAAATGCTATATAGTTTCAGCAGAAAATTGTTTATCATGAGAATGGATTTACCATGCAATAGACATTACAAATCTTAACACATTGTCTCGTCCTTGACAATATTTTAAAACAAAATTTGAGATAAAAATCTCACATTATACCCCTGTACCACTGCTGGTTGATAACATGTCCCCAGGGATACTTGTCGTTCTATACATGTATATATTCCTCCATGATCACTGTTCGTTATCTTCACTTTTTCAGTATGCAAATGCAATCAAACACCACTCAGTTATTATATTTCATTACATATATATTGTATTTCAGAAATATATATATATATATATATATATATATATTACAGAATCGGCTCCTATTTGCACAGTGCTAAAACGCTAACGAAGTATGGTAATTGTAAAATGTTCGATCCTGTCTGATACATGTGATTTGTTTCTCCTATATTTCAGTCTGCGGCTTATTCAATATTCGATAAGTACTTCGTTACTAGCTTGAAAATACGGATGTATATTTAATTGCTGTTATAAAATTTAGAAATTAATTTCAAAATTAAGGAATATCTCCCTCATGCATAGCTCTTATCCTTGGACGAATTTGGCTCCACTTGTTTGGCACGCTGTTTTTGGCTATATTTAGCTGTAAAACTTCATAGTGTTTTCGGATTTCAAACATTTCGGTTGAGCATCACTGAAGAGACATTATTTGTCGAAATGCGCATCTGGTGCATCAAAATTGTTACCGTATGAATTTTACATGCTACTTCGTTGTATTGAACCGCCGTAAAATCGTAATCAATCAATCAATCATTTTATTGAAAACAACCCGCCACAATCGGTCTCTGTGCTATTGTTTACAAATTAAGTATATTGTGTGTAAGAATTCCGATGAAACTTTGCTGGTAATGTCAATTTTAATCAATGTTGTAAAACCAGAATAATGACACATTGAACACGACAATTTGTCGCCATTGTCGGTAATTTTACATAAAATAGTTCATTGTCATATAGTTCTTCCAGGAACGATTCCGTGCAGATTTGAACTCCATACCATATAATTATCCTGTCGGGACATGGACGTGCGTGATCTGTATCTAAATTAGAATGTTAGCTAGTTATTTAAAGCCGCATTTTATGTTTTCTTAATGAAATACTCCTACAAACATCAGCATTTGGAATAAATTCTGGTAGAACTGAGAAATCACGTCATGTTAGATGCTGCAAACATGAGAAACAAATCATATGAAACTGGATTGGACATGGGATCTTTTTATCTTTTTTGAAAGCTTTTTTAGATTTTCAGTTTTAAGGAGGTCTAAAAAGCTGTCATTGTACGTTGTCCTTTCATAGCATTGCTTATTTTGATTTCATGAGAAATTATTTTTTTTAATACAGGAGGGCATCCACCGTGATGCTATACGCCAGCACACTTCGTCAAGCACATTCACGTTGCTGTCCATGCCGTCCTGCATTTTCCAAAATAGAAATTATCTTTTATATATTTTCATTTTACTTTCATTTCTGTCGGAATATTCCCAGTCGTTGAAATAGTCGCAGTATATTTTTCACGATCCATACGCACATTGTCCACATTCATGAGGAAATGGTCATCATGATCATTAAATATCGAAGATGAAACCATTGAAAATGTAAATATGATTGAATGAATGATACATGCACTGTTGTTATTAAGAAAATTAAATGTTACACAGCTCGATTTTGTTTTATTCTTCCAAGGGACTCACAGGAATTCATGTCTTTTCGGGAGCAGATATGGAACAGGCATGCGTTATCCAGCATCCTTATCTTTAGTTATGATTAGGCTCAGACAATCGACTTCTGACGCAGAACGAACACGTGGCTGTTCTACAGATACCATTCTATAATACCGTATTCTACATTGCACTCAAATCAAACTTGCGATGACAGGAGCAATTTGTTGACGTATCTTTCGAGTTGTTCTCTTCATTTAACAATTCTCAAAATGTAATCCGTTGGGAGCGTTGGATTAGATTCGTTAAATTATACATGTATTTATAAAAAAAACCAACAACAACAAAACGCGATTTCTTAGCATGGTTAGTGGACACATTTGAGAAAAATTTAATCTGAACAATCTGTTGAGGTTAAGAAATAACATTTTATGACTTTTGAGGGAGATTCAACGATTCAATAGTACGTGTATTTAAAACACTAAGTACCCCAAGGGATCAGTTTATTCAAGGTAAGTGAATTTCTTTCTTTGTTTTTTCCACACACACAAAATAATTCTGTTTACTGCATATTATTTCAAATGTGTATTGATCTTGGTTACGTGAATATCAATGATTTGAAATGCCCGTATGCACTTGATTTTTTTAAATTAATAAACGCAATAGAATATTAAGTAGCTTATCACATGATGCCAAAGTAAATGTGTACTTCTAGTTGTTTTTCAGTCCTTATTTTATTAGAGTTTCATTTCAATACCAGTCCTAATATTAAATTTATGAGTTTCCTATTCTGCTTTCCAAGTAAGACGGTCTACTTTTCATTGATATGAGATCTCTTCACTCTCCCGAATTGCATAGGTCGTCATGTCAAACCCGAGAGTATGCAAAATCTGAATTTGTTAGGTTAATATCTTAGCTTCAGCTGAGGTTATTTTGGAAGACGAGAGAGAGAGAGAGAGTTGATAAAATATAATTCTTTAGGAAGGAAGATTTTGTATTGAATACCTGTATACTAGTAAGACCACAGGTTATAGAACTGTTTTATAAGAGGAGAGTGATATTGATCTATATTGTGGCACTCGTACGTTCATCAAGTCAGTGCTGATTAGAGTTTGTGACGCAGCATAAA
The DNA here is from genome assembly GCF_947568905.1 of Ostrea edulis. NCBI lineage: Eukaryota > Metazoa > Mollusca > Bivalvia > Ostreida > Ostreidae > Ostrea > Ostrea edulis. Next base: position 75,894,536 of record NC_079170.1, read on the forward strand.
CTGAATTTTATTACTTTTCTTTTATTAATCTGATTCTTTATTTTATTTTACTTTGCAAATTCAGATTTATGCACAAAAATAATTTCTGACAAAAATGTATTCCTGTAGCCGATATGGTACTTTCTGGGGGACCATACCAACACACGCACTCGCGCATCTCTCTCTCTCTCGCTCTCTCTCTCTCTCTCTCTCTGTATGTGTGTGTGTGTGTGTGTGTGTGTGTATGATTTCATATATATGTTACACAGGCTGATATAAATATAAAGAGAGTTATGTATGTACTACACTGTAATTATTGGTCCCTGACAATGGCGTATTTATGTACGTTGCTCTCTGCCTCTGCCCTTCATCGGTTGAGGTAACCTGGTGGTTAGGGCGCTATCATGTGCGTGTAAAGTTGTGGAAATTGAGTGAACAAAATCGAATGGGTCGTACAATCAGCAGAAACCTTGTTCGCTAAGCATATCAGTATCATTTCCTGACCGACTTTTAACCTCCAGAAAAATGATTAGTGCTTTTCGGAAACATTAATGAAATAAATTTTCTTACATCAGTTCACACTATAGAAACCACTTTACAAGTTAAACAATATCTGTTTGTGAAGCACTGAAGCCCCAGACTACAACAGAGGGGAGCCGGGTCAAATGTCAATATTAGAAGATTAACATTTTGGTGTCAATGGAAAGGTTTTGTCACAAGAAATACACACACCAAACATGAAAGTTTTACCTGTTATGGTGTTAAAGATATATCCAAGGTTAAAGTCTTTTGCCACAGATCGACAGACGGATATAAATAGGCTTGCAAGCACCCCCCTCCGCCCCCCCCCCCCCCCCCAAACAAAACCCAACACTGAATAAATAGAACAATAGAAGCTATAAACATTAATAACCACAATCAAAAGAAGCTATTCAGGAACACTGTCTCAGTTTATCACGTGTTTGTCTCATGTTTGCTTACATTTATAGATGCAATAACAGAAACAATTATAAAAAACGATACTGGGTTAACGTTTGAAAATAAAAGAGTCAGACCACGATATGCTTCATATTTAATGTTCTCAATCATTATTAGATGCAATTAAATGGCAACAGATGTTTTATGTGGTTTTGCTGATCTTAAGTGACGCAGTAAATAACTAATTTCCTGTAGAAGTAAATGAAAACACTTGAACATCACTCTTAAAATTGAATGTGCTAATGTTGAAAAGCGGATTTTATATCGTTACATTATCGGCATTTAACATGTATAGTGAGCTTTATATTGACTTTTCAATGATTGTTAATAGCAGCTATTAAACATTTATTTTTTGTTTTAAATTTCTATTTTATTTGCTACCTAGATTAAATACCGCGGTACAATGGTCCTGTTGTCGTAACGGCATTGCGCCTCTTGCTGTCGTACCGGCCTGCGCGTTCTGCTGCCGTATCGGGCGTTTGTCCATCTGTCAACTTCCACCGTATATGAGATATATCGTTAGAGATATCAATCACAATTGAGAGACTAGAAAAAGATGAAATCAATATCACATGTAATGATACATGTCAAAGTTTAAATTGGTCACAATAAGTGGGAGGAAGCAGGTGGAGGATCTATAGAGAATGCTGCGGAATTCCACCCCTGGCTTTTCGTTGAATTTTTTTTTTATTGAAAAAGCTATCATGTGCAATACTCGAGTCTGCAACTTAACTATTGGGTAAAACAGGTTAGGTACTTTTACATATACCTCTTTGGTTGAAAAATTATCTGGATCCGCCCTTAAGTTAACTTCAATAAGGTTAATATGTTTTTGCTATTATCTATGCAATGAATTACAGTGTATTGTTTGAAAGATGTAATTTCATAACTGCAACGGTGTTTCAAAACAAATTGAATATCGCGCGTTTTCACATACCGTTGCAGTTAAGAGACTACATCTTTAAAAAAAATAATTTATTGCGTATATTTACATTTTCAAAAACATTCTTTAATCTTTGTATTTTTAAATCTATATCTTGAAATTCCTAACTAATCCCCAGAAAAGGACTGAAAATTAATGATGGTATATCATAAAATAAAAGAAATGCGCAATGCTGAAAAAAAATTAATAAACCAATTCTTGAATTGATTTTCAATTAATATATCAGAAACATCATATTATTAGCAAAGGTTATACGATCTGAATTTTAAACAGTTCATATCTTCAAATATATCTTATTGTAAACAGCGTAGGTATAATCACTATGAGGTAGTGAATCGGTTCCTGCAGTCGACAATGTAAATTAAAATCACAAAATCAAGGGTTGTTGAAATTCCCCTTTGGATAATTTCTTGTGTTTAGTTGGTATCATATTATCCAGATTAGAGGTAAGATCAACTTCTCTAGTCATCGAATGAGGTGCAGTTACGTTGTCTGGAACAGAAATGGGCAACAAATCTTTGGTTTTTATTCTGCACATATGGGGTCGAGATGCAGACTCGAGAGTATTCATACATGATCGAATTATTCCGAGCTTTCTGATTGTGTTGAAATCCAAAAGAGTATAAAAATAGCGCATTGTGTTCACATCCACGTGCCTCTAAGATTAATATAAAATTTGTTTGTAGTTATATTTTTATGTTTGTGTGTGTCTCTCAAAAGCAGACTGAAATTAATTGGGAATTTGCAAATTGATACGATAAATTATAGATTTTAGTCATCGGATGAAAATTCGCAATTTTGATAACATTCGACTAGGTCTTGCACTGTTAATGTAAACAAAGATGATTAACCAGGTATCATTTCGTAAACCCTAAACGACAGTTCTGATGTTTTACACTCTGAAAACGTTCTATCATATGATATAACAATTATTGTCATTTTCCTGGCTAATGTCTTTAATTGTGTATTTCCTGTAATTGCTAGGATAGATGCATATATAATTGCGTGATCTTAAATTCATTTTCACCCGTTAAAAGCAATAGCAACATTTCCAGTTTGCCTGGGGTCAATGTACTATATTTGTTTTGTTACCTGGGGTCAATGTAACTGTTTGTTTTATTACCTGGGGTCAATGTAACCATGCTTGTTTTATTACCTGGGGTCAATGTAACTATGTTTGTTTTGTTACCTGGGGTCAATGTAACTGTTTGTTTTATTACCTGGGGTCAATGTAACCATGTTTGTTTTATTACCTGGGGTCAATGTAACTGTTTGTTTTATTACCTGGGGTCAATGTAACCATGTTTGTTTTATTACCTGGGGTCAATGTAACTATGTTTGTTTTATTACCTGGGGTCAATGTAACTATGTTTGTTTTATTACCTGGGGTCAATGTAACTGTTTGTTTTGTTACCTGGGGTCAATGTAACTATGTTTGTTTTGTTACCTGGGGTCAATGTAACTATGTTTGTTTTATTACCTGGGGTCAATGTAACTATGTTTGTTTTATTACCTAGGGTCAATGTAACTATGTTTGTTTTGTTACCTGCGGTCAATGTAACCATATGTGTTTTATTACCGGCGGTTAGTGTAACTATGTTTGTTTTGTTACCGGCGGTCAGTGTAATTATATTTGTATTGTTACCTGGGGTCAATGTAACTATGTTTGTTTTGTTACCTGGGGTCAATGTAACTATGTTTGTTTTGTTACCGGCGGTCAGTGTAACTATGTTTTGTTACCGTCGGTCGGTGTAATTATATTTGTTTTATTACCTGGGGTCAATGTAACTATGTTTGTTTTGTTACCGGCGGTCAATGTAACTATGTTGGTTTTATTACCGGCGGTCAATGTAACTATGTTTATTTTATTACCTGGTGTCAATGTAACTATGTTTGTTTTGTTACCGGCGGTCAGTGTAACTATGTTTTGTTACCGTCGGTCGGTGTAATTATATTTGTTTTGTTACCTGGGGTCAATGTAACTATGTTTGTTTTATTACCGGCGGTCACGGTAACTATGTTTGTTTTGTTACCTGGGGTCAATGTAACTATGTTTGTTTTGTTACCTGGGGTCAATGTAACTATGTTTGTTTTATTACCTGGGGTCAATGTAACTATGTTTGTTTTATTACCTAGGGTCAATGTAACTATGTTTGTTTTGTTACCTGCGGTCAATGTAACCATATTTGTTTTGTTACCGGCGGTTAGTGTAACTATGTTTGTTTTGTTACCGGCGGTCAGTGTAATTATATTTGTATTGTTACCTGGGGTCAATGTAACTATGTTTGTTTTGTTACCGGCGGTCAGTGTAACTATGTTTTGTTACCGTCGGTCGGTGTAATTATATTTGTTTTGTTACCTGGGGTCAATGTAACTATGTTTGTTTTGTTACCGGCGGTCAATGTAACTATGTTGGTTTTATTACCTGGGGTCAATGTAACTATGTTTGTTTTATTACCGGCGGTCAATGTAACTATGTTTGTTTTGTTACCTGGTGTCAATGTAACTATGTTTGTTTTGTTACCGGCGGTCAGTGTAACTATGTTTTGTTACCGTCGGTCGGTGTAATTATATTTGTTTTGTTACCTGGGGTCAATGTAACTATGTTTGTTTTATTACCGGCGGTCACGGTAACTATGTTTGTTTTGTTACCTGGGGTCAATGTAACTATGTTTGTTTTATTACCTGGGGTCAATGTAACTATGTTTGTTTTATTACCTGGAGTCAATGTAACTATGTTTGTTTTGTTACCTGCGGTCAATGTAACCATATTTGTTTTGTTACCGGCGGTTAGTGTAACTATGTTTGTTTTGTTACCGGCGGTCAGTGTAATTATATTTATATTGTTACCTGGGGTCAATGTAACTATGTTTGTTTTGTTACCGGCGGTCAGTGTAACTATGTTTGTTTTGTTACCGGCGGTCAGTGTAATTATATTTGTTCTGTTACCTGGGATCAATGTAACTATGTTTGTTTTGTTACCGGCGGTCAATGTAACTATGTTTGTTTTATTACCGGCGGTCAATGTAACTATGTTTGTTTTATTACCGGCGGTCAATGTAACTATGTTTGTTTTGTTACCTGGTGTCAATGTAACTATGTTTGTTTTATTACCTGGGGTCAATGCAACTATGTTTGTTTTGTTACCGGCGGTCAGTGTAACTATGTTTTGTTACCGTCGGTCGGTGTAATTATATTTGTTTTGTTACCTGGGGTCAATGTAACTATGTTTGTTTTGTTACCTGGGGTCACGGTAACTATGTTTGTTTTGTTACCTGGGGTCAATGTAACTATGTTTGTTTTGTTACCTGGGGTCAATGTAACTGTTTGTTTTATTACCTGGGGTCAATGTAACTATGTTTGTTTTGTTACCTGCGGTCAATGTAACTATGTTTGTTTTGTTACCGGCGGTCAGTGTAATTATATTTGTATTGTTACCTGGGGTCAATGTAACTATGTTTGTTTTGTTACCGGCGGTCAGTGTAACTATGTTTTGTTACCGTCGGTCGGTGTAATTATATTTGTTTTGTTACCGGTGGTCAATGTAACTATGTTTGTTTTGTTACCGGCGGTCAGTGTAATTATATTTGTTTTGTTACCGGTGGTCAATGTAACTATGTTTGTTTTGTTACCGGCGGTCAATGTAACTATGTTTGTTTTATTACCGGCGGTCAATGTAACTATGTTTGTTTTATTACCGGCGATCAATGTAACTATGTTTGTTTTGTTATCTGGTGTCAATGTAACTATGTTTGTTTTATTACCTGGGGTCAATGTAACTATGTTTGTTTTATTACCTGGGGTCAATGTAACTATGTTTGTTTTGTTACCTGCGGTCAATGTAACCATATTTGTTTTGTTACCGGCGGTTAGTGTAACTGTTTGTTTTGTTACCGGCGGTCAGTGTAATTATATTTGTTTTGTTACCTAGGGTCAATGTAACTATGTTTGTTTTGTTACCGGCGGTCATTGTAACTATGTTTGTTTTGTTACCTGCGGTCAATGTAACTATGTTTGTTTTATTACCTGGGGTCAATGCAACTATGTTTGTTTTGTTACCGGCGGTCAGTGTAACTATGTTTTGTTACCGTCGGTCGGTGTAATTATATTTGTTTTGTTACCTGGGGTCAATGTAACTATGTTTGTTTTGTTACCTGGGGTCACGGTAACTATGTTTGTTTTGTTACCTGGGGTCAATGTAACTATGTTTGTTTTGTTACCTGGGGTCAATGTAACTGTTTGTTTTATTACCTGGGGTCAATGTAACTATGTTTGTTTTGTTACCTGCGGTCAATGTAACTATGTTTGTTTTGTTACCGGCGGTCAGTGTAATTATATTTGTATTGTTACCTGGGGTCAATGTAACTATGTTTGTTTTGTTACCGGCGGTCAGTGTAACTATGTTTTGTTACCGTCGGTCGGTGTAATTATATTTGTTTTGTTACCGGTGGTCAATGTAACTATGTTTGTTTTGTTACCGGCGGTCAATGTAACTATGTTTGTTTTATTACCGGCGGTCAATGTAACTATGTTTGTTTTATTACCGGCGATCAATGTAACTATGTTTGTTTTGTTATCTGGTGTCAATGTAACTATGTTTGTTTTATTACCTGGGGTCAATGTAACTATGTTTGTTTTATTACCTGGGGTCAATGTAACTATGTTTGTTTTGTTACCTGCGGTCAATGTAACCATATTTGTTTTGTTACCGGCGGTTAGTGTAACTGTTTGTTTTGTTACCGGCGGTCAGTGTAATTATATTTGTATTGTTACCTGGGGTCAATGTAACTATGTTTGTTTTGTTACCGGCGGTCAGTGTAACTATGTTTTGTTACCGTCGGTCGGTGTAATTATATTTGTTTTGTTACCGGTGGTCAATGTAACTATGTTTGTTTTGTTACCGGCGGTCAATGTAACTATGTTTGTTTTATTACCGGCGGTCAATGTAACTATGTTTGTTTTATTACCGGCGATCAATGTAACTATGTTTGTTTTGTTATCTGGTGTCAATGTAACTATGTTTGTTTTATTACCTGGGGTCAATGTAACTATGTTTGTTTTATTACCTGGGGTCAATGTAACTATGTTTGTTTTGTTACCTGCGGTCAATGTAACCATATTTGTTTTGTTACCGGCGGTTAGTGTAACTGTTTGTTTTGTTACCGGCGGTCAGTGTAATTATATTTGTTTTGTTACCTAGGGTCAATGTAACTATGTTTGTTTTGTTACCGGCGGTCATTGTAACTATGTTTGTTTTGTTACCGGCGGTCAGTGTAATTATATTTGTTTTGTTACCTGGGGTCAATGTAACTATGTTTGTTTTGTTACCGGCGGTCAGTGTAACTATGTTTGGTTTGTTACCGGCGGTCAGTGTAATTATATTTGTTTTGTTACCTGGGGTCAATGCTATGTTTGTTTTGTTACCGGCGGTCAGTGTAACTACTGACGGCTACATTATCCACCGGTTACAAAACGGATTTAGTCCCATTATTGTTCAAATCCATTCTTACTGATTAGAGAATCTATTTCAGGGTGTAGTGAGCCACCTTAAGTCACATTCATTAGCGTTTCCTTGTTTCTGTCGGTCCCTTCACTTAGACGTATTCATTAAGATATTTAGAAGCCGTAAAACGTTTCGATGAAAGACAAATTATAATTGTTCTTATCATAGAAACATTTATCTCTTACTGGTATTGTGTGATATTTCGTGAAATACACAGGTGTTTTATATGTTCCAAAACCATACCTGCAGACCTGTGAATTTCCGTCTGTATCTTGATGGTGCAGATTTTATCGTTTGTAGTGCCAATATTCTTACCAGCATTTCATATAAAAAATTATCAGATGGTAAAAGGATCACATATTTTACGGTTACATGTTTGTAGCATTGTTTTGAACACATTTCAAAGCAAGACACCCCGTAAGGATCCGGGTTAGAATACGTCCTCAATACTCCTTCCCAGGTAGCACAACAACGTTATTAAAACGTTGTAAAAACATTGTGAAAATGTTATGAAAACATTTTCTAAAACGTTATTATAACGTGATTTGTGTGGTTTTTTAAACGTTGGCATAACATTTTTTGAAAACATTGTACTGCAATGTTTTGTAAACATTCCTAAGAAACGTTTTCATAACATTTAGAAGAAACGTTTTGAGAACATTTCTAAGAAACCATTTGAGAACATTTAGAAGAAACGTTTTGAGAACATTTAGAAGAAACGTTTTAAGAACATTTATAGAAACCATTTGAGAGCATTTAAAATTCAATTTTACAAGATTATATACATTCTTCCAACAATTTTGATAAATGTTTTCAAACCCTTTCAGCAATGTTTTTATATACTGTGAATATGTTTAAAAACCTGAACCGTAATAAAATAAAATAAACAAGTCTTCTTTGCAAATAAAATTTGTATTTTTGGAAAAATCAGCTCATATAATATCATTCGGAATCTGATGGAAATTCATCTTTTTGAATCGACTTCTTTCCCCCCTTTTTTCTGAAAAAAAGAAAGATTTGAACATGAAACATAAATTTACAAAATTATTACTCATTTATGCGGACAATTGGATGTACTATGTGTATTCACACAGCTGATGAAGACATGATCAACATGTGATATGCTACAGAGTTGTATAAACAGACCAGCATAAGATTTCACAATGTTTTACTGTATTTTTCTGATGACAAACTTCATATATACCTTAGCATAATTAGTTCCTCCAGGAAGGTATGGGGCGAATCTGAGAACGTCTAAAATTTCTCGTTTAATTGTCTCAAACGAAACAGTTTTCTTTGATGCTTTGCGTGCAGCAGCTATAAACATGTGAAATGGAATTCAATGTAAAATTTATATATTAAATTAATGCATGTGTTTAAAACAGTTGAATTACAGCATCAATCAAAATGATATGTACTACATATACTGAAATGAAATCACGAGGACAAAAGTGATGTGTACTTATATGTTTTAGTTTATTATCATTTTTTATACTGTGTTAACGCAAACTCGTATTTTGAAAAACTGTTAATCACATGGTTAACTTTAACACAGAAGTTAACACTGTGTTAAAGTTAACCAGCTATCGAAAAACCGGGCCCTGGGAAATAACGTCACAAAGATTTGACTGTTCGTAGGTCTAGCGCCATATACATTGTACGTAAAGATGTATATACACGCATGATTCAAAACCATGTGTTTACTGTTAGTGTGCGCCAGGGTGTTTAATTTTCTGTGTGTTAGAGTGGTTAATTGACCGTGTGTGTCAGAGGGTGGTTTTTTTTAAGTGTTTGATTGCCCGTGTGTCAATCACGGTTTTTAATTGACCGTGTGTAAATAAAAGTGCTCACTTCAGTGTACGTGCATCGGTAAGGTTTTCATTTCATAAGCTACAATTCAAGAAGCTAGAGTGAATAAAGCGATATATTTTACAAATGTTGTTTTAAGTACCATGTAGTGAATTTCTTACAAAAAATATCAGGATATTTAAAAGTGTTCAGCTGTAGGTGGGAAGCTATAACGTGAGAGAGAGAGAGAGAGAGAGAGAGAGAGAGAGAGATTGCGTGAATATGCTTTTTCACTTGACCCCTTTGGGTAGAAGGATAGATGTCGTAATGTTTCTCTCTGTAGCATGGCTTTCTGCATGCATGCTGCACGATTTTCATGGGTTTGGGCAAATGCAATTACTTCTAACTTTTCTTTTGCAGTAAACGACTGACGTATTTTACCCATCTAAATGCAGCGAAATTTCGGATTGTTATGTTTGAATTCCCCGGGTTTTTCTTTTTTGTTTTTACAGACGGAGCACCAATGAAGCTTTTGGCTTTGATTATCATAACTTTGATAATTATCGAGTGGGGTTGATATACAACACATTGAATGCCCATTCAATATTTTGAATTACGTATATAACATCGGCTATATGATTTGAAGTTCATGTTTTGTCTCATTCATGCTATCTAACTTTATCTAAAAAGCAAACAAAGCTGTTATGCGTAAATTTTATATCACTGATTCTGAAATATGATACCTGCTCTGGTGACAGTAACGTACGTTCCATTTTTGCACATAACGGAAGTCCTTACTATATCATGTTTACATATCAATGGGTAAATGTATGTTAATTTCCATGGAAAAAGTTCTTAAACTTTTAAGAAATAATAACATTTCATGAAACATTATGAATCGTCGGCGACAGCAATGCACACATTAACTGAGAATGGGTGAAATCGTGAATATCATGTTAAAGTGGTGATATTTATTTCAATTAAAACTATTAAAAAGTGCCTAAACATTTGGCTTCTTTTTTCCACACAATACACACACAAACAATTCAGAATCTATTCTACATATTTGTTTTTAATCCAAATAATTTGGAGTGCTTTACTTTTTGAAAATGACTTATAAGTTATATCAAAGCACATATTAGATCTACACTAGTTTCAATACTAAATTACTTACATTTTGATGTTTCGTCCAGGACTAGTACTGCACTGTAGCTTCTTTCGTTCAGTGTTCAATCTCAATAATGACGTATAAAAAATACGACGTCATATCTGAACTGTGATGACGTTGTGTTAGTGTACAAACGTTAATAGGATACGGTGTAAATTTTAAACTTCAAAACTTTCTAATTCTTTATTTTCTTTCAATTGTAAGCACCACCACAAAATGTATGTTATTCTAAAAAAAATTAATATAGATCTACGTGAAATAAAATATCCGGAAAGTTATGGTTTGAAATATAGTTTAATTATGCAATGGCTATTAAAATAATATTTAATTTGGAGAACTTTAATTAATAATCACTTTATTGACTCTTGAATGTATGTATGCTAAACTGCAGTCGACTGGGCCAATGTTTCAAACGTCATTTTGACTGACATTACATCGGCTTTAGAATTACGTTGGGCCAACATTGAGACAACGTAGAATTCCCAACATTAATATTTACTTGCGTTGGGCCAACATAGGGCCAGCATTGTGTTTCAAACCCAATGTTTCAAGTATTTTAAATTACGCAAACATGCGAACATTGGCCCAGCGTTGGCCCAATGTTGTATGCCCAACGCCAACCACCTGCCAATGGTACAACCATTTGCCAACGTTGGCCCAATGTAGTCATGCTATCTGGGATGTTATATTTATGTTGGCTGGCAATATTTTAATATTATGTAATTTTAAAAAAATCATTTTCAAAAGAATATATTTAAAACACTACTTTGATTTGGGTCACTTTTTGAAAAACATAGTATATTAAGTATGTTTTTAAAATCATTATTAAAACGTTTTGAAAACGTATTTTCAAATGTTTAAAAGAAAGATGATCCTAACATTTTCAATAATGTTTTTATAATGTTTTTAAAACGATGACAAAATGATTTTAAAACATTGGTCAAAAACGTTTGCTTATAACGTTTTTACAACTGAAAAAAAATGTTATTATAACATTATAAAAATGTTTTGTTAGTAGGCCTAATGTTTTCCGATAACATCCTTACAACAGGAATACAATGTTATGAAAACGTTTTGTGCTACCTGGGTTGTTTGTCGCAAGGGCCGACTAAATGGATCGAGCGTTCCTTCAGACGAGACGGCAAAAACCGAGGTCCCGTGTCACAGCAGATGTGGCACCAAAAAGATCCATCCCTGCTTTAAGGCCATAAAAGCCAAGCATAAGCCTAAATTCTGCAGTCCTTCACCGACAATGGTGACGTCTCCATAAGAGTGAAATATTCTTAAGAAGGACGTTAAACAATATATAAATTCCATCAATCAATGCAAGACAAAAGACATGCAGGCTTTGACGGTCATGGGAGAAACATGCAATAATTCTTCAATGAAAGGTTTAATTAGAATAAGATAAAATAGTTTTTTCTTCTTAAAATTAAAACGAATTGTTCCTGGCTTTCCAGATTCAATAGGGTTAAAATCCCTTGCCCAAGCAGCACATCCACAGACGGGCCATGGGTCGTGATTTTTCAGTATTGTGGAAATTATCCTCTTCAATATAACTACAGAGTGTGTATCTAGTTTGTTTTTATGTTCCTGGAAAAAGTCTTGTCTCTCCGTCGGAGCTAATACCTCCCAACCCTGTCATAAAAAAATTATAGTATTGATCACAAATGTTCCTCGAGACAAGGACATTTTGGACCAAGGGTTTTCAAGGTCAATTTGGACCTATCAAGGTCACTCAAAACATACCAGTTCCTCATTCAACAGTTTTTGATATAAAACTTCCCATATCCCAAATCGTTCATCAGAAATTATTGATAATTGTTCATAAATATTCCCTGAGACAGGAACCTTTTAACCGAGGTCAGTTTGGAAAGGGAAAGGTCACTCAGAACATACACCTTGTATAAGTAAAATGTTCTTTATTTCAACAGATTCTGTGTGGATCTGGGTTAGAATTGGTCCTCAGTACCCCCTTGCTTGTCGTAAGAGGCGACTAAATCGGGCGGTCCTTCGGATGAGACCGCAAAAACCGAGGTCCCGTGTCACAGCAGCTGTGGCACGATTAAGATCCCTCCCTGCTCAAAGGTCATAAGCGCCGAGCATAGGTCTAAATTTTGTAGCCCTTCACCGGCAATGGTGACGTCTCCATATGAGTGAAATATTCTCGAGAGGGACGTTATAAGCAATACACAATCAATCATATCGCAATGTTTGTAGAAAGAGAGAAACTAGAGAGAGATTTTATACCGTATATGTGGAATATCTAGCGAGACACGAATTCAGCGATTTCCCCAGAAAAATTGGTGTATATATATATATAATTTTTTGTGCACATACCAGTACATCAGATATACATTAATATTAGGCCTATATCCAGAGGGGGAAAAAAATGAAAAACAAGAAACAACGCATATAAGCTGAATGTATGTGGGATTTGAGAGAGAAAGAGGAAGAGAGAGAAGTTAAAAATCCAGAAGGTTCCATCGATTCCATTGGGCATCAAACTTTTCCTTTTTAACAGTTTTATACGAAATAAATTTTTGAGTTTCATAAAAAAAAAATTCATTTGTGATATTGCAGCACACACACTCAAGGACTTCTCAGTAATTGGTATATATTTAGCTTTACCGGTAGCTAATTCTAGCGACTTTGTAACTTGAAGAAGAAATCCATTACCTTCAATATGGAATAAATTGTTAGTGATATACAATTTTAGCGATCTCAACACTCTTGCTAATGCCAAAATTAAATCCTCGCTAAAACGTTCTGTATACAATATGTATATTACACATGTAACCAATCCTTTTTGCACTGATGCATGTACTCGACAAATCACGATACTGAAAGAAGAATTTGTTTTAGACGTAGCTAATCCGGGTGCTGTTCTCAAATCCAGGTATACAACAGCGATCGTAGATAACCTCCTTTCATAATCCAGTTAACCGTTCAGTAAGGGGGATTTCATGTAAATTTGACTTGTGTTTCTTTACAAAGTACACGTTTTCCAATTCAAAAGCTATTCACATTTCAACAACCAACTTAGGATAATTACACGTACCTGCAAATTTGAAAAGGAAAAACCGTGTGGGATGCATGTTGCGGTATTGAAGTTTTGTGAGAACTTACAGTGTACATGTTTACTGTTGTATGAATATAAAAAAATTTCGACAACTATCCGAAGATCTGCTTCATTTTACTACTAGCTACATGTACATGCTAAACAACTCGTTTAACATGTACATGTAGCTAGCAGTGTATCTGTATTTCAGTATCACTTTTTCATACTAATTCAATTATGCCATTTGTTAACTAAAACCACTTTGAGTCCGACTACGAATTATTCCGTTTGCCTGAACAAGATGGAGAGGGCTCACTGCGAGTGGGACCGGTTGACAAGGGATGCTTACAAGGTACTCCTCTAGCCACCTGATCCCATCCCTGGTGTTTTTGCTCTACTCTTATTTTCATGCCCCCGAGATCGAAGATCGGGGGCCATATTGTTTTTGTCTTGTCTGTCATTCTGTCTGAAACTTATAACTTTTGAACAGTAAGTGATAGAGCTTTGATATTTCACATGAGTATTCCTTGTGACAAGACCTTTCCTTGGGTACTAAACCTTTTGACCTTGACATTTGACCTACTTTAAAAACATTGACATTGGTCATAACTTCTAAATGATAAATATTAGAGCTTTCATATTGTACATGAGCATTTCTTGTGACAAGATCGTTCTACTGGTACCAAGATATTTGTCCTTGTGACCTTGGCCATCTTTGGAATTGGCCATTATCGGGGGCATTTGTGTTTCACAAACACATCTTGTTCTATTGTAGGATTTGTATGTGTTCCGTGTCTTCTCTTTTTCATATTCATTGAGCCAGAAGAGATATGTACTTACTTGACTACATTGATATGACCATGCATTTTTCCCCTTTTTTATATTGCAAGCAATTTGCCGGCGTGGTAATTAAATACGATGACATTGATTGAAATATTACTATTGATAGTATTTCATTGTGTCGAGATACACATGCAGATAATCGCACGATCACATTGTATGTGATAAACAAGTCAGTATGCGCCATTGTTCCCTAACGTCACTAACGTCAATCTACATTTAATTATCATTTACTAGTAGATATCTACATATGATATTTTTTGTAAATGACTTTTGATTTTCAGATTAATAATTTTGATAGATCCCAGCAAGTGTATTCGTCATATGTGCGTTCGTGCCTTGGTAATATTTAGCCCCATCTGTAATTAATGCCATTGAAGACTTTTCCTTCGAGGAAACGAACACTGATTAGTCTCTTTTTGGAAATCTGGGGTTCACTATTCGATCATATTTCTATTTACAATATATACGTAGCTGGATTTATTAACCGCAAATAATTAACACTCACTGTTAGTGCTACGATTCTGTACCTCGAGTGCACTAGCACTACAAATTAGAAGAAGGCGGACTCTAATGGATCATTTACACCAAACATATTAGTAATTAGTAAGCTGAATTTGGTAAGAATGTACAAATATAAGATTTACGACACAGTACAGATCACACCGAGATGAATAATTGATATTAAACAAAATTAGCAATTTATCGACGGGCATTGATAAATTTATTTAAGGCTTATTCTGTGCAATGCAGATGGCGATTGTGAGTCCCGACTGCTGAGGGTTGTATTATAGTGTATACAACAATTTACCCGTGCTCTTGGGGATTCAAAGGTTGTGGTGATTTTCAAAGGATATATATACAACGTGGAAGCGATAGACAGTCTAGCAAAGTAAGTAGCTGTAGAAAATGAATTTTCTTTGAATTTCTTAGTTAGCCTTCCTCGTGAAAGATATTAAAATTACTAACTGAAGTGTTATCTGTTTCAGCTTAATGTCATAACTGAATATATCCCAAATTGTCCATACTTACCAAAAAATTGTAATTGCAATCCGGTTTCTTTCATCACTTCACAGTTTTCGTTAGAGCGCGCAGTTAGATGGCAGCTTCTAACTATGACCAAATCAGATACGATTCGTTAAAACAACTGTATCAGTCATAAAACTGATGTAATCCCATTTCTAATTTGAGAGCAATTTGATGATAATGATAAACAATAACAAAATTTATATAGCGCCTTACATGTATATATTATTATTCTTTATTGCTGAAGACATACGTCTTATGGCATACATGTTTACAAAAATAATAAACAAGTTAACAATTGTATAGTATGGCATGGCATGACATTATATGGTATGTTACACAATACTGATGTGAATTTATAGACAGAGAATGCTACATAAGTAAATCATTACGTAAATTAAAGGCACAGTAAAGATATTTCCCCAAATTACACAACTCTTTGAAATTTTTTACACTTAATAATTGTATAAGTTTAAAAACAGATGGGTTTTTCCAATAATACTTCTTGATATATTTCCTGCGTAATTCAATAAAGTAAGGGCATTTTAAAATGAAATGAAATTCATCCTCAATATCTCAATTACAAAGTTTACAATAGCGGTTATTTCTTGCTACATTAAAATGACGTCCACTCTCAATGGCAAGATTATGCGAAGACATTCTAATTCTACTAATATGTTTTTTATAAACATGTGGTATAGCCTTCATCAAGTAAAATTGCAATGAAAAATAGTCATAAATGTACATATAAATTTTACATCTTGGTGAGGAGTTGATTTGTTCAACAATACTCTGCACAAAAATATCAGAAATTCTTTGCTTAATTATTGGGAAATAAGTATTACAATATACGCCATTATATTCTTGATTACACCAAATATGACCCAAACCTATATCAAATAGTTTGTTTTTTATATGGATAGCCCAATTAATCACACGATTTCCACCCTTGTCTGCTTCTTCACGTAAACTTTTGTAACATGTTTTCAAAATACAATTTTCACTTTGTAATAATTTAAACCAAAATTTAAAAATTCTAAACCAGCGAACAATGTTCATGGGCAGTCTGCCTGTTTCTATATACACCATACCATTATTTGTATTATTCCCGACACCCAGTATATAAAACAAATTACTCTAAGGCGCTTTACATGGGTAAGATTGATTGATTGAATATTGTTTTACGTCCCTCTCAAGAATATTTCACTCATATGGAGACGTCACCACTGCCGGTGAAGGGCTGTAAAATTTAGGCCTATGCTCGGCGCTTATGGCCATTGAGCAGGGAGCGATCTTTATCGTGCCACACCTGCTGTGACACGGAACCTCGATTTTTGCGGTCTCATCCGAAGGACCGCCCCATTTAGTCGCCTCTTACGTAAAGCAAGGGGGTACTGAGGACCTATTCTAACCCGGATAAACAACAATGAAATGAGATTAAATGACAGTATGGCATAAGATCTTTTATATGTAAAATGACTAAAATAAAACACCATAATCTAGATCCCTAGCTATAGGTTTGTGTTTTCTTAATTTCATTTTTTTCATCTTATTTTATTTCATTAATTTTTTATTTTGTTTTTGGTTTATTTTCTTTGTTTTTGTTTTTCCGTATTTTTGTGTTATGTCGAGCACTATGCTAAGTATTGGAAATCAACAAAATAAAACATTAAAAAGATTTAGAAATTTGCATTAAAGCGGTCATTGACAAAAATTTGCACTGTGAAAGGTGAAGATAACGAACAGATCAATGTCAAAACTCCTATAAGCGATACAAAATAAGAGAGTTGGGCAAACACGGACCCTTGCACACACCTGAGTAAGCATCCCCTGTCGATCGGTCACACCCACCTTGAGCCCTATATTTTGATCAGGTAAACGGAGTCATCCGTAGTCAAAATCAGTGTGTCAAGAACGGCTTAATTACCGGTATGATTGATTGAATACATGTATTGTTATACGTCCCTCTCGAGAATATTTCACTCATATAAAGACGTAACCACTGCCGGTGACGGGCTGCAAAATTCAAGCCTACGCTCGACTCTTATGGCCATTGAGTAGGGAGGGATCTTTATCATGCCACACCTGTGACACAGGACCTCAGTTTTTGCGGTCTCATCCGAAGGACTGTCCCATTTAGTAGCCTCTTACGACAAGCAAGGGGTACTGAAGACCTATTCTAACCCGGATCCCCACGTGATCTACCGCTATGAAACACGTCAGACGTTAATTTGATTGATTGATTGACCCAATGGTAGGTTGGATTGGCAAACTAGATCATTATAACAACCATAGAATTTTCGAAATGCTGATTTTAAAGGATACTGTTGGAACCCCTGCACCATTGTGTAAGCTTAAAAATCAGGGATTAAGAGATTTTGAAAACGTGGGATTTGAACAAACGTTCATGATTTTGGTAGCTTTAACGTGTTGCGGGAGGTCATTCCACAACATGGCTGCAGCCCAACTAAATGTGAAATTTTCAAGGTCGGAGGTCATGGTACATGTACCTGTGTGTAGAATCCAATTTCCAAAATAAAGCCTTAAGAGGTACTCTACATCGTCATAATGGCTGACTTCCTTTACAAAAATGGATGAAAAAAATCAATATCAGCAATATTTTCCTTTTCAATTTGGATACCTAGCCGAGTAGCTCAGTGGTTTAGCATACCGACTGCTGAACTGTAGGACGCAGGTTCGAGTCCAGCAAGAGTTTTAAAAAATTTCCAGATTACCATCTACTAATACTGTATTTTTTGACAAAATAAAGTAAATTTGAATTTTTTCAACTTCAAAATATTGCTGTACATATCCTCCACTTTTCGTCTACATCAAATTTCTCTGGTGTAGCACACCTCCTTAATTTAAAAAATTCCGACAGAAAGTGATCTGACCTAGCATTCCCATGATTATGTAAGGGAACGTTCCCCTGTCCTCTCTACACTGTAAGTTGTTAAAGTACGTTTTTTCAACAATGTATGCATTTGAGCAGGAAGGACAAAATCGGCGGTAGCTCGGTGGAAGAGCTTTCACTGCCGGTGAAGGGCTGTAAAAAGTCTGAATTGATTTACCCGAACTCTTGTAAAAAAAAAATAAAAAAAAAAATTAAAGTATTTTGGTCAATAATTCAATAAGTTGAAAAAGAGGGGGCATATTATTTTGTAACTGTCGGTCGGTCTGTAGACCACATGTTGTCCGCTCAATATCTTGAGAACCATTCACATGATGATAATGATATTTCATATGTGGGTTGGTTATGAGTGGAAGATGACCCCTATTCTTTTTCAGGTCAAAAGGTCAAGCTACTCTGGACAAAGGAATATAATGTCCGCTCAATATCTCGAGAAGCCTTTGCTTGAAAGACATCAAACTTAGCACACTGGTACATCCTAAGGAGTAGATTACCCCTATTGATTTTGAGGTCATATGGTCAAGGGTCAAATTGGGCATAGGAATATACTGACCATTGAATGTCTACAGAACCCTTTGCTTGACAGACATCAAACATGGTACACCAGTACATCTTCAGAAGAAGATGACCCCTATTGATTTTTAGGTCACATGGTCACGGGTCAAACTGGGCATAGGAATATACTGACCATTCAATGTCTAGAGAACCCTTTGCTTGACAGACATCAAACGTGGTACACCAGTACATCTTCAGAAGAAGATGACCCCTATTGATTTTTAGGTCACATGGTCAAGTGTCAAAATGGACAAAGGAATATATTGTCCGTTCAATATATTGATAACCCTTTGCTTGACAAATATCAAACTTACTACACTGGTACGTCTTCAGGAGAAGTTGACCCCTATTGATTTTGAGGTCACATGGTCAAAGGTCAAACTGGACATAGGAATATACTGTCCGTTCAATATCTTGAAAACCCTTTGCTTGACAGACATCAAACTTGGTACACCAGTATGTCTTCAGAAGAAGATGACCCCTTATTGATTTTGAGGTCACATGGTCAAGGGTCAAACTGGACATAGGAATATACTGTCCGTTCAATATATTAAGAACCCTTTTCTTGACAAACATCAAACTTGGTACACTGATACGTCTTCAGAAGATGACCCCTATTGATTTTGAGGTCACATGGTCAAAGGTCAAACTGGACATAGGAAGATACTGTCCGTTCAATATATTGAGAACCCTTTTCTTGACAGACATCAAACTTGGTACACTGATACGTCTTCAGAAGATGACCCCTATTGATTTTGAGGTCACATGGTCAAGGGTCACACTGGACATAGGAATATATTGTCCGTTCAATATATTGATAACCCTTTGCTTAACAGACATCAAACTTAGTACACTGGTACGTCTTCAGAAGAAGATGACCCCTATTGATTTTGAGGTCACATGGTCAAAGGTCAAACTGGACATTGAAATATACTGTCCGTTCAATATCTTGAAAACCCTCTGCTTGACAGACATCAAACTTGGTACACCAGTATGTCTTCAGAAGAAGATGACCCTTATTGATTTTGAGGTCACATGGTCAAAGGTCAAGGGTCAAACTGGACATGGGAATATACTGTCCGTTCAATATATTCAGAACCCTTTTCTTGACAGACATCAAACTTGGTACACTGATACGTCTTCAGGAGAAGGTGACCCCTATTGATTTTGAGGTCACATGGTCAAAGGTCAAACTGGACATAGGAAGATACTGTCCGTTCAATATATTGAGAAACCTTTTCTTGACAGACATCAAACTTGGTACACTGATACGTCTTCAAGAGAAGATGACCCCTATTGATTTTGAGGTCCCATGGTCAAGGGTCAAACTGGACATTGGAATATACTGTCCGTTCAATATCTTGAAAACCCTTTGCTTGACAGACATCAAACTTGGTACACCAGTATGTCTTCAGAAGAAGATTACCCTTATTGATTTCGAGGTCACATGGTCAAAGGTCAAACTGGACATAGGAATACTGTCCGTTCAATATATTGAGAACCCTTTTCTTGACAGATAACAAACTTGGTACACTAATACGTCTTCAGGAGAAAATGACCCCTATTGATTTTGAGGTCACATGGTCAAAGGTCAAGAGTCAAACTGGACATAGTAATATATACTGTCCACTCAATATCTTGATAGCCCTTTCACTTGACAGACATCAAACTTAGTACATTGGTACATCTTCAGGAGAGGATGACCCATATTGATTTTGAGGTCAAAAGTCAATAGTTGAAATGGACATAGTAATATATTGTCTCCTATATTTTAAGAATTATTTGCTTGATTGACACGTACCAAACTTGGTACACCATAAGGAGTAGATGACCCCTATTGAATTATAGGTCACATGGTCAATTCACTCTTGACATAGGAAGATATTGCCTGCTCAATATTTTGAATTGGTGATACTACTATCAATTAAATGAGGTGTGTGTATAACCTTTTTCAATTTTGCACCATGGGGGGCATATGTGTTTTACAAACATCTCTTGTTTCAGTTCCATTTTGAATTCGAAAACAAGACTTTGTAATTCATGTGCAATTCTTTTAAACTCTCAAATTTTATATAATTTTCTTGTTTTTGTTGGTCCTATTTATCTATTCTGATATGATAAACAATTATATCTGTAAATCAAATTGCTTATTCGGGTTAATTGGATTTCTAACAACAGGCACCCATACTTACACGTACATGCAAAGTGAAGACAACGAACAGCGACCAATCTCACAACTCCCACAAGTTTAACATGTAGTTAAATCTAGATGGTCTTACGATAGTCATTTGAAATTGCTATCATTTAAGATAAAAAAAAATTGCTGCACTGCAATACATTTAATGAAATAATTTATTTTCAATTTAAGTTTTCGATAGCCCATGCCTGTCTGATTTATCAGAATAGTATTACGTATTTTAGTAGGGGGTTGGGGGTATACTTATTGACATGACGATTATTTAAACTTTACCCTAGACACTTTAATTAGCAGTTACATCAGAAACCGTATGGCCATTTAACCATCTATAACGGTACTAACCTCGCCGTTAAAGTAGCGGACGGGGTTTAATGAAGTAATTTAATGAAACCATTGACAAATCAAGTTCTTGCGTATCAATAGAATGGTAGATGGAATGTTCTGACCGAAAGTTCATTGTGAATCTTGATTCATTGAAGGATACTCAACTTTTCATATATATGTAAATGATATTGATCATATCAAGCATAAATGAATGCTAACCGATGATTATATACCTTCAGGGGATATACATGCATGTCTAGTTCTCTAATTGAATATTTTTCATAAGTTTTGAGGTATTTGACAGTCACGTGTTCAATTAAGAAACACGTCTATATTTTACCCTAACACAGCTAATGAAACGAATTTTGAAAAAAACACAAACATATTTCCTGCTGGTGAACGAGTGACAAGAGATGGCTGATTACCAGTGTTATAAATGTGGTACATAATGATAGGTCCTCGAAGACCACACAGGTAAAATGA
Source organism: Ostrea edulis (assembly GCF_947568905.1). Classification (NCBI taxonomy): domain Eukaryota; kingdom Metazoa; phylum Mollusca; class Bivalvia; order Ostreida; family Ostreidae; genus Ostrea; species Ostrea edulis. The sequence continues at coordinate 75,916,292 of NC_079170.1, forward strand.
GTATCGCTGTCCTTTCTTAACATTATACAACCGATCGCGGTTGCTCAATGGTAGAGCTTTCGCTTCGTGACCAGAGGGTCGTGAGTTCGAGCCCAGCTCGTGCCAGCTCAAACCTAAACCGTTAGAATAGGTAGTGATTGCTCCTTCACCAAACGCGCGACATTTAGAAGTGAGAATCACGGGTCTTGTGAATATGACGTTAAAAACGGAGGACCCGTGTTGCGCCAGGCGTTGGCACAATAAAGAACCCTCACTGTTACGGCCCTGAGCGCTAAGCATAGGTCTAAATTTGTTCTCGACGGGACGTAAAACAAAACAAAGAGATAATGAAATGATAGATTTCTAGATATGACAGACAGATAGACCCGACCAACAGCCGGGTAGACATGCATATAGATAGAACGACGGACGAATAGATAAGACGTGAGGGAGGAAATAATGTTAGAGAATCATTACACTTCCTCCAGGCGACCTATGTTGTACGTCGTGGCAGACGAGAATTTGCGTGTCCTTCCTAATTCTACATCGCTCTCGATTGTCCGTAAGTCTCCTTGGTTGGAGATACTACCGTGATTGTTTTATGTTTTAGCTTTAGCTTTTGAACAACGGAAATGTGATACAAAAGACGTATCCGTGCCGTAGAAACAAAAATAATACGCGGGTAATGCCCATTACATTTCCAATCATCTTTGCTATTTTCCTGGCTGTAGTGGATGTAGTCTCGCAAAAATGAGTTGTTTTTATCATTATTATTATCAATATCTTGGTCGTCACCCATAGACATTATACATGCATATGCAGTTTGATTTATAATATTTACATTTCTAATGATTTTGCTTTCGGTATCTTTACAAATTGTAATAATACCTATTAGCCATTTCCTCATGAATATGCTGCAGTTGCGAACACTGAGCGTATGAATCTTGATAAATATATGGAAACGAAATGAGAATCTACAAACAAGAAATAAATCTCACATTTTGAATTAAGTGAATGTGACTCCGTTGACAGCTAGGGCAGGTTTTAACATATCCAAGGCTAATGGGAGGGTGGAAATAGCCTCTATCTTTATGGTCTTCAGAGGTACACAGCTACGAATTTGAAAAGGAAAATAACTTTAATTCAAAATTCTATAATACGATCGACAGTTGGATGCAATATGACAAACGTTACAATTATTCAAATTCAGTTCAATTGATATTGCATGCGGTGAGAATTTGAAAATCTGGATTCAGTCAATGCGAGCCTCTTCTCAGTATCGATTCCTCATTGAAAACAGCCGACCTTTCGTTCCTGCATTTAGAATCCCTCTGTAATACGTTTTGGCAGAGAAACTGGAGGTGTAAAATATTAAGATATGGATCAAGAATGTTCCAATTTAAGACAACAGGTATCGAGTTATGGTACACGTAAATACTGGGGAAATATGTTGCAAAGAAAGTTTCTAACCATTTCACTTCAAACATTTAACTAATATTTCGAATAATTTAAAGTATTTTAAGTATTTTCTTAATCGAAAACACCGATGAAATGATTTGAGACGTCAATCATTCCAAAATAAATTGTTATTCAATATTGCTTCATCAAAATTCTAGTGTCTGCAAATTAAAAGGTTTCAGTTCAGAAGTACCCGGTAATGAACATCTTACAGGTGATTTAACTTTTCACTTTTAATCAAGTCTAAATTTGTTACATGACCCCGGGGACTATAATTTTATAATTATAATGTCATATTGTAAATATTTAATTAGCCAGGTGGCTGTCAATGAAAATTTCCAATATGACAATTGCCATATTTATCGCCACCTGGTATTGTAAATTTTGTATTTATTTCTATTTGAAACAATCCTGTAAATTTATAATTTACAATATCACAATATAGGATCTGAATGAGCACGCAGTTTTGCACCTAATTAAATCAACATGTCATCAGTTGCAACTCGAGCTTCATAGATCCATGCATTGTTTTTTTTTTTAAGTATAAACATTTTCTGGCACGCAGAGCATGGCTTGCGGTGGCTCGTTGGTTAAAGCTGACATGAATTAATAAATACGTACACCTTTCTCATCTTATCCGCCATATTTCTCTCAGGTAGCCTAATTTACTCTACCCATATATACTCCAAATGTGATTGTCACACCTGAGTGATTTTTCTAGGTGGACTCGACAAGTGTACATCTCCGATAGTAATATATAGGGAATGCGAAACAAATAAAATAACATTTTAAAACATGCTTTGCTCAAAATTACAAAATATTTATTGTATAGCAATGCAACATTCCAAAAGTTTAGATAATTTAGAAAAGATGCAAAAAGAAAAAAAAAAGAAGCTTTTCTTGCATACTTGCAACTGCATGCAAGTATTTGCAGTTTCTTATGAAATTAGTATCGGAGATGTACGTGTTACCTGTCGAAGCTACCCGCACAGGTAAATCAAAGACACTGATGTGAAGTGAAGCGTAGCACAACTCGTACCCTTATATACCATGCGAACCCTGATAAATATAACAATAGAATATCCAACTAATATGGCGGATTAGCAAAGAAATATGGCGGACATATAGAATTATACTATATTTATTAATTCATGTCAGCTTTAAGCTACTGTTCCACTGTCACGATTCAGAGCTACATATATCACTAACGTTAGATTCAAAAGTCGTAAACAAGACGGGGCAGTCGTAAATATCCCTCTCACTCATGTTTTAAAGTAGCAAATCGCCATACGCGATGTTGTTTTGAGCATGTACAAAACGATCGGGGCCACATTACGATTTTTAGGTATTCGTAGGTCATCGCAAGCAGTAAATCTGAAGCAAACGTTTCGGAGATTATTGGTAAAAATCAACACAGACATCAAAACACCTTTAACTCCAATTCACATTCATAGTCATTACTGTAGATTCTTTATTTTACGCGGGTACTTAATATCGCGAAATGACTCGTATATGTCAAATCGCGTGAACATGAATTCGCGTGTCATCTGTTAATCAAGAGTACTTGCATGTATTTTAGCATCAGAAAATTAGAAGCGAATAATTTTATTTCGCGAGTGATGCCCCTCGCGAAATTACGCGATAATAAATTTCTCATATATCTTTAGGAATCTACAGTATATATTTCTCCGTAAAACCGCCTCTATTGTTGACTTGTAGTTCTTGTAGCGATTCCGATATGGCCTCAGTGTCATTAATTTGATTGCATCCATCAGAGTTGGATCGTACAATCTCTCGTGACGTCATAATGGTTCATGTCTTCCTGATTAATAACTTCGTTGTCAGAAATCTCATTCTCATCTAATTATGAAGACAGCAACATGCTTAGCTGTGTAAATGAATCCTGGCGCATGACACGTGGTAGAGCGTTGTCATCCGTTGGCGAGTATTCTAAAAACGTGTTTTCCAAGCATCTTGTTCTGCTGTTTCTATAATTAAATATATGTTCTTCGTTTGTAAAGTTCTATCTTAAGAATGACTTCATTAGACATGTCAGGAGAAGGAAAACGTCATTATTAGTGATGAAATAAGATATGCCTATTTGTCAAAGGGAAGATAGGCAGCTTCTTCTGGAAATCCAATATTCTAACGCAGGGTTTTTAATATCTTGATTTCAGGGGCCTGGACCTTTCTAATTTGGAAAAATAACGACATTTGCTTAAGGAAATAGGGAAACATGTTTCATACAATGAAGTGGGAGGACCCAAATCAATGCATTATGATATAACTGGACTCATTCTGACTTTCAATTTGGTCTCGAGGCCAAAATATTAGATTTACTTAACAATTTTGAAGCAAAACTTGTATTGGGGGCCTGTGAAGGAGGAGATGTAGGAACAGTAAAGCTGCTCTGCTTTGATCTGTTTTCATTGTTTGGGAATTTTAAAGCACAAATTGGGAAAATACTTGCCTTTTAGCATTGGAAATGGGGCCTTATTTCAGCCCCCTGCAGGCCATACAATTAAACAAGAGCAACGCCAACGTGGCATAATACGCCCGTATATTTTGCTCAAGAAAACATATTTTAGTGGGATTCATATTTTAGTGAAGTTAGCACTGGCCTCTGTGAGCTAATTCATTATCATGGTGATCAAATATACCAAGTTATAGTATCCAGGAGCTTACGGTTCGGTTGTATCCTGCCCACAAGGTTTTCCTTATAAGTGATACTACGACCTTGACCTTTGACCTTGAAAAACAATAGGCACCTTCCTCTCATCATGATGATCAAATATACCAAGTTATATTATCCTGGAGCTTACGGTTCGGTTTGTATCCTGCCCAAAAGGTTTTCCCTAAAAAGTGATACTACGACCTTGACCTTGAAAAACAATAGGCATCTTCCTCTCATCATGGTGATCAAATATACCAAGTTATAATATCCTGGAGCTTACGGTTCGGTTTGTATCCTGCCCACAAGGTTTTCCTAATAAGTGATACTACGACTTTGACCTTGAAAAACAATAGCCATCTTCCTCTCATCATGGTGATCAAATGTACCAAGTTGTAAAGTCCTAGGGCTTATGGTTCAGTCTGTATCCTGCCCACAAGGTCCGGACAGACGGACGACGCCATACCATAATACGTCTAGTCTTCGACGGGCGTATAAAAATCCTTGTGACGTTCAATGGTATCTTTTAAACCATATTTATAATATACAGAATTATTGGGGGATGAACCATTTGCCCTTACGTCAACCCATATAAAATTTTAATCATCCAACTCTCATAAGAATGAGAGAGTGAATCATTTTGCAGTGAACAGAAGGTGAATCACTATTTCGGTGGCCATTTTATAGCAATATGCTTTCCTTCCAAGTCACTAAGAACTCGGTCAAGGTTTCATCTAACTCGCCACTGATCACTTATCTGTTGCTACGTGTAGTAGTTGGACATGCAATTACATCATTAGCATACTCCACTGTTATGGCTTCTGAAACTTCGCGGAACAGCAAGGAATCAAATTATGTGGAACTCGAAATCCCTACAACAGACTCTCGTCTTTAGCTAATATAACACGTGAGTGTAATGACTAACGTTAATCCAGGTGTCAGAGCCTTTCCAAGGCAGGTTGCAGATTTCCAAACCTCGTTTTCGTTATCTGGTGTCCAGTAATTTACAAGCTCTCGATCTGACCCATACCCCGAAGACATTCTTAAATACTTCCTCCCCGGTTTCAAGTTCTTTCATCAACCACAAGTGCGTAACTTCGTACTTCGAAAGGGGGAGAGGGGCAGCTGGAGGAGAAGATATCTTACCTAAATTCTTGACAAGAAAGAAAATAAAAAAAAACCAACCCACGCACGTTATTTTCACAAACTTTCAAAATCCTAAATCTTGATTATTATTTAATTCTACCTCTTTTTGTCCTGTCCAGGCTTCCATTTCTTAAATCGCGTGGGAGGATGGGGGAAGGGAGCACGCTCGTCCTTCAGCACAGCTTCAATATTCATAGCTTATAGTCTCCCAATATCAGTTTATTTGTATATGAAAATAACAGGAAAAAAATTGATACTAGTAAAGCGTTGTCAAAAAAAAGTTGGAGATGCCCCTAACTTTGGCCCCTCGATTTTACGTGCTCGAACAGAATTGAACTACAGTGCACACGTATAGTAAAACGAATATTAAAATTAGAATGGTTATACTTATACTAATAGGGGGCATATGACCCCTGTGACCAATAACAGTCAGAACAATGCATCCTGAGGTTCGTCGATTTCTGTATCTGTTCGTATACATAAATTGCTCCTATAATCTCGATATCAGTCGACATACTTAATCTCTATGAAATGTGAATAAAATACATGCTACAACATGGTTATCGTCTTATGTTCGATCTTCCGCGGGACTATTTATTAGTCTCAATGTTGACATGAACACTGCAGATTAATCGTATATGATGCCTACAGAAAAAAATAAGCCCTGTATAATATAGGACTGATTTATGTGCCTCGTTGATAGGCTGTCCTTGACTTATCGATTCTTCTATCTCGTTTATGAAAAGTTCCCGTGGATGCCAAACCATTCCGTAACACTTTCGTTAAACACATATCTATCATCAAGCAGGATATAAAACTTATAAGTGTTTTTTCCAAATTATTCGATAAAATACAAAGCGTTATCAGAAAATTGGTAGTTTACTGTTTTAATGGAAATGCACACGGCAGACCGATACGCATCGCGTTCCAAAAAACGAACATCTACTACATGCACAATAGACATGTGGACACAATGCAATAGTCTCCCGTGCATGTATGTTTTTCTCCGAGTTTTCTGAGTTCTTTATATCATCAGTTTTTCTATGTAGCTTTTCTGATTGAAAATGAGAGGACAATAATGATTATTATTATATCCGTTACGTCCAGACAGTAATAATTATTGTAACATCTGTTACGTCCAATTCCACTTTAAAATGAGGCACACATTTACGTCATTTACACAGAGCAACTACTTGCACGTGTACAACAAAACTACGGCGATTTTGTCAATTTATTTTTAGTTACTTTCTTGTGACAAGGAAACCTAAGTCGAATTGAATGATATCAAGGAGAAATACATCTTCGCAAGCCAAGTGTACGTTTCTCTTACTCTCATCTCCCACAAGGAAATAAGAGAATTAAGATTAAGGGAATCGGACACTTGGCTAGCAAAGATGGGAGAAACACTACACCAGATATAGATTGAATGATTAAATAAATGTTCAACGTCCTCTCGAGAATCTTTTATTCATATTGATACGTCACCACTGCCGGCGAAGGGCTGCAAAATTTAGGCCTATGTTTGGCGCTTACGGCCTTTGAGCAGGGAGGGATCTTTATCGTGCCACATCTGCTGTGACACGTGACCTCGGTTTTTGCGGTCTCATCCGAAGGACCGTCCCATTTAGCCGCCCCTTACGACACGCAAGGGGTACTGATGACCTATTCTAACCAGTCTCCCCCACATAATCTACACCAGAAAATTTTATATGGAGGTATTGTGAAATTGAAAACTTTCAAATTTACTGCATTTAGTCAAAAATATGCATTGTTAGAAGAAAGTTATCTGAAAAACATCCCTGCCGGACTTAGCGGTCTACAGATCACGAGTCAACACGTTAACCTACTGAGTTACTCAGCTAGACAACGGGGTCTCATGCATGTTTTGAAATTAAGTCGGCCATTATGACGGGGTAGTATACCTCCTTAACACAATGCAGGATAACACACATTGATGATTTCCAGACAAATCTACAGTTTTTTAAACAAAATATTTGTCAGAATAAAATACACGAGAGTGTTTATAAAATATGGTCAATATACATGTATATGTATTTACACATACCACCATGGTCAATCATGCTGTCGTGGCATTAATTGCTTTTACAATGCAAAAACATTGCATTCTTGTATTTATGCTAATAAAGATAAAGAAAAACCACACCAGTCACTTTAGGTGACATGCAGAACCTTAATCCAATAATGTTACCGAAATCCACCAAACAAGAATCGGAATTCACAACCAAATTTATTTTGAAACTTTAAACATTACATAATTGCACGTTGTACCTGCTTTTTATTTTCTTCACATGAATTCCATCATTTCTCCAAATATTTTTCTTTAGCATAACGAGATTCTAAGTTTGCGAGAAATACACTGTTGTTGTTTTTTTTTCTTTCCCTTTCTTATTTTGAATAATACCATTACGAAATTTATTAACATTGTTAAATTGAAAATTGAGTTCAACTGAAAGCATAGTGCTTATGTATATTTGATACGTATTATTAGAATGGGAAACGTCTTGAAGAGAATCAGTTTAAATTTGTAAGAGTTTGTTGACAACATAATCTACTCTATCGATTAGTAATCAATACCCCATACTCAAAATAATGGTTGCACAAAATAATAATGATAACAATGATATTAATCATAATGATAATAACACTGATAAAATTACAGTTTGTGAAAATATATCTAATTAGTAATCAACATACAGTGAATTGTAATCATTTTCCATACCAGTTCTCTTTCTGTAGTGACGTCTTGCACAATAACAAACAAAACCGAGAACCAGTAAAGAAAGTAAATATTCCGCTTAAAAAACTTCGTTAAACATTGCTACATCACAATATCTCTGCAAAGAGCAATTGCACCAAACTACAAAACAAACGTTCATTCGGTAGCTGCGTAATTTTCCTTTTCAAGAAAACACAAGATGCCATGTTGTTCGTAGCTGAATGGATTACCTTTTGTCTAAATATATTGAACAGTTGGTACCAATCGGAACTCCTCGAATGTCTCGCGCACTCAACATAGATCTCGGATGTAATACGATGGTATCCACGAGCGAATTTGATGCATTGTCAATTGTGACGTCACAGCAATGCATCAAATTCGCTCATGGATGCCATCGTATTACATCCGAGATCTATGTCGAGTGCGCGAGACATTCGAGGAGTTCCGATTGCAGTTGGTACAGGTGACAGACAATGAAATGAATTTTAACAAGACGTTTAGATGGGTTTATAGATTCTTTTTGAAAGAAAATCTGAGGCGATCGAGAACGTCTGTGGACATACTTGTATTAGGAAAGTTTTTAGAATATCAAAACAAATTGATTGTTTTTAACGTCCTGTGTAGAATTTTCACTCATACTGAGACGTCACCAGCTGTAGGTGGAGTACCACAAATTCAGACCTATGCTTAGCGCTTAGGGCCGTAGTAGTGGGATGTTGCTAAAACGCGGAACTGAAAACAGAACAGAATTTTAAAAATAGAATGATTAATGTAGCTAAGATACCACCAAAAAATGGGGGGGGGGGGGGGGGGTACTTTATTATGATTAAAATCAACATTTTGGGAATTTGTTTGCAAGAGGTAAAACAGTTTTATCTTACAATTCTGCATCATGAATTGATTAAGCGAATTTAAACGTTTCTATAAGAATTTACAAAGCGTTTTATAAGAATTTTGAAATGTCAGCATTGACAGATGTGTTAGCGACAGGTATGGGTAGAGAATGGAAAGAACACACGTACTTTAGATCCACCACCACCCACTTCTGGTGACAAAACGTCATTAACGAACATTTACATGTAAAATTTACACATAATACCGTGCATGTTTATACTTACAACAAGGAATGTGGTACTGTATATATTTAACAACGAAAATTCATGATCTTATTAAGTCAGCAAATTAAACATCTTGTGTTTGATACATTATTTCTTAACTAACAAAGACTTTGTGACCGCAGTACTATATCCCTAAACAGAGAGGACTTCTAGCAGTATATTTCTAAACTAAATTACTTGTATCTTAATCATGTTAATAATGAGAGGACCTTTTAATTCTATTGCAGCATAAATTGTCTGTTAGTCTTTTAGCTATTTCATATCTGTTAATTTCTCATACTATGGATCGTAAACTTCACCTTAATTTTTATTGGTTCTGTTTCAATCTTTCTTTTCCCGCTGTATTTCTTCGGGTTCAACACTAATCCGCATGATATCGGTAAATGTACGAAATTTCACATAAATTCATCCTAAATGAGGCAAACCTTTTATACACACCAGACTCGTTCTCTTGAAAATTTGATGTGATAGATGAACACATGTACATACATGTATTTGATATCAGGTGTAGAACTAAACAACGAATAAAAGCAAGTTCGATTTTTAAGACTAAGTTTGGGGAAAATTATGGAAAGAATTATTTTATCATTTACAATGTCGTTGGAGAGGGGGGAGGTGGTTATTCATTGTATATAAATTTTAATTATCTTTTAATATTTTCTTTATTGATATTTTTCATGGTACGTTAATGATTTTAAGATACATATAATTTATGCATTAGTATGAAGAATATGAAACGGTGGATTCTGTGAATGACATCCCAGTACGACCCTGCTCTCTGTAATTTCTGTTTTCCTTGCTCATGATAAACCTCTTATTTTGCAAAATGCTGACCTCATAACATTATTGCATACAATATTATTTTCCGTGTCGTTCCGTCTTCTGTTTCGTTTTCCGTTCCGCGTTTTAGCAACACCCGTAGCAGTGAGGGTTCTTTATCGTGCTAACGCCTGTCGCGATACGGGACTTCCGTTTTTTAGGTCCTATCCGAAAGACCCATGATTCCCATTTCTTTACTAGCGTTTGGCGAAGGAACAATCACTACCTATTTGATCGTCTTAGGTTTGGTACGAGCGGGGCTGGAACTCACGACCTCTCATTTACGAAGCGAATGCTTTACCACTTACCTACATTGACAACAAATATTTGACTGATTGATTGTATGTTGTTTAACGTCCCACTCGAGAATATTTCACTCACATGGAGATGTCACCACTGCCGGTGAAGGGCTGCAAAATTTAGGCATATGCTCGACGCTTATGGCCATTGAGCAGGGAGGGGTCTTTATCGTGCCACACCTGCGGTGACACGGGACCTCGGTTTTTGCGGTCTCATCCGAAAGACCGCCCCATTTAATCGCCTCTTACGACAAACGAGGGGGTACTGAGGACCTATTCTAACCCGGATCCCCACGGGACATAACAAATATTTGAAAGAAATAGTATATAACCCAATCAACTCAGGATTGGTTGAATCTCCTGGGATTAATAATAATTCAGGATATCAAAACAAACAATATATTGGAAACCAAAGCCTTCATCAGATTTGGTTCTTATAATTACAATTTTAGTGCCCCTGTGATCTAAGACATGAATATGTGGAATGATTTGCGTTAGTATACAATTATAAACTATTTGAAGTATCTAGGATGGTGTGGATCTCAAAATCAGATGATGGGAAAATTTGAGAGGGTGGGCAGTATTCATCTAGAGACGATAAGATGATTGCACCTACAGATGTCAGTGATCAAACCAAGAAACACGGAGGAAAACGGACAATGACGGAACGGACATTGACTGTTAAAGGACACCTAGAGACACGATGTATACACCATCTCAAAAACAAGAACTGATAATGACAACATTTATAATAAAATTATACGAATAACAAAAGGACTAAATCTCAGTAAGGTTAAGTGGATGTCAATCTATATAAATGATGTTTTTAGGAAATATTCTAGTTTAAATGAACATTAATTTATAAAAATAAAAGTGGTTGGGTTTAGTAATATAGCTTATTACCTCCTCCGTTCAGCTGAATTTGTAGGGAATATGCTAGGTGAAATAGATATTATTTTTTTGAAAATGACTCCTGTACTTACTGGAAGTGATGATATCCTTATATTGTACTAATAGAACAATACTGTATGATGTCTTGACGTCATTCATGAAAAAATATATATATTTAGTTGGTAAAATGAACAATCCCTTAGATTTATTTTTTACAAAACTCAAGGTCATTACTCTAAACCTCAATGAAGATTACAGGTACCTGTAATTCGTCTGTATTCAAAATACTTTAGTTGTATTTTTTCTCCTGTTCAGTCTTCTCTTCTTTTTCTTTTGATATGATTTTTATGATCGCTATTTGGTCATTCTTAGCTGATGGTCAACGACTTTCTATTGGTGTTTCTCAAAGTCCAGTCATTGGTCCTAAGCTGTACTGCCTGTTCCCCAGATATGCCGTAATCATCAAATGAGATATAACTAGTACTGTTCATAGATGAAACACTTAATAAGTATTTAATTGAAACCCTCTCTTTAAAACATTGAATAACTCTATAATGTGTTGATCGGGTATGGTATGCCCATATCTCCACTTCAAAATGGCGACGGCCGCTTTTTAGTCCATTTCGCCTATAAAAGCAATATTTCATATAAAGATGATAGCTCGTTCCAATGATAACACAATTGAGTCACGTGATTTGCTCTTCATCAGCTGAAAAATGATGGGGACTACCCATAATGCTTCCGGAAAAATGTCGCCGTCACTGCGGTATACCAATCGGATCACGCGCTTGTCCTTTCCGTAACCGGTAATTGTTTATCCACATATTCAGGTTTGGTATCATTAACGTCTTATTCAATCCAATACATAAACATACAAGTGGAAATTGATAGTATTAGAATACCTTAGATATGTATGATATATATCTTAGATGCATTTGAAAACTCGCGTTTCATATTGTAACGTACGATTGTGACGTCATAGTTGCATGTGTACACATGGCATCAAACTCTGATGAGGTTCATTTGCGGTTAATGTAGTTACGATTGTGCGGTATACATGTAATTCATTATGAACCCCGTAGATAAGACAAATAAATAGTTTGGAAAGTACCACAAATTGTTTTAGATTCCAAACAAGCTTTCTTGTGGATAATACGCCGGTTTCGAGATACGCCCGAGTTATTTCCCTTCAGAGAACTCTCGCACATACTCAGATGCGAAACAATTTGTTTACATGCGGGAGTGTTGATACAAATATGCATAAGTGACTGTACCCAGTAAGTCTCTCATACGCTGTTTGATCACCGAATTCGGCTGATATACAAACTAAGTAAGTGAGAAGTATTTAGGAAGTAATTAAATACATAGAATTCTTATCATTTTACGTTATTTTACTGGTCAAGAGTACCATATCTAAGATATTATTTGCAAATATGACATTGTTTTTATGTTTCCACTTTAGTAAAACATTTCTTTCGACAGTCTTTTGTATTTCCCACATATACATATTTAAAGAGAAGCCGCTTTTAATACATTTCATCATCTTTCTCGTTGACTGTAGGTCCACTATGTCCCACTTAGGCATTCAAAGTTCCAATAAATACACCTCCTACACAGAGGAGTTCGTATCTCGAAACTGGCGTATTGCATGGTTTGAAAGAGAAACAATCGCAGTTAATGATGACGTCACAATACACTGTTTTGATCAACCGCGTTAAATAAATTGCCTAAAGTCCTGTTGTAAAATATTATGGGTCTTCGCTCGTCTCAACGTCACAAAGTTAACATATTAATATATTTGGAAAACTTCTAGTATACCAGTTCCCAAAATATGGCGCTAAAATGTGTGCCACCGAAGGCGGTTTAGTATATATATCACGCGATCGGTAAAATCGTTAAAACGGCAAAAAAAAAAAAAAAAAAAATCGCAAAATTTAGCCCAAAATTGAATTTCTTGTGTAAAATTATGTTTTCAAAACTGGTTTTTAAACACAATGTTTTAAATTCAAAAGGAAAACAAAATGCAAAAAGACGTACATTTTGTGTTCCAAAATTGCGCGGATAGAATATGTTGTTTAGGAAATCGTTACATGTGCGTTATCTTACGTAATTCTCCTGAATATTATCGTCACTGATGTTGTTGGAAGCAAACTGAATTTCTTCTGGGATCGAGAAAGGATATTGATCCTTTCTACTTTACGAAAAATATTCTAGTAAGTGCAAGATTGGGGAAAAACTTTTTAAAACGCTTTAATCGACATTTTATCCCACGGATACTTCCGAGGCTGCCCCCAACATCATTGCTTAATTTCTTTAAAATCTATATTATAGACTCACATGATCACCTTGGCTTATCGGGGTCTGCCGCCCCCAAGCCTCCGCTTAATTCCGCTCATTCCCCGCTGAGCTTTCTAATCAATTTTATTTCACGAAACATTGGCGAGTTTCACGTCTCAGCATCCGAGGCGAAAATGAAAATGGCGGTGTGTTTACAGTCCGCTTAGCAACGGCAAAGGGAATATCTGCTCACGTACAGTCGCGTGCTATTGGGGACCGGTATACTAGAAACTTCCCTTTAAAATCAGTTGTGGTACTTTCCAAACTATTTATTTGTTTTATCTACGGGGTTGTCAATGACGTATACCGCAGTGACGGCGACATTGTTGCGGAAGCATTATGGGTAATACTCATCATTTTCAGATGATGAAGAGCAAACGACCCGACTCAAATGTGTAATCATTGGAGCGAGCTCGTCGTGTCACAAAATATCATCTATGAGTAAACTCAGGTGACCTATTGCAATCGGTTGTCGTCGTCATGTGTCAACAATTGAACATTTTTAACTTCTTCTTGATAACTACCCGTCCAATTCTTTTCAAATTTGGTACACATAAATTATAAATTTCAGGTCTCCAGCACCCCTGGGACCTCAGGGGTGGGGTAAAAACTGCTCAATATTGACCAATTATCAATAATCTTCTTGAGAACCGCACACGTGTAAGAAAACCTAAATGCATGGTGATGGAGAGCAGGAAGGCCTCTACCAAATTGTAAATTTCATGATCCCCGGGGTAGGGGTTCTGACCCCAGGGTGGGGCCAAACTTGTTATATAGTGTTTATATGTAAAACACTTAAATAACATCTTTAGTGCTATTGATACTAAATTGAATTAAAATGGATAGAGCAGGTAGTCCTTTACCCAAATTGTAAATTTGATGATCCCCAGAGTAAGGGTTCTGACCGAAGGGTGGGGCCAAACTGAGTATATAGTATTTATGTGTAAGTTTGCTGATAGCCTGATTCTGTATAAAATCTAAATGCATACTTAGGAATAGCAGGAAAGGATGTTCAAAAAATGGTGAGTTTCGATCAAAACCCAGCGTTATGACTTTAGTAGGATGAGTCCAAATTAGTCATATCTTTGATGTTTTAATGTTAAAGCACCTATTATTTACAGCCTTTCATCAGTGTATGTACTTTTGAAGGCAGTGAAGTTTGAAGAATACATCTTGTTTTATACTATGGCTGAACAGTAGAATTTAGCTTGGATATTCAGAACAGGAAATTTTTTCTAGATTTCATAGCCCATGGCAGTAGTTATACTTTTTCACTAGTATTCAGGTGACCGATAAGGCCTGTGAGTCTCTTGTTATCTATTAAGTTTTGATATCGAAGCTTCCCATTTTCACATTTTGTTAATATTAAAATAAATAAGGATAATAAAACCTAGCGGACAATATATTCATAATCAAATAAGTGAATGTAAATGTGTATATAAATATATATATATATATATATTATTAGCAAGGTTAAAGTTAAATAATATACACACCGTGTGATAATTTTTATATCACCCGGTGTCAAGTACTGCTACCCGTTGCTAAATACTATCATTCTGAAGCACGTGATTTTTGTTCTTAGAGGGCAACAATATGGTTTTTGTTCAATGCTTCTAGACTAATCAGATCCGAATATTTTACATAAAAATACAAGAGGCCCAAGGGCCTAGAATCGCTCTTCTGATAAATTGTACAACCCCACCATTTCTATTCTTAGCCTCTTAGTATTCTAAATCTTTAGTTAAATCCTAAGAATTCAAAAAAAGTAGGTCAATGTGACCTACTTTTTGGTTTACACATTTTGAGAACCCAAGAAATATCAACTGACAAAGTTTGATGATTTTAAGCCAATTAGTATCTGAATATTGAAATATAGCTGTCAAAATCCAATCGTAGGTCATGGTGACCTACTTTCTGGTCAGCGAACTCCGAACATGCAAGACCCATCAACTGACAAAGTTTGATGACTGTAGGTCAAATAGTATCTGAAATATATAAATATAGCCGTCCAATTCCAAAAGTAGGTCAAGGTGACCTACTT